>NC_042615.1:133141113-133462536 GCF_901001135.1 Rhinatrema bivittatum | reverse complement strand
GCAAGATTCACGAAACTACTTTGACTCATGTCCCATTTGTGCCCAGCAAAAGCCACCAAGGAAGCCTTGGGGCTTGCTACAGCCTCTTCCAGCACCGACTGAGCCTTGGTCCAGCATTTAAACAGACTTTATTACTGATCTACCTCCTTCCCAGAATAACACGGTGATTTGGGTCGTCATCGACCGCTTCTCGAAAATGGGTCATTTTATCCCTTTGCCGGGTCTTCCCTCAGCCGGAACTGGTGAAGCTCTTCCTGAATAATATCTTTCGTCTCCACGGACTCCACAAGGAGATTGTATCCGATCGGGGACCTCAGTTTTATGCCAAGTATTGGCATTCCTTATGTTGAAAGTTCAACATCTCTCTGAGTTATATGTCAGCCTACCATCCACAGGCTAATGGGCAGGCCAAAAGGACCAATTGGACCTTGAAGACATTCTTACGCTCTTATGTAAATGACCAGCAAAAAAAATTGGTCGGATCTTCTCCCCTGGGCTGAGCTGTCACACAATACCCATATCGCGGCAGCCACCGACACATCCCCATTTGCAGTAGTCTTTGGATGGCAGTCCCGACTGCCTCTTTCCGTTCGTCTGATGGTTCCATCTCCAGCGGCTCAAGCCATTGCTCAAACCATTCTCCAAGTGTGGACCCGAGTAAAAAAGTGACTTTCATGAACTGCTGAACGTGCCAAGCGCACTTCTGATCTTCATAGACGACCCGCTCCACTCTTTTGACCTGGCCAGAAAGTGTGGCTGAGTGCTCGACACATTTGTCTGAGACTTCCCTCTCACCATCTATCTCCAAAATACATCGGACCATTTCCAGTGATCTGAAGAGTGGGAGCTGTTTCTTATCAACTTCAGCTACCTTGTTCATTGGGTATCCACAACACATTCCATGTGTCCCTGTTAAAGCCGTTAATCCTCTCCTGGACCTCACGCAAAGACCCTCCTGCTCTGTGTGTCTCTGCAGAACTTGACACTTCTCTCCAGGTAAGAGAGGTCCTTAACGACTGGTTGTGCCGAGGCAAGTGGGACTACCTCAGCTTGGGAGGGTTATGGGGCCGAGGGGAATTTGTGGGAACCCTTCCAAAACATCCTTGATAAGGATCTTCTGAGGATCTTCCATAGATTGCACCCTGAGAAACCACAGCCACGTAGTAGGATGAGGCCTAGAAGGGGGGGTACTGTTACGCGCCCTGACCGCTGCTGTCCCGCACACGGGCCTGCTCACCTTCATGGTTCCACAGCGGGTCCTGGGATGACCTCCCTCGCGGTAGCTGCCAGTCCTGCTAGCCCGCAGCATCCCACAGCAGCGGTCGCCGGGCCTTCCACTACACGTCGGGCCTCACACCGAGGTTTGGCGTCCTCGACCATGTTGGCCACACCCATACGTTAGTGTGCAGACTGCCCAGACTCATGTAGGGCCAAGGGCGGGTTCTAGCTCTGCAGCACGCCCTGATTGATTCCCCGATATAAGGAAGCTCCTGTCTCTGCTTCCTTACCTTCGCAATCAGGTCGGTTTATTCTAAGATTGCCTCTGCACTTGTACCTGTTCCTGCGTGTTCCTAGTCTCATTCCAGGATCCTTCTGTTCCAGTTTTGTTCCTGACTCGTTCCTGCATCTTAGTTCCTGTATCCTGCTTGTTCCTGTGTTCATCTGTCTGTCTACCCAGGTAGTACCCTTGGACTGACTTTCTGGTACTGACCTCAGCCTGTTCCTGACCTGCCTGCCTGCCACCTTCCTCAAAGACCACAGCCTGTTCCTGACTTGCCTGCCTGCCTGCCGCCTGCCTGCTGCCTGCCTCTAGACCTCAGCCTGCCTTTGACCTTGTCTGACCTCCAGTACCTGACCTGATAAGGATCTTCTGAGGATCTTCCATAGATTGCACGCTGAGAAACCACAGCCACATAGTAGGACCACTCCTTGGACTGACCTCTGGACATTGACCTTGTCTGTCTGACTTCGTCTCCAGATTCAGACTCTGTTCCTCCCCTTGTCATCACCAACACTGTTCTGGTTCTCCCTGTTCCAACCAGCAGCCACCTTTGAACCCGATCGCGCCCCCCCTGTCTCCGTGGGCACGCCGGACTTTCACTCTCCTAGGAGACCCTGTGAGGCCCACCTAAGTCCAAGCGGCCCAGTTCCCTACTGGCTCCTCCCAGGGGGACCTCCGTCTTCCAGTGGTGAAGCTCTTCCTACCCTCTGTCTCCTCCAGTGCTCTGCCCCCTGGGAGCAGCTACCTCTTGTTCCCTTTCAGGAGGCGTTCTTATGGCCTGGATTGGCCACTGTTGGAAACAGGATGCTGGGCTTGATGGATCTTGGTCTGACCCAGTATGGCATTTTCTTATGTTCTTATGTTCTTATGTTCCACCTCTGCCCCAGGACAAGGGTCCACCCCCGAACTCAACATTACCTGAATGTTATCTGCTCTGAAGTGTCGAAAAGTGTAATTTAAAAATAAATAAATAAATACAAGATACTTATGTGTATGTATATGTTAATTCTACATGCGTAACTCCTTTGAAAATTCACCCCTATAGTTCTAGCCTGGGGATGGAAGAAGCAACTGGATTTATAATGCTGACATAGAGAGAACAGGTAAGAGGGGGCAAGGCCGTACTGTAGATGTAAATATAGGAAGGGGTTTGAAGTTTGTGCATAACCTTATATTTCAATGGAAACCAGTAAAGGGAGACCTTCAACAGTGTAGTGAGAATAATAAGGAAAGCAATAAAGAAGGTGATAGATCTTATTGGAAGAACTATAAATGGATAATTAAATAGAACAGGATGTGAAAAATATTTATAGAACTTCTTAGAATGCATCATGTACTTGTCCAAAACACACATTATTTAAAGAGATTTACTTGTTTTCTTCATTTTATCTTAAAAGATTTTGTTTCTAAACTAAAATATGGTACTGAACACTTCTAGTCAAACATAATAAAACAATTAGTTGTCTTTTATTGATTAATTCAGCCATGTTTTATTTTGTTTTCAACACTTAATCTGCAAAAAAAAGGTTGTAAAATAGGTTAATATTTTATGTACTGCAGAATGGGGATATATTTAAAATGGAGTGAAGTAAAATGGAAAAGCTGTTACTGGCCAGTCACACTAAAATCAGCATTATCTAGCCTAAAAGAAGTATTTGTCAAGTTTCTTTATAGCATTAACAAGAATGTCCTAGTAGCTATTGAGATAAATATTTCCACTCCTTACAATAAACTAATTTTTTTCTCTGTATCTTGATTTAAAGTTTAAAATACATATTAAATCAGCTAAAATTAAACATAATTGATAATTTATATTTTGACCTGTATGGTTCTGATAATTACATACATACATTAAGAACATCTAAAAGAATAATTGTTCTATTATATCATGTCCATCAGCAGAATTTCAATGAAAGTTAAATTAACCTAATTTCAGGTTTTTCAAAATGATAAACAGAAAGATGCTCATTAACTTGAGTGAATAATGAATTAATTGATTCCTGGTTCTCAAAAAACAAGTAAGAAAAGTATGCAGAAGCATAACTTCAGGAATAGTTTCCAATAGAGATTTGTAGAAGGGACTGGTGGAGGTTTTGCATTACATATTGAATATATGCTATACCTTTGCCAGTTGATTCTAAAAAGAAACATTTGAATGCTGCATGGAGCTAGCACTGAAAATGGAGAAATCATATATATCAGGGAAAGCATGAAGATGCTTCTTGAGAATACTTAGGGAGATGCTAATGCTGCTGCACTTACTGGGAGCTCAACTGCTTGCAATCCCCATACCCCGTACTGAGAGTCCTCTCAGGTCCTGCCTCATCCTGTTCATGTCATTACCATCACAGGGAAGGCCATAAAAGGCTTGCCAGGATAAGAATGAACAATTGAGAATACTTGAGGAGATGCAGACACCACCTCCATTTTGATCATGTCATCCCCGTGATGGACTCAGGCATAAAAGGCTGACTTGTGGTGGCAGGTCTCCACCAGTTACTTGGCACTGAAGGGGCATAACAAAGGGGAACTCCTTTGATGGCTCCTTCAGTAGCAATGTGAGGTGATATGGGATGGTTTTTTCACAGTAACATAGTAAATGAAGCATAAAATGGTCCATCCAGTCTGCCCAAAAGCAACCTGCCCACCCTAGATAATTTCTGTTAGTTTTGTTTGGTGATTATGTAATAAATATAGTAAGTTTAATTTCTACCCAAGCCATTTGAGAGAGAGGAGGTTTGGTTAGAAGAAGAGGAGCAGGCAGCTTTATAATGTGACTTGTATGAGTTTATTGTATTTACTATGTAATTTTTCATTATGCTTATTATTGTTTTTATATTATATATGTTGCATTTTTTTATGTTTTTATTGTAAACCACTTTAAGTATCTGATAAAGGGTGCTCTAGAAATCAAAGAATAGAATAAAATAGAAATTATTAATATTAGTAATTTCTAGGGATGTGAATCGTTTTTTGACGATTTAAAACAATCGTCAGATATATTTTAAATCGTCAAAAATCGTTAGAGCCGCGATACAATAACATTTCCCCCAATTTATCGTCAAAAATCGTAAATCGGGGGAGGGGGGAGGGTGGGAAAACCGGCACACCAAAACAACCCTAAAACCCACCCCGACCCTTTAAAAGAAATCCCCCACCCTCCCGAACCCCCCCAAAATGTTTTAAATTACCTGGGGTCCAGTGGGGGGGGGGGGGTCCCGGCACAATCTCCCACTCTCGGGCCACGGCTGCTTTAAGAGAAATGGCGCCGGTGGCCCTTTGCCCTTACCATATGACAGGGCAAAGGTAGTGCCGGCGCTATTTAAGTTCCTGTGTCCTGACGTCACGAGTGCAGGAGATCGCTCCCGGACCCCCGCTGGACCCCCAAGGACTTTTGGCCAGTTTGGGGGGGCCTCCTGACCCCCACAAGACTTGCCAAAAGTCCAGCGGGGGTCCGGGAGCGACCTTCTGCACTCGGGCCGATTTTCCAATGGCGACTTAGTGAGGGCAAAATTGCGCCGGCGCTACCTTTGCCCTCACTATGTCGACATAGTGAGGGCAAAATGGCGCCGGCGCTACCTTTGCCCTCACTATGTCGACATAGTTTAATGTATTAATGTTTAATGTAAACCGGTATGATTTACATCGGATGTAAGAATGTCGGTATATAAAAATTAAAAATAAATAAATAAATAAATAGTGAGGGCAAAGGTAGCGCTGGCGCCATTTTGAATATTGGCAATACGGCCTGAGTGCAGAAGGTTGCTCCCAGACCCCCGCTGGACTTTTGGCAAGTCTTGTGGGTTTCAGGAGGCCCCCCCAAGCTGGCCAAAAGTCTCTGGGGGTCCAGGAGCGATCTCCTGCACTCATGACGTCGGGTCAAAGGAACCAAAATGGCGCCGGCGCTACCTTTGCCCTGTCATATGATGAGCAAAGGGCCACCGGCACCATTTCTCTTTACGCAGCCGTGGCCAGAGAGCGGGAGATCACGCGGGACACCCCCCCCCCCCCCCCCCCCACTGGACCCCAGGTAATTTAAAACATTTTGGTGGGTTCGGGAGGGTGGAGGATTTATTTTAAAGGATCGGGGTGGGTTTTAGGGTTGTTTTGGTGTGCCGGTTTTCCCGCCCTCCCCCCTCCCCCTCAAAACGATTTTTTAACCTAAAAAACTAAGACGATCAGATTGCCCCCCCCTCCTCAGCCAAAATCGATCGTTAAGACGATCGATCACACGATTCACATCCCTAGTAATTTCTGTGGCTATCTGTCCATTAATATCATTGCTACAGCATTAGGGGTGAGCCTTCACTTTTCCTTATAAACAGTATTATGACAAAGATGATTACATAATTGGGTTGTGTGTGTGTGTGCTGGAAGTGTATATTGTGTGAGTGTATATGTGTGTGAGAGGGGAATTGTTTTGTGTGTATGTGAAAGTGGTGTTTGCATGTTGGGAATATATGTGTGTATAATATTCTTGTGTGGGAGGTATGAGGAGGTATGTGATGGGATGTGGGATATGCATTTGTTGGGTGCATGATATCTTTGTTGATTGAATTTTGGTTTTGTTTTTTAATGTAATTATATTATTACAATTGTTTTTAATAAACTGAGATTTTAATTTAATGTTTGTTATGTTTAATATACCCCATGGTTGTTTTATTTTTCCCTCATTTTATCTTTTTAATTTATTCCCGCTTGACTTGATTTGCAAGCAGTATCAACAGTTTTATTAACATAAATAAAATAAATAAATAAATGACCATATACGTTGTAGAGTGTTTGCATGTAGGGGTAAGCAAGGGGTGATTTGTGTGTATGGGGGTGTGTGATCTGTGTAAAAAGAGAGGTATATGATATGTATGAGGGTATGCGTGTGAGGATATAAACTGATTGTGTTTGTGTGGGTATGTGTCCAATGGTTCAAATGAGTGTAGGAGTTGGTGAGTATATGGTGGTGGCATGTATGTATATCTGGATATTTTCTTGTGTGCATGCTGGGGTTGCATGCATACAGAAGTATGTTATTGGCAGATGTGGGGTGTGTGGAAGGATGTGTCTGAAGTAGATGTGCATTGGGAGGTATATGCATGTGTTTGTATATATAGAGAGAGGTGTATTGGGGGAAATGTGTGAGGGTTTGGGATATGTATATTGATATGGAAGTGTTTGAGTGTGCATTTATCTGTGCATTTGAGGTAAGAGAGAGTGTTTTTGTGTATGTGTATGTGTGTTTGGGAGGGATATTTGTGAGTATGTGAATGTGAGGTGTGATTGTGGGAATGTGAGGATGTGTATAGGTGTGTTGTATCTAGTGCCCATGAAAAGTCTCCTTTCTGCTCATTCACAGCCAACTGATAGTATCTGACACTCTATCCAGCCCACTCTGAAACTCTCTGAGGGCAACAGATCAGTAAAGGAAAGAGATAGAGCAGAGCTTGGTGTCATCATCAGCCCACATCACGTCCGGCCTGTAGTTTCTTCAATAAGCCCTATTGCAGAGGGATACTGCTAAGGAACATAAATAAGGGGCATGCTCCTTGGTAAGCTCCTAGTGAGTCTCTAGTGAGGCTTTGAAGATTTTCACCCTAAGACTGTGAGAAATCCCAAACCAAACCGTGAGGCTCTAGTGTTTAATGTTCATTTCTTAAAGTCCAGCCTGTTTTTTTTTTTAATTTTAGATTGTATTTAATTGGAATGATTTATGTTATTAATAAGTTTTGGTCATTTTCAAATGATTTCTAATGATTGCTGGGTTTTATTAATTTAAATTTATTTGTAGAATTGTGGCTATGGATTTTCTAATTTCATATATACAAGGGATGGTTAAGTATGGGAATGTTTTAAAATCTAATTCAGGACGAGAAAGGTCGATATTCAAAAGGTTTGTCTGGCTGACTTGTAAGAAATCAAACACAATGAGGTGAATGAGGGAGATAACTCAACACAACCAAAACTCACCTCACAACAATACAGAGTGCCACACAATTGTGAGATGAGTTTTGGCTGTTGTTAACTTTTAAGTAAGGCAGACAAACCCCAAGATTTCAATATCCCACCCCTCTAATTAGCAAATTTTTACATGGGTAATGTTACACGTGCCATCTGCGGCAGACCCGCAGCACGGCCCTCTCATCTTCTTACACAAACTCCAGCTTTTGGTTCCTCCTCACTAGCGGTAGTGGGCCACCAGCTCCGACCTCGGGCTGCCCCCGGTGCCTCCAGCTCCGCCATAGTCCCCAGCGTTTCAGGTCAAGATGCCATTGCTCATCGGGCCTCTCTGCGTGGCCTGCGGAGAGACACCACTACCGGTTCCGCGCCCCTCCCAAGGCGTGCACGCACGCATCGCTGATCCTTATGAAGGGCCCGCGGCGGGAACCTGGCTGCGGCCCCAGATGATGACGTAAAAGTGTATTTAGGCTCAGGACTCACTCCATAGCGGTGCCTTTACAACAGGTCTCCTCGCTACTCGAGTACTCATTGCTGTGAGAGATTCATCTCTACTCTCTTCTCCTGACCCTCGTTGTTCCTGGTTTCTGTTCCTTTCGTTCCTGCCCTGCCTATGCTTTGGATTGACTACACGGATATCGACTTCACTTTGCTTGACTATGCTTTAGCCTATCTCCAGACCCAGACCTCCGCTATGCTTGACTACGCTACAGCCTATCTCCAGACCCAGACCTCTGCTATGCCTATGCTTCAGCCTATCTCCAGACCTTGACCATTGCTTCGATTGAACAACACTATTGACTTCTCCGTGATCAGACCATTGCTTCGATTGACCAACGTTATTGACTTCTCCGTGATCAGACCCTGGCATTGCTTGCCACGACTTCCACATTGCCACTGGCCCTGATCCAAGCCTGTCATTGACGCCTCTCCTAGCCTACTCCCTGGACATGGACTTATTAGACTTTGTCCTATCTTTGCTCAAGCACCCTCAGTCAGCCTTTGTTCCATTGGCGCCCGAGTTCCAATACCTTACCCAGTCCAGATTAGGATTATGCCACCTGCTGTGTCTGGGCTGAACCAACCTCTCTCGCTATTCAACCTCGAGGCGCACCTAAGTCCTGCCGGCCCCGGCACCCAAAGGCTCAACCTGCAGGGAACAAGGGCTGGTATAGGTGAAGCTCCAGCGGCCTCTGCCTTCAGCCCACTCCACCTGCCAATGGTAGGGACCCATTGGTCCTCACCTACGGGTTGCGTCAACCCCACCTCGGCCCAAGGGTCCACCTCTGACACAACAGTTAAGTCATTACTTGGCTAAAATTTAGCCAAATAAAAGTCAGGAAGGAGAGTGCCACTGGATAACCGGAAAATGTTCCTGCTCACCGGCTCACTGAATATTGATCTCTTACATGATACACTGTCTTATTTACCCACATGGTTATGTGAAACCACCTGAGTCTTTTTTGGTTATCTTCCATATTTTCTTAGGGCTGGGCTTTTAAATACTCAGTTTGATACAGGAAAAAATTCAGTTCATTGTAGATACAATAGTAGATAATTATTTGAATCTTTTATTTACTTTTATTTATCAAATAATCTTGCTTAAAAGGCAGCAATTATATTGTTCTATCACAGCTATGACATGGAGGATATGACAGCTTATACTGTCCTAGATCAGTAGGCAAGACAGCTAGTGTGCTATTAATATACCACAGTAATTTGGTGATTTTAAGAATTCAGATGTCCCAGTTAGATGGTTTTGAAAGATTTTGTTAAACTAAAGCATGATGGAGATCATGGGTTTTGTCTCATATGGGTGGGGAAGAGGAGGCAACACTCAGACAATTCACTATCTGTGATTTCTAAGATCTCTTTGACCTAAAAGATGTTCCAGGAGTTATCCGGGAAACCATAGACCAGTAAACCTGATATCAATGCCTGAAAAAAATCATAGAAACTATTTTAAATATGAGGGATGCTCCTGTCTCTCACTGATCAAATTGCCCTTAGTATACTTTTAGAGTAGGTTTGCATTTTGCAGACCCTTCCTGAATGATTACCTCATCAGGCTTAATCTAGATTGGCCAGCTGTACAATTTAAAAACAGGTTGTGCATGAGGAGAGGGGGTAGATATTTGAGTTTAAAAAAGGTTTGGACAAGTTCCTGAAGGAAAAGTCTATAAATCATTATTAACCAGGTAGACTTGAGGAAAACCAGTGTTTTTTCCTGATTGTATACAACATTGAATCTATTTGCTAGTTGGGATCCTGCCAGGTATTTGTGACCTAGATTCCCACTATTGGAAAAAGTGCCAGTATGGTAGTTCTTATGTTCTAATTATCCAGATTATATTCTATTAGTGGACTTTAACATGCAATTTATTATTGAACTTAATGGTATACAACAGACCTTTTCAACTGTTTGTTGACTTTTCAACAATTGGTTAATGAACTGACCCACTGTTAGACATATTTTAGACCTACTTTTTCAATCTGAGTTCTATTGTGATTCTTTTACTATATATGAAGTGACAACTATACTTGTAACCTTTTTTGCAGATATGTTGGTGCTGTTTAACCTGAAATATTTTAGCAATCACATATATGGAATAAAAGCTTTATAAAAAATTAGATCTAAGTTGAACGGGCCTCTAAGAAAATTGTACCAGCCTAGGAGGACTTTTCACTGACTTTCTTAATGTTTCAGTTTCTTCAGCAATAGAGATTTGATATGATACACTAAAGCTTATATTAGATCAGGTTGTTCTAGCTAGGTTTTGTCATTTACCATAGAATAAATGGTCACCTTGGAATATCCAAGAACAGAAGCTGTTGAAATGTGCTGGAACAAAACTAGACTGTGTTTGGTCAAAGTCACACAGAGGAAGATAATGTAAGTTCAGAGAGCACTTAGTAATTTATAGACAGACTATTTTAGATATTAAAAGAAAATATATCTCAAAATGTTTATAAGAGTCCAAGAACTATGTTAGGCATTTATATAATTTTTTTAAAATTATCTTTTACAATCAATACTAGGGATGTGAATCGCTTTTCTGATGATTGAAAATATTGTACGATATTTTCAAACTCGTCAGAAATAGGAAAACCCCACGAAATTGTTTGCGGAGTTCTCTTATCGTTTTGGAGGAGGGCGGGAAAAATGGCACACAAAAACAACCCCTAAACCCACCCCGACCCTTTAAAACACATCCTTTGGCATTCCCCACCCTCCCGACCCCAACAAAACTTTTTTAAAGTACCTGGTGGTTCAGTGGGGGGTCGGCCGGCGCCATCTTTAAAAATGGCGCGGGACATCCATTGCTCTTACCATGTGATAGGGGCCGGCCAATGGCACTGATAGCCCCTGTCACATGGTAAGGGCAAAGGGCCATCGGCGCCATTTTGATTAGTGGCAGACGAAGGCCCGAGAGTGGGAGATCGCTCCTGGACCCCCACTGGACCACCAGGTACTTTTAAAAAGTTTTTTTTGGGGGGGGGAAGCTAAAGAATGTGCTTTAAAGGGTCGGAGTGGGTTTTTTGTTTATCGGCTCGGGCACAGCTGATAAAAATAAAACGATTGGACCGCACGCTAAAAATTTCCCGATAGTCCCCGAACCCAGAATTGGAACCGATTCTGGTTTCGATTCACATCTCTAATCAATACCACATTCATCAGCGCAGTGGGCATATTACTATCAGATTGTATTAATACAAATGCTAACTTAAGTAATTGTCTAGTTGATGATATTCCTTCACTAACATCTCAAGTAGTAAGTAATTTTTTTACCCTCCAATTATTTCAATTTAGAGGCCTTATAGTCAATTTTGACAGCAATGGACGAACAAAGCGTTACGAGTTTGCCTCTGAGTATGAGCTGAACTACCTGCTCTTAGACCTATGCCCTTCCTGGTTATTAAGGGAAATTTTGGATACAGTTAAACGGGTATTAAACCAGATAGTTAATTCATCAATATCACCAGAACTAGTTGTCATACTTTTCAAGGAGGAAATTATATACCACCTGCTAAAAAAAAAAGAATCATTTGATTGCTTAGATTTAGAGAATTTTAGACCTATATCAAATTTATTTTTTCTAGGGAAAGTAATATAAAATGCTATGGCTTTCAGTTACAGAATTAATGGGATGATAACTCTCCATTAGATTAGCATCAATGGGTTTTATGGAAATATTCAGCATCAGATCTACTATATTAGTTTTATTGGCCGGTATGCATTGTAAGTTAAGGATATTGACTCTTGTTAAGGGTATTGACTCCTTAGTTATGTTATTAGATTTTTGTGCAGTGTTTGATCACACTATTTTACTATCTGATTTACTCAAAATTGGGATAAATAGGACTGTTCTCAATTGGTTTACATAATTTCTGATAGACATAACTCAAAGGATTGTTTTAGTGAACTGTACATTGGCAGCATAATTGGCTAGTTGCAGTGTCTCACAAGGTTCAATGTTTTCATCTTTTTTATTTAATGTTTATTTATGCCTATTTTGCAGGTTAATCTGTCAGTGTGGATTTGAATTTTCTATATATATGCTGGTAGTTTGCAGCTGGTGACTTCTATAGGACTTGTCAGTCTGAAGGCATTATCTAAGATAAGTTAATGTTTGGAAAAAATTGCATTATTAGGTAAATTTAATTGTTTCAAATTGAATCCCATGAAAATGGAGATGCATGCTATAGGTTAGGAAGACCTCTTCTAGGTTATTACCCATACTTCTAATTCCGGATGGCATAGCATTATTTCTTAGCCTTTTTGTATTAAGCCTGGGAGTGATTTTAGATTCAATCCTGATTGGCTTACAGATCAAGATGCTTATTCACTACACAAACCTGCTAGGGTACATTTTAAAAGAAATAAAAGGTGATGAGCTGCATGCAATGTAATTTGCATGGGCATGCCCAAACTTGCACAAACGGATGTAGAAGTAAGTACGTGATAGAGGTCACGTGAGAACATAATCTCCAGACAGAAGGGCAGTAGTTGTTCATGAAAAGCTTTAGCTTTGTGATCCTGAAAATAAAATAATGGATGTGTATGAGACCCCTAAATGGCTGGAAATGGAAAGCTAACAGCAGCCCAAACTAAAGAGGTGCCATAAGTGAAGAGGCCTTCTGAAAGATGTTGAAACAGAAGTTGATACACTAGTGCACAAATCGTACTCTTGCAGGAAGAGACGTACAGATGAAATGACAGAGCCAGAATTTGATGAACTTCCATTGGGACAAAAGCTTTTTGATTCGCAGGATCTAGCCTTTGTCAATGAAAATGTTATTGACTCTGCAGATATAGAGCTGCACCAAGCCGCATTAGATGCTGAAGCAGATTATTTGCTGGAAAAGCTTGAGTGTAAGGTAAGAAAATCTCTTTCATTGTAATTAAGCATTTTAGGGGATTGGAAACTATCTATATTAGATACCTTATTTGGAAGAGGTTTTTAATTTAATGTTTACATTACCTTTTATAGAAAAATGAAGGATCTTTACAAACAGAAGAATATGGGGACACACTAGATATCAACACGACCTGTTTGTGCTATTTTTGCTCAAACATCAAAGAACCACCAGACTCAGAAGGTAATAAAAATAAAAAATCAAACCTGAAGATAATGAGGATGTATAGGATTTCCCAAATTCCCCGCCAGTACATGGCCTTTTTCAAAAAATGACATTTAGATCAATCATAAGGGTGGCCATGTACAGCATTCTTACAAAGTGTTTGAATGGAATTCGCCATGATGACTGCGATGGCTGGAAAGGAATATGACGAGTGAGGTTATCAAATTTGCGGATAAAACAAAATTATTCAGAGTAGTTAAATCACAAGCAGACTGTGATACATTACAGGAGGACCTTGCAAGACTGGAAGATTGGGCATCCATATGGCAGATGAAATTTAATGTGGACAAGTGCAAAGTGTTGCATATAGGGAAAAATAACCCTTGCTGTAGTAACACGATGTTAGGTTCCATATTAGGAGTTACCACCAGGAAAAAGATCTAGGCATCATAGTGGATAATACTTTAAAATCGTCGGCTCAGTGGGCTGCAGCAGTCAAATAAGCAAACAGGATGTTGGGAATTATTAGGAAGGGAATAGCTAATAGAACGGCAAATTTCATAATGCCTCTGTATTGCTCCATGGTAAGACCGCACATTGAATACTGTGTACAATTCTGGTCGCCGCATCTCAAAAAAGATATAGTTGCAATGGGGAAGGGTCAGAGAAGGGAAACCGAAATGATAAAGGGGATGGAACAGCTCCCCTATGAGGAAAGGCTGAAGAGGTTAGGGCTGTTCAGCTTGGAGAAGAGACGGCTGAGGGGGGATATGATAGAGGTCTTTAAGATCATTAGAGGTCTTGAACGAGTAGATGTGACTTGGTTATTTACACTTTTGAATAATAGAAGGACTAGGGGGCATTCCATGAAGTTAGCAAGTAACACATTTAAGACTTGACTCGTAAAGTTCAAGACACGTGAAATTAGCCTTCTGAGGTTGTCGTAGCCTTCCATCGTCTGAAGGAAGCCTTCCAGAAAGGGTCCTGTTTGCACCATTCCAACCCGAATCGTCCATTCCTGGTTGAAGTTGATGCCTCACCATTGGGGCTGGAGCAGTCTTGTTCTTTTTATTCCCACAAATTTTCATCTGCAGAACAAAATTACAGCATCGGGGATCGTGAGCTGCTCACCATAAAATTGGCTCTCGAAGAGTGGTGCCTGTGGCTAGAGAGCGCACAACACACATTTACTGTGTTTACCGATCATAAGAATCTGAAACATTTGAGTCAAGCACAATGCCTCAATGCCCGTCAAGCTCGATGGGCCTTGTGTTACGAACCAAAGGCTTGAGGGCCTTCGGATTCTTTTGCGAGCGCGTCCTCCACGCTGCTGAAAAACCGAGGGTTTGGAGGCCTTGGTTTCTGTTGTGGGCGCGGGGAGCGAGGTCGCCTCTAGAGCAGGTGAAGTGAGCCCTTGGGCCACGGCGAGACTCAGGGAGGAGCCCCAAGCCACACCATGGGAGGTGAGCCAGTGCAAGCATGGAGAGCTAGACGAGGCAAGGCTGAAGTAAGACAGGGTCTGACCCTCAGCCGGACCTGCACGCCCATGGCAACCAACAACGCAATGTTGATTGATGAATGGTCCTCCGACTGTTCCAAGCCCTTTCGGACCTGCCGCTGGGTAACAGCATAGGGCAGCAGGCCAGACAGAGGACAAGTGCAGACAGAGTCCTTGAAACATAGAAGACATCATAGATGAGGGCTGAAGCGGAGACATCATAGACGAGGGCTAAAGTGAAGACATCATTGACGAGGGCTGAAGCGAAGATATCATAGACACTGAAACAAGCAGGAATGTGGAGGGATTCAACAATGGCACTGTCCCTCAGGGTGCCCTACGCTGCCAGTATAACTGGTCAGGTCACGGACCACCCTGTCCTACACCCGCAGGAGCGGGACCAGCGCAGGAAAGGTAAAGCGCTGCACAAGCAGTCTGAAGAGGGTTGCTGCACTCCTGGCAGCCTAAAGCAGGTTGCTGCACTCCTGGCAGCCTAAAGCAGGTTGAAACATCAGGAACTGGAACAGGAACAAACATCTAGGAACATCTGGAACCAACATCAAGGAAACAGGCAGAGACACATGACAGGGAGCCATCAAGACAAGCGAAGACCACGGAGGACTTGGACCGAGGAAGAAGCACAGACGACTGTGAAACTCAATCCAAAGGCAAACAGGAACTGAAGAGAAAGTCCTTTTATACTGCTGTATGCAGGCAACTCCCTGGGAGGAGTTTACCTGGACCGCCCCTCGCTGGCCCTATAACTGAGGTGGAGAGCTGCGGGCCGGCCCCTAGGGAGAAGGGCGTGGCCGAACTAGGAAGTCCAAGCAGAGCCAAGCAAGCCACAGGCAGGCCTCAAGAACAGCAAGGCCTCCCAGGCCCTGGAGAAAATCCTGGATAGTTCGCAGGCGAGGCCCTGGCTTCGGAGCAGCCTCCAGAGGAAAAGGTGAGATGCCTCCGGTAGTGCAGCAACAGGAGGGATCGTAACACCTTGTTTTTCTCAAGATTCAATTTCAAACTCCGCTATTACCCAGCCAACAAAAACCTCCAGGAAGATGCCTTATCACGATCCTTTGAGCCCAAAGACACTCCGGAAGAACCTACTCATATAATAGACTCGGCCCTTACTTGTTTATCTGCCACTCATTCAGTTCCTGCTGGAAAGACGTTCGTGCCCCGATGATGCCGAGAAAGAGTTCTCTGCTGGGTACATGATTCCAAATTTGCTGGTCATCCAGGACGAGCATGAACCTTGGCACTGCTCCAGAAGTTCTTCTGGTGGCCCACCATGGTCTCCGACGTGAAAGCATATGTCGAATCCTGTAACATCTGTGCATAGCAAAAGCCCCCAGTCGGTCGACCTTGGGGTCTTTTATAACTACTTCCAGCATCCAAAGAACCGTGGACTCACACCGTAATATAGGTCACCATAGACCAATTTTCAAAAATGGCTCATTTCATCCCTCTACCGGGCCTACTATCTGCTCCAGAACTAGCACGTTATTATTCCACTGTATCTTTAGACTGCATGGCTTACCGAAGGACATTGTTTTAGATCAAGGTTCTCAATTTGTTGCCAGGTACTGGCGCTCCCTCTGCTGAAAATTTGGTATTAACATCAGCTTAACGACCGCCTATCACCCCCAAGCCAACAGGCAAGCTGAGCAAATGAATTTCTCCTTGAAGGTCTTCCTGCACGCTTACATCAATGACTGACAAGATAATTGGTCAGACCTTCTATCCTGAGCAGAGTTTTCTCACAACTCTCACATTGCCACTGCTACCGGAACATCACCATTCTCAGTTGTCTATGGGAAACAACCATGACCACCGCTGCACATACCTCTATCAGTGCTGTTCCCTATGGCACAGGCTACTGCGGATGCCCTTAAGACGTTATGGGAGCAGACAAATCTCCACTTGCGTCAGGCCGCTTCCCTGGCCAAGAGAACTGCTGACAGTCGCCTTGGTCTTTTTTCAAAATATTTATTAAAGTAGAGATGTAATTTTTAAAATTGCCCGACTCAGGCCGAGTTTCACAGCTCAACAGCCACTGCCTCAGGCGCTTGAAAAATCATGAATCATGAGCAAATTTGAAGTGATGCCAAGTAACTTACACCGGCCATTCCGTGTATAGTCTCTACTCGTAGCGGCTGTTGAGCTGCGAAACTCAGCCTGAGTCAGGCAATTTTAAAAATTACATCTCTACTTTAATAAATATTTTGAAAAAAGACCAAGGCATCTATTTTCTTTGTTTTCCTGACAACCATTATAGATCGCCTACCTCTTTGCTTTTTGGGCCCAAGAGAACTGCTGACAGTCAACATCGCTCGGGTCCTGAATTCCTCCCTGGCCAGAAAGTCTGGTTATGTACTTGGTATATCCAACTTTGAATTCTGTCTCAGAGATTCGCTCCAAGATATATTGATCCCTTCTCTGTTACCCAACGCATTGGACCCATTACATACTAGCTTTGGCTGCCTCCTACTCTGGGAATACATAACACATTCCATGTATCACTCTTAAAATCTGTGATCCTATCTTGGCCTGCCCGGTAAGCCCCTGAGCCACCTCAAGTGGTGCCAGAAACCGATAAAACGTACAAGGTCCACGAAGTCCTAGATGTCTACTGTTAGGGCCTCCGGTGGGAATACCTCCTTTTATGGGAGGGTTACGGACCCAAAGAAAATTCGTGGGAACCAGCTCAGAACATCCTGGACAAAACTCTCCTCCTGAATTACCATTGTGCCCATCCGTGCAAACCCCGACCTCCAAGAGGGAGGCATAAAGGGGGGGGTAATATTACATGTGCTGTTACTAGAAGACCTGCAGTACGGCCCCCTCACCTTCTTACACAGACTCCAGCTCCTGGTTACTCCTCACTAGTGGCAGTGGGCTGCCGGCTCTGACATCGGTCCGCCCCCGGTGCCTCCAGCTCTGCTATGGTCCCCAGTGTTGTCAGTCAAGATGCCATTGCTCATCGGGCCTCTCCGCATGGTCCTCGGAGAGATGCCACCACCCATGCTGTACCCCTCCCTTGGCATGCGCGCATTGCTAATCCTTTTAAAGAGCCCGTGGCGGGAACCTGGCCGCAGCCCCGGATGATGACGTCAGACTCTCCAGTATATTTAAGCTCAGGCCTTGCTCCATAGCACTGCCTTTGCAACAGGTCTCCTCGTACTTCTCGTATGCCTCGTACTCATTGCTGATAGAGAATCTTCTCTATTCCTTGTTCCTGATCTTAATTGTTCCCGGTTCCTGTCTTCATCGTTCCTGCCCTGACTATCTTTTGGATTGCCTTTATGGATATTGACTTTGCTTTGTTTAACTACGTTTCAGCCTATATCCAGACCCAGACCTCTGCTATGCCTGACTACACTTGGCTTCGCCGTGATCAGACCATCGCCTTGATTGACTACGCTATAGACTTCTCCGTGTTCAGAATTCTACATTGCTTGCCACGACCTTTGCTTGCCGCCGGCCCTCATCCAAGCCTGTCTTTGATACCTCTCCTAGCCTATTCCCTGGACGTGGACTTATCAGGCTTCGGCCTATCTTTGCTCGAGCACCTCCAGCTACTCTCCGTTCCATTGGCACCCATGTTCCAGTACCATACCCAGTGAAGGTAGGTCTGCGCCATCTATCAACTGCTGTCTCTGGGCTGAACCAACTTCTCTCACAAACTTCTCTCACAAACCAACCTTAAGATTAACCCACTATTCTGCATGCCCCAATCACACTCCCGGGGCCACTTTCACTCTCCTTACAGAGGACTGCATATAAAATAAGGAGTTTGTAGTTCTCATCGGCATCATTAAACAGAACGTATCTTTGTTCCACGTTAGTTTAATTTTCATATCCATGCCATTATAAGCAGCTTTTCTTGAAAAAACAGATCGTTATGTAAATGTCCCAGAAGCTCTACTTTATGGTTAACTTCTGTAAAAAAAAAGCTCTTTCAGTAAAACCGGTATTACAGGGCCCCTATTCTCTTACTTCGTGGTTTCCGGCTGTGTCTTTATAAAACAGACCACTTGTTAGGGATATGCAGCAGGGACTAATTCATCCCATTTGGTATTTGTATTCGTTGGGACCCAAATCTGTTGCATCCATTCTTGGGGGACCCCGATCCGTTCATTAATTACATAGAGCCGGAGGTAGAGGTGAGAGGGATCGCTGCTGGAGGGGCTTATTTCCTCGATAATTTAATTGCCTTCTTGAACATAGCCATTTCGAGCCGGAGAAACAGCTGTGGAGTTGAACTTCCACATTCTGATGTCGAGGAGGCGGGACTTGGCTAAGATTAAGAAGCGACGCACTGCGGTGCATCGACGTCATCGGCGCGTCGCCAAAGCCGCGCACGCCAAAGGGGCGCGCGGCTTTATTTTTTCCAAATTGGTTTTTGAAAGAACTTATTTGATCGAATGGATCAGGAATAAAAAGTGAGTAACCCTTGAGATTTGCATATCTCTCTCCCAGCTGCCTCCTCTTGTAAAGCTATCATTTATATTATTGAGTTGGGCTAGGAAGAGGACTCTCTGGCTAACTGATAAATTACCTTGTATAAATGCCTCATACAAAGCGTAAAGCTAAAGTCAGGGAGATGTCTTCATCATCCCCTGTACCTGAGCCTTCACAGCCTCGGATCCCATCTTTCTTTGCCCCATTAACAGATTTAGAACCAGAGTACAAGGTTGCTGGAGAAGGCAGAGAGCAATTGTCATCCTCCCTGACCGAAACCACCTTAAGTCCCGGTGCCCCAAGCACTCCTCCTCCACCTCTCCAAATTACCTCTGATTTCCTAAAATTGCAAAATGATTCTCAACAAGGTGGAGAAGGTAACTCAGCCTCATTGGGGAAATTAGAATCAGGACTGCAAGAAATTTCTTTACCAAACCTGGCAAAACCAATGGAAATAACTATGGATGCATTGTGGGATGCCATAAAAGCATTGAAATTATCAGTGTTAAACTTGATGAAGATAACAATGGACTCGAATCAGAGATCTAGAAATATTGAAACTTCGCTGTCGCATACGGATGTAAAAGTACAACAGATAGAGAAAAGGCTAGATAATTTGGAAGTATGGCAACAGAAGTTTGCCCGTGCTGAGATAATATACGATAAAAAATTAGAGCTTTTGGAGAATTCATTTAAGTATTTAAACTTGCGAGTAATGAATTTTCCCAAACATGATATGATATCGCCATATGATATGTTCAAAAATATTTGATAGAGATTCTAAAGATCCCACAATCTATTATTCCAACTGTATCTAAAATATATTATGTAATACCTAAGAGGTTGTCTATACAAACTAATAGTGAAGAGCAGAACTCCTTAAATTTAACAGGAGTACTTGAATCAAATGTAGATACTGTTATTTCTAATAGATCGGTTCTTTATGTGTCCTTTTCCTTTGCAACAGATAGGGATTTAATCTTTAAATCCTATATGAGAAATAGACTGACTTTATTTCATGGAGGAAGAATCTGGATTTATCCAGATCTATCCAAGCAGTCTCAGGATAGAAGGAAGAAGTTTCTAGGTTTAAGATCAGAGGTTGAAAATAAGGGAGGGGGGGGGGGAAATGTTGCTAAAGTTTCCGTGTAAATGTGAAATTACTTTTCAACAACAGAAGTTCATTCTCTTCGAAGTATCGCAATTAAGAGCATTCTTAGATTCACGACCCCAAGAGAGTGAGACTGTAGGCTGAGGCAAGAAAGAATATATACCTGTTAAACACTCATATTGCAATTGTTCCTTTTCCTCTGGTATTGCTCTAAATACGAATAACTTTACGAGATATTACCTTTGTATTTTGCATATGAACAATTAGGATAAATAATAGTATTATTTGTTGTTGTATGAAATAATTTCAGACTGTCCAATGTTCATTGTTATTTTGTTTTGTCATTATTTTGAAATGCATAAATAAAAAATAAAAAAATAATAATTACATAGAGCCAATGTCAGGAAGTATTTCTTCACGGAGAGGGTGGTGGATGCCTGGAATGCCCTTCCGAAGGAAGTGGTGAAGACCAGAACTGTGAAGGACTTCAAAGGGGCATGGGATAAACACTATGGATCCATAAAGTCTAGAGGATGTGAATGAAGAGTGGGTGACTCGCGGGAATGATGGCTACTACCTGGAGATAATAACCTTATTCAATAAACATACACACGGTTAATGCGACTCCAACATTGCTCTAAGCTTCAACAGCAAGAGGAAATTTGGAAAAAAGGATTTGCATTCACAAAAATGTGGGGAGTAGCTTGCTTGTTACGGCGGTTACTACCCCAAACCAAATAAGTTTGATACTTCACTTTCAATGCATATCCAGCATAGCTCTCTGCTTCAACAGCAGGGGAAGAAGACCGATACTTCACTCATATCCAGAAAAGCTCTCTGCTTCAACGGCAGGGGAGGAAGACCGATACTTCACTTTCAATGCATATCCAGCATAGCTCTCTGCTTCAACGGCAGGGGAGGAAGACCGATACTTCACTTTCAATGCATATCCCGCATAGCTCTCTGCTTCAATGGCAGGGGAAGAAGACTGATACTTCACGCATATCCAGCATAGCTCTCTGCTTAAATGGCAGGGGAGGAAGACCGATACTTCACGCATATCCAGCATAGCTCTCTGCTTCAACGGCAGGGGGAATGAAAAAAAGTGGATCTATATACAGAGAACAACCAACAAGGACTGAATTACATAGTCTGGGTAAACAAATAAGCATGGGTGTAGCTTGCTCATTGCAGCTGTTACTATCCCTAACTAATTAAGCCAGATATTCCACTTAGATGCAGTTCCAACACTGCTCTCTACATTAATGGTGGGAGTGGAAGGGAAAAAGAACCGAAAGGTTACTAAGAGCCAAAAGAAATAGATAAGTATGAGATGAAAAAAAGTGCGAAGCTTGCTGGGCAGACTGGATGGGCCGTTTGGTCTTCTTCTGCCGTCATTTCTATGTTTCTATGTTCTATGTTTCTATATGTATTCGTTTCCCAAAAAAAACAAAACATCTCAACCCTTTAAATTTAATAAACTACAATCCCCCACCTCCTGACCCCCCCAAGACTTGCCCAAAGTCCCTGGTGGTCCAGCGGGGGTCCTGGAGCGATCTCCTGCACTCGGGCTGTCAGCTGCCGGTATTCAAAATGGTGCCGATAGCCTTTGCCCTCACTATGTCACAGGGGCTGACCAATGGCACCGGTAACCCCTGGGAAATAGTAAGGTCAAAGGCTATCGGTGCCATTTTGAATACTGGTAGCCGACTTCCCGAGTGCAAGAGGTCGCTCCCGGACCCCCGCTGGACCACCAGGGACTTTTGGAAAGTCTTGTGAGGGTCAGTAGGGTCCCCCAAGACTTGCTGAAAGTCCCTGGTGGTCCAGCAGGGTCCGGGAGCGATCTCCTTCACTCAGACTGTTGGCTACCAGTAATTAAAATGGCGCCTATAGCCTTTGCCCTCACTATGTCACAGGGGCCGACCAATGGCATCAGTAGCCCCTGTGACATAGTAAGGTCAAAGGCTATCGTTACCATTTTGAATACCGGCAGCCAACGGCGTGAGTGCAAGAGAAATGTCTCCCGGACCCCCCTGCTGGACCACTAGAGAGTTTTGGTAAGTCTTGGGGGGGGGGGGGGGGCAGGAGGCTGGGGGGTTGAAGTTAATTAAATTTAAAGGGTTGAGATGGGTTTTTTGGGGGGAAACGAATACATATGTAACTAATGAACGGATCGGGGTCCCCCAAGAATGGATGCAATGGATTTGGGTCCTGACGAATACAAATACCGAATGGGACGAATCCATCCCTGCTGCACATCCGTAACAAGTGGTCTGTTTTATAAAGACACAGCTGGAAACCACAAAGTGTGAGAATTTGCTTCTTTCAAGGTTCCTCAAAATGAACTGAGGGGGACACCTGAATTAAAAAAATCCTATTTGTTTTTACCACCATTCATTTCAATGGCCAATATAGTCTATGCAGAAGAACAGGTGCAATATAGACAGTTTTTAATTGTTACAGTATAGTAGCCAGCCAGCCAGCCTTGTGAGTCATGTATGACATCACTGCCTTGTCAGACTTGGGAAGGATATGTTGTAAAGCAGACAACATAGATAACCTATTGCAGTGAAGAGGTTTTCTCAAAAACTATCACTGCTCTGTGGATGCAGTGTAGAGATGTGAATCGTGTCATCGATCGTCTTAACGATCGATTTTGGCTGGGGGGGGAGGGAATCGGATCGTCGCGGTTTTAGGTTTGTAAATATCGTTTAAATCGTGTTTTAGTGTGCCGGGAAAACCGGCACACTAAAACAACCCTAAAACCCACCCCGACCCTTTAAAATAAATCCCCCACCCTCCCGAACCCCCCCCAAAATGCCTTAAATTACCTGGGGTCCAGAGGGGGGGTGTCCCGGTGTGATCTTTTACTCTCGGGCCTCCGGTGCATTGTAGAAATGGCGCCGGCGCCATTTTGTTTTTTGTCCCCCGACGTCAGGAGCGTAGGAGATCGCTCCCGGACTCCCGCTGGACCCCCAGGGACTTTTGGCCAGCTTGGGGGGGCATCCTGACCCCCACAAGACTTGCCAAAAGTCCAGCGGGGGTCCAGAATGACCTTCTGCAGTCGAATCGTGTTGCCGTACGGCCGGCGCCATTTTGCACAAAATGGCGCTGGCCGTACGGCAACACGATTCGACTGAAGGAAGTCGTTCCCGGACCCCAGCTGGACCCCCAGGGACTTTTGGCCAGCTCGGGGGGCCTTCTGACCCCCACAAGACTTGCCAAAAGTCCAGCGGGGGTCCGGAACGACCTTCTGCAGTCGAATCATGTTGCCGTACGGCCGGCGCCATTTTGCACAAAATGGCGCTGGCCGTACGGCAACACGATTCGACTGAAGGAGGTCGTTCCCGGACCCCAGCTGGACCCCCAGGGACTTTTGGCCAGCTCGGGGGGGCCTCCTGACCCCCACAAGACTTGCCAAAAGTCCAGCGGGGGTCCAGAACGACCTTCTGCAGTCGAATCGTGTTGCCGTACGGCCGGCGCCATTTTGCACAAAATGGCGCCGGCCGTACGGCAACACGATTCGACTGCTGGAGGTCGTTCCGGATCCCCGCTGGACTTTTGGCAAGTCTTGTGGGGGTCAGGAGGCCCCCCCCCGAGCTGGCCAAAAGTCCCTGGGGGTCCAGCGGGGGTCCGGGAGCGATCTTCTGCGCTCTTGACGTCGGGGGACAGGAACCGAAATAGCGCCAGCACCATTAACGCAGACGTGGCCCGAGAGTGGAAGATCACACCGGGATCTCCCCACTGGACCCCAGGTAATTTAAAGCATTTTGGGGGGGTTCGGGAGAGTGGGGGATTATTTTAAAGGGTCGGGGTGGGTTTTAGGGTTGTTTTAGTGTGCCGGTTTTTCTGCCCTCCCCCTTCCCCTCCCCCTTCCCCCGATTTACGATTTTTGACGATAAATCGGGGGAATTCCTATTATATATCGCCTCTAACAATTTTTGACGATTTAAAATATATCGGACGATATTTTAAATCGTCAAAAAACGATTCACATCCCTAAAGTGATGATAATCTTGGACTGCATGTCTGAGATGTACAATGCAAAGTGTGCATTCCTTCTGCAGTCATTGTGTTGGGAATACTCCAGTGTTTTGAGCCGTATTAGAGTTCAACTTTTTAGTTTGCCAGTCAGTCAGCAGAGAAAGAAGCAAACAGGCACTGGAAGTAGCTTTGTTGTTAGTTTTTCTCTCCCTCGGGGGTGGGTGAAAGTGAGTGGGAGAATTTCAGCTCAGCAGTAAGTCAGAACTGACTCTGTGCATGTGATAGTTTTCTGCACTCACATACTTGGGTAACACAGTCAGTAGATAGTCTGTAATAGAACCATTGAGTAAGGAGAGAAACCATTTACATGTTATGAGTGTGGCAGAGAGAACTCATGAAAGCCAGAAAATCAGGAAATGGAAGAGCCAGAGAACTGCTACAGAATATGTGAAAAGGTTTCTAAATAGAGCCATCCTCATAATTTGACAGAAACCACACCACACTCATTAGAGAAAATATGCAGTTGTTCTATATGTGGTAACAGCTTCCTTCAGAAAGCCCATTTCACAAGAAAATCAAAATTCCATCCAGCAGCTCACTCAAGTTCCAACAGGGAATGTAATCAAAGCTTGTTTATGGTAAATGATACTTAGCACAGTTCTTTCTCGTCTACTGAATTTGACAATTGACAAGTATGCTTCAACCAAATGACTAGCCTACCTCATGCCACTCTGCCTTGCTACTATGCCCCTCATGCGATATCTTGGGAGTCATTGTGTCACTTAGCCTTGCTGCCATTTTTTACACTTGTCTTTACACCTTGGGGTTTTTTCTACTACTAAGTCTTGCTGGTGTACCTCTCATGTTACTTTGAAGGCTTGATGCCAATCTTTGAGCTGCTTGGTCCCTTTATCAGTGCGTTGTGGTTTTCTCTGCCACCATAGCTGCTTTGTTGCCCCTTCATGAACCTTAGGATACTGATGTCACTTTTGGTGCCAGTTTGCCTCTCATTGTGGTCTCTTTTGGAACCTAGGGATATTCTTCTCACACTAGCTTTCTTCTTCTTGGTTTGATTTATACTGGGGTGTTTTGTCCCCAGACCAAAAATTAGAAAACAAAAAACAAAAAAGAATAGCTACAGGTTTCTACTACCATACCACCTGCTTTTTCTAGAGTTCTTCCATTTCTCTAACCCTACACAATCACAGCCTGGTTCTCCCACCCAGGTTGTTTATACTGGGGAGGTTTGTCCACAAAATCCCTCATTTAGAAGGAAGAAATAGAGTCATAACAGAAATGCTCAAGGCTAAACATTTTGATGTTCTGAAAGTGCTAACAGTTACAGTAGTGAGAGAGATATCATGTAAAACCAGAAAATCAAGGAATAGAACAGCCCAAGGTCAGCTAAGGAATATGAGACAAGGTATATAAATAAAGCAACCATCATCAATTTCCAGGGAAATCACATCACGCTCATTAGAGAAACTATTTAGATACCCTGCATATGATAACAGGCTCCTTCAGAAAACCCATTTCACAAGAAAATCAAAATTCAATCCAGCAGCTAGATCAAGTTCCAGCAGGGAACGTAATAAAATCTTATTTTAAAAAAATGCTTCTTATTACAGATCATTTTCTTGTTCTGAATCTGACAAATGGCAAGAGTACATCCTCAGAATGATTGGCATCCCTCTTACTACTCTGCCTTGCTGCTATATCCCTCAATGCTACATCTTAGGGTTCTTTGCCCCATTCATTCATTCTTGCTTCCATGCCCAGACCCCTTGGCGTTCTTTTTTCCTCTGTGCCTTGCTGTCGTGCCCCAGACCTTACACCTTGCGTTGTTCTTGCCATTCTGAGAGGCTGCTTTGCAACTCATTTGTTGTTTTTGTGTCTTGAAGTCACCCTTTGTGCTGCTTGGCCTCTTAAGTACCTTGAAGTTTCTTCTGCCACCTTTTCTGCATTGCCCTCCTTTCATGATGCCATAGGATGTGATGTCACATTTGGTTCCAGGTTGCCACTCGATATGCCATCGAAGGTTCATGTCACTGTGGCTAGTGCACTGCTCTCTTTTGGAGCCTTGGGGTGTTCCTACCAATTTTGCTGCTTCTTTGCCCCTCTCATGGTGACTTAAAAAACTCTTGTCAATACTGGTAGCCCTTTGACCACTTACAGAGGCTTAGACTATTCATGCTACTTTTGGTATCACTTTCTAGTCTTTCTAGATACTTTGGAGAATGTTTCCTTGTCTGATGACAATTTAATTTATTAGAAAACCTCTATTCTGGAGCCCAATATAAATTGCAATGCTTCCCCCTTTGATTTTAATGGCATGAAATGAAAAACAAATTATTTTTTTAAGCTAAGAAATGAATTGGGGTCCACATATAAAATGAATTTTGATATGAAATAATATTTTTTCTTTTGCACATCCTTTTCAAGAGAGGGTTAGAGGAGCTCCTGGAAGATCATTTTTATTTATTTTTTTGTTGTTTGTTTTGGTGGGATTTTTTTTAATGTTTTGTTTTTATTCAGGAAATTAATATAACCAAAATAAACATTTAGGGGCGGATTTTCAAAGGCCCTCGCGCCGGCGCGCCTATTTTGCATAGGCCGCCGGCGCGCGTAAAGCCCCGGGACGCACGTAAGTCCCGGGGCTTTTGTAAGGGGGCGTGTCCGGGGCTGGGCCTACTGACACGGCATTTCGGGGGCGGGCCGTGGCTTTTCGGGGGCGGGCCCAGGGGCGTGGCGCCGGCCCAGGGGCGTGGTCGAGGCCTCCGGACCAGCCCCCAGGACCGGAGGACGGAGCGGGGCTACCGGCCGACACGCGCAAAGTTACGCCTGCTTCAAGCAGGCGTAACTTTGCCGACAAAGGTAAGGGGGGGGGGGGTTAGATAGGGCCGGGGGGGTGGGTTAGGTAGGGGAAGGGAGGGGAAGGTGCGGGGAGGAAAGTTCCCTCCGAGGCCGCTTCGAAATCGGAGCGGCCTTGGAGGGAACGGAGGCAGGCTGCGCTGCTCGGCGCGCGCAGGCTGCCGATTTTGCGCAGCCTTGCGCGCGCCGACCCCAGATTTTATAAGATACGCATGGCTAAGCGCGTATCTTATAAAATCAGGCGCAACTTTTTAAAATCTGCCCCTAAGTGAATCAAAAAGTGAAGCCCCCAAAATGAAAAACAAAACCGTCAACACTAAAATTTTAGAGTAGCACATCCCTATCAGGTAACCTGTACAGAGCAGCAATTACAATCCTAAGCAGCAGTGGTATAATTGAATTGGGCATCCAGGGAGTCTGTGAAGCCTGCATGGAGGGACCATGGACAAACACACACTTCAATTAGCATGGGATGTATTTTGACATGGAATGGGGCTACTGACATGATGGCAGCCATCATTGTAACAGATTTTAGATATGTTTGGGAGAATATAGAAGGGTAGCACATGGATGGTGTCAGTTAAAAAGTATGGGGAGATGGAGTTGCTGTTGGGTAGAATGTGTGAACTGTTATGTGCATCTACACAAATTCACAAAATTCAAATAGACTGACCTGCTGGGCTATTTTGGTCTTTATTTCCCATCATTCATTGTGAATCTGATATTCAAAGAGGGCTCAGCACATGATATAAGGGGTCTTAATTATGATCATTATTTAAGCATCTATAATTCAGTTGTTTAAGGCTATTGTTAAATTTTGGGGGCTTTACCGAGCCCACAGAAATTAGCAGATATGAAGAGCATAAATCAGTCTTGTCCATGGAACCAGAAAACCTCATTGCCATATAATGCTTTCTGGTAATTTAGTGAATTCTCACTAATGTTTGAGGGTCATTCATAACAGATATATTAAAGTCTTATTTTTTAATTTTATTTTATTGTATAGGCCCCCTAAATGACATTTTACTAATATATCTATCCAATATTGTAAAAATATTAAATTTGCAAAAGGTAAAAACCTAGTAATGAATTAATTTTTGTTGGAAGGATTATCTTTATATTGCAGTTGAATTTGACCCTATATTACGATCTCATAAAATTTCTGTCTTTAAAATCTTGCTGATGAGTGTCTCTCTCCATTTGTATTAGTTTATTTTCTCTCATACAACCATGTCTTTGAACTTTTAATCAGCATGCCTTATCCCTCTATCAGATTGTTTTATTTCACATTTGGTCTAGCTTGTATTGTTCATGTTTTGGCCCCGCTGATATATTGATATATGCTTATCTCTCCATGCCAGACAGATTGTCAGCAAGTTTTGAATGCCTCATAGTAGTTGTTATATTACTACATATTCTGCCAGCATATTTCAGTTTTAAAACATTAAAGGTCTACAGCAATAAAAATCATTTTGAAAAAAATGTAAATGTAGGATTACTTATATGTTGTTGCTCATTAATATTTTCCTAGTTTGTTACATTATTTTCCCAAACTTATTTACAATGCAATGAAAATGGAATATGAAACTTAAGATGTGTTTTTGTTTTGTTTTTTTTAATAAATTAGGTCAACTAAGGTTGGGTGAGGTAGTGAAATAATCATTAGCATTTTATCTCTGCTGCTCCTTGCCTCATCAAAAATCAGTGGCAAGGTGTACAGAAGAATTTGCAGAGGCCGTGAGGTGAGTGTTTCTGCTATTCTTGGAGGAGCTTATTTACAGAGGTAATTTTTCTTGCTGAATTTCAACTGATGAGGCCTTATTTTGAAGGAGGCTAATTTTTGCCTTCATTGCTTTTGTTCTTTTCCTTTTTGGAAAAGGAATATTTGCATTTTATTTGTTTTGTGTTTCTATGCTGGGTATTACTGCTTAAGTTTAAAGAGAAAGTGCAGAATGGAAAGGACTCCCTCCCCTTACTCCAACTCCCACCTTCTATTTTAACTTTTAGATTAACCCACTATTCTGAATATAGAAAAACCTGACATAGGTTGGCAATAAAACACAAGGAAGTAATTTAGATAAATTTAGTCATTTGCAAAAACAGAACACTTAAGTAAAATTTAAAGGGAGCTTAATAAGTAATACTATACTAAATCCTTACGGGCGGATTTTAAAAGCCCTGCTCGTGTAAATCCGCCCGGATTTACGCACCGGCGCACCTATTTTACATATGCCGCCGGCGCGCACAGAACCCCGGGACTCGCGTAAGTCCCGGGGTTTCTGAAAAGGGGCGTGCCGGGGGCGTCGCCAAGTGACGCCGCGTTTGGGGGTGTGGCACGGCGTTTGGGGGGCGTGCCCGGGGCGTGGCGCCGGTCCAGGCGCTGGCGCCTGCTGCGCAAACAAAAGTACGTGAATGCGCTTTTTTTAAAAATCTACCCCTTAATGTAATTATTGTTAGTCAATATGATCTTTAGTAACTAAAGCAACATGATTCTTTATAATACTTTTATGTATTAGGAATGGCAGGGATAGCAAGTGATTTAGGACATTTTGGGCCTGATTCATCAAGGTATATTCCCATAGACACAGAATGGGAGAAAAGCCTTAGTGTCATTTGCAAACAAAATTAAATAAGTAAATTGCTTGTGGCTTGATTGGTAGCAACATATTTGATCTTTGTAGCAGTAATTTGTAGTTGATCTGGTTTACTTTTATCTCTGAAGCAACAAGAGTCTACAAAAACAGCAACACAAAACTACACACCTCATAGAATTATAACATGCACGCGTGGCCTACATGTGCGCACGCTACCAGGCGCGTGCATATCTTCACCCGATTTTATAACATGCGCGTGCAGGCGCGTGCATGTTATTAAATCCGGGGTCGGCGCATGCAAGGGAAATCAGAGCAGCCTCACAGGGAACTTCCTTACACCCCACCTTCCCTTCCCTTCCCCTACCTCCACCGCCCTTTCTCCCCTACCTTTGATGATTTCTTTTTTTATTTCAAAACTTACTTCCGCCCTGGGGGCGGAAGTAAGTTGCGTCCATCGGCCGACTGCCGGCGTGTGATCCCCGTCCCAGCGGCCATGCAGAGGCTTCTGCCCATGCCCCCGCCCCACCCCCGGACCACCCCTTTTTTCAAGCCCCAGCACTTACATGCATCCCAGGGCTATACGTGCACCGCCGGGCCTTTTGAAAATAGGCCCGGTGAGCATAATCCCCCTACGCGCATAAATCCTCCTGGATTTACACACATAGCGCCTTTGAAAATCTGCCCCATATTTTGTAGTTTGAAAGAATAAGATAAGATACTCCATACTTCCAAGCAACAAGTAAGCAAGCAGAGAGAACTATAAGCACAGATTGTGAGTGAATGGAAAGAAGTTAGATTCAACAGGCTGGTTAATGTCTGTAGCAGAACATATGAGGAAAAGGCAGGTTTTTGGTAGGTCTTTTTCATTTCTTTCAAGGGGTACCAGGAACAGGGCTGGTGCATTCACTAGGCAAACTAGGCAGTTGCCTAGGGTGCCAACCATTAGGGGGCGGCAAAAAGGAGCCATATGGAGCCATGAGTGAAGCCCATACTGCTCACAGCCAACCTAGCTTGATGTTAACCAGGTAGAGAGTTCATCAAGCTAGGTTGAAGAGAACATTGCACAAATCTCATCTTTGAGTGAGTTTCCTCACTCCGAAGGTCATCAAATCTTCACAAGAGAGCACTGTTCTGTTCATACGTCTCACGTTGAATGTCAAAGTGGCCCCAACCCCTACACTAATACCTAAACCTCACCTCGAGTGAGTAGGTGGGCCTTCCATAGAGATATAAATACCAATCTAATGTGAGGGCATTACAGCTCTCTCTCTCTCCTCAAAATAGCATGGGCCAAAATCATTGCAACCACAATACACAATGTACATTAAAGCCATGCAATACAGCTTCACAAAACTGTGAGCCCAGCCCACTTGGCCAACATTCCCTTGACTTTTTCTCATTTGCATCTCACCAAACGTTATGGTGCTTTTGCATGCGTTAAAGGCATTTTTTTGCATGCAAAAATGCCTTAACACATGCGAAAACACCATATAGCACTTTGATAAATGACCCCCTCAGTTTGAGAACGAGGTTGCCCATACAAACCTGGATTTTCTACCAGCAATCAATAAATTATCTCTATTTGCTTGTAAGCCCTCCTTATCACCTTCCTTGTATACCCACAATCTCCAAACCTAGTACTTAATTCACTCATTTTCTATTTATATTCCATAACCTTAGAACACAATCTCTGCAACCAGATGTATAGTGTATGGAATAACATTTTATTTATTAAAATTTTGTATTTTGTAAATGCGTTTGGTTTTTTAAAATATGATTTGATGTTTGTTATTGTATTGTTAAATATGAGTATATATTTAAAGTTGATGCTATGAGATAATAATACTTTGTTTTATATTCACATTAAAAATGTTTTAGGCAATATTAAATCAGGATTCCTATGGGTTGTTGAGTCACAAAAGTTTCAAAGCCAGGACAAGAAACTGGGAGATGTGGAGGGGAACATGATGGGGCGGATTTTAAAAGCCCTGCTCGCGTAAATCCGCCCGGATTTACGCAAGCAGGGCCTTGCGCGCCGGCGCACCTATTTTCCATAGGCCTGCCGGCGCGTGCAGAGCCCCGGAACTCGCGTAAGTCCCGGGGTTTTTCGAGGGGGCGTGTCGGGGGCGGGACTGATCGGCGCAGCGTTTTGGGGGTGGGACGCGGCGTTTCGGGGGCGGGTCCAGGGGCATGGTTTCGGCCCGGGGTGGTCCGGGGGCGTGGCCACGCCCTCCGGAACCGCCCCCAGGTTGCGTCTCGGCACGCTAGCAGCCCGCTGGCACGCGGGGATTTACTTCTCCCTCCGGGAGGCGTAAATCCCCCGACAAAGGTAGGGGGGTTTAGATAGGGCCAGGGGGGTGGTTTAGATAGAGGAAGGGAGGGGAAGGGGAGGGGAGGGCGAAAGCGAGTTCCCTCCGAGGCCGCTCCGATTTTGGAGCGGCCTCGGAGGGAACGGAGGCAAGCTGCGCGGCTTGGCGCGCGCCGGCTGCACAAAATCGGCAGCCTTGCGCGCGCTGATCCTGGATTTTAGCAGATATGCGCGGCTACGCACGTATCTACTAAAATCCAGCGTACTTTTGTTGGCGCCTGGTGCGCCAACAAAAGTACGCGAAGGCGCACTTTTTAAAAATCTACCCCGATATGTATGGGAGTACAGATTTCAATGTTAAAAATCTCTATTTTGTCATTTAGCAAAGATAATATGATACTGCTTATTAAATTACAACTTCTGTAAAATTCCTCTAGGGCAAGGAATTTACAACAAATGAATTTTCACAAATGCAGATGCAGTCCCTGCAAGAACCTTTTAAGACGTACCTATGGAGATTTGGAAAATTCCTAAGACTATTTCATTGACATCTAAAAGGTATTATAACCTCAACTAGGGGTTAAATTAACCCAGATGAGGAAGGTGTGGCTACTATTACTACTGCAGAAAAAACTGGATTTGTCAGCTTTTCTAGAGGCCTCCCAAGAAAGCTACCCTGCTGGCAACTCAGTTCCAAACCTTACAAAGACATGGTGCTTAAGAAGTTCCTTTAAAATAGAGACATTCCTTTATTCCTCTTTGTGGAAAAAAGGTTGAATTTTCTCTGATGTGGCCTAGACAGCCACCTTTAGGAGGATGCTACAGCAGGATGTTGGTATTGGTGACATTTTATTTTTTCTTAATTTACATGCACAATACGGTGCAAAAGGGATGCATTTATTTATTTTTATCTTTCTCATCTAGAGAATTTCACGCTTAATAAAGTTGCAGTCAAATATTTTTTTTAATTTTTTTTTCTTATTGTTCTATCTGGTGAACTGAACACTAATGCTAGCTATGCTGTTTGAAAGGGAGATAGGGATTGCAGAAGTGTAATCAGTGCTAAACAGCTGTTTTATTTTAAATAGGTTTATTTGAAAAAAAAATTTTTTGTATATCATATCCTCCCACCATCTCTTGGACCTAGTGCAAGAGATGGTGATGGGTATTTACCATATTTTCCAATATGGCTTTATTTCTTTTTTTATCTTAATTTAATACTATGAAATCACTTCCAATTAATTCAAGTGTTTTTCATTTGAAATGCAAATAAAAAGACATGTCTAAAGGTACATGGGTACAAAACTATCTGCATTCTTTGCACCTACTATTCATGTGACTGAGGTTATGGAATAGAAACAACATGCATAGAATTGAAAATGCAATTCTAAATACATACTCTTCTTCTATGTGAACATGCCCCCAGGATCACAAATCAACTAAATATGGCCACTTTGTGAAAGTATTAGGCTATTATTTAACTGCTGTCCCTGCAGCAATTTTTATTCCAAAGTATTTAGGTGGATAACTCCTTGCTTTGATGCCTGTACTGCTCTCACCCATTCACCACACCATTTTTAATACTTTTTTCTTGCTCTTTTAGAACACCATTTTGTCTTTCCTTTTCTCACTCACCCACCATATATGCATTCTCTTTCTAGTAAAAAGGAAATCACACTTTCAAATAAAGTCACCCTTTCACCTTTCTCTCATCCATTCTTTCACTTCCTCCATTAAATGCTATTATCATCCCTCTTTTTCACCCACTTTGACTGAAAACCTCATCAATCTAGACTGCTTTTTTCATGTCCCTTTCCAGCTTCTCTCATCTTCTCTCCCTCCTCCAGCTCAATTGCCATCACCCCTCTCTCCCTTTCCCACCAAAGCAGTCATTCTCCTCTTTCCCCTCTAACTGTATCCTCTGAGCTATGTGCATAAGGCAGGGGAAGAATATGAAAAATAAAGTTTATACTGTAATTCCCTATAACAGGGGAATGTCAGCAGGTCCTTATGATCCTAATTAATATGAATGAGATTTATTTATATGTACTACCTACTATGTATGTAAATATTTCTCATGCATATTCATAAGAGTTACAAATCTGCCTCATATATGCCCCCCCCCCCCCCCCCGGCCTATTGGAACACGACCCATCCCCACTCATTGAATTTATATCTGACATTCTCAATATAGACACCCCTGCTGTAATACTAGGAGACTTCATGTGTATGCCATCCCTACTACCTCGTCATGTGAGATCTTCCTTAACTCCCTACTTGCCCTTGGTTTCAGACAACTTATCACCGCCCCCACACATAAAGCAGGTCATATTCTCGACCTTATCTTTGTCAACTCCTGTATACACTCTCCTGACTCACCTGACAGTATCCCTGTCACATGGTCAGACCATTCTCTCATCAATGTACTCCTCTCTATAAAAGTCCCCTCCACTATCACCCCTACTCATAGTAACAAAATCTCCTTTCGCAAACCCTGTGCCACCGAAGACTTGATCTCCGCCTTTGACAATTCCATTAACAATCTAGACCTTACCAACCCAGATGCTGCTCTTTCCTCCTGGAACAATCTCACCACCACCATAGCCAATGAAATTTGCCCTCTCATCAATAAAGAAATATACCACACTCACACAGTAAAAAAAAAAAAAAACCCCGGTACACCACTGACATAAAAAATCTGAAAAATGACCTCAGAAGTAAAGAGAGAAACTGGCGCAAAAATCCCACCCCTAAGCACGCAGCCATTTACAAATCCACACTGCACGCCTACAGATTTTCCACCCTCCAAACCAAATGCGACTATTATTCTGCAAAAATCCATGACTACCAATTCATCGCAAAAGCACTATTCTCGTATGCGGAGGACCTCACCAAATCTACCTCCCTCTCCCTCCATAGATGAACAAGCGAATAGTAAATGCGAAGAGCTTGCCCTGTATTTCAAAAATAAAATATCAAACATCCTCCTACGCTTACTTACTAACCCCTCTCCAGCCAATCCGCTATCCCAAAAATCCCACCTCCAACTTTGGGTCCCTCGATTTAACCTCTGCCAAGGAAATCAAATCTATTTAAAAAACAAACAAACCCGCTACTCACACCTCCGACACAATCCCTACTAAAGCACTCCTTTCCATTCCCTCTATCATCGCAAAACCCCTTGCCGATATAATCAACTGCTCCCTCTCCCATGGCAAAGTCCCAGACCCCTCTCAAACTTGCAGTTGTCAAGCCCCTCCTCAAAAAACCAACCCTCAATCCCACCAACCCCTCAAACTACTGTCCTATATCTAACCTTCCCTTCATATCTAAAATTACGGAAAAGGTAGTCAACTCCCAGCTTTCCGACTACTTGGAAGACCATAATATTCTACACCCTTCCCAATTCGGCTTCCGTAAGTCTTGCATCACAGAAATCCTCTTACTCTCACTCACTGACACTCTCCTCAAGGGCATAGACCACGGACAATCCTTTATCCTTGCCCTCCTTGACATATCATCTGCCTTTGACACTATCAGCCACAAAATCCTCCTTACCCGCCTAACTGAGATTGGCATCTCAGGCACAGCCCTCCACTGGTTCTCCTCCTACCTCAATAATAGAGACTACACTGTAAGAATTGCAAATTCTGAATCTTCACACATCCCTCTTACCCAAGGCATCCCTCAGGGCTCTTCCCTATCCTCCACGCTTTGCTCTTCCCTATCCTCCATACCTGTTGCCGCTCTGCCATCTCCTCTCCGACCTTGGTCTTAAGTTTTTCCTATATGCTGATGACGTGCAAATCCTCATCCTTATTCAAAAATCCCTCACCAAATCCCTCAAGTTTTGGGAAACATGCCTCGCCTCCATTAACACCCTCTCCAACTTCCACCTTGCTTTAAACTCCTCTAAAACTGAACTCCTCATCATATCAAATCACTCTGACCATACGCCCCCCTCCGCTTGCGACTTTCACCCTCCCTTCAAATGCTCTTCCCTACTCCGTGCAAGATTTTGGTGTCTCCCTAGACCACCAACTACATTTCAAAAATCACATTAACACAATTATAAAGGGAGGTTTCTTCAAGCTCCACATCCTCAAAAAACTTAAACCTTTGCTCCATACCCAAGACTTCCGTACAGTCTTACAAGCGACAATACTATCAAAAATGGATTACTGCAACTCCCTACTTCTAGGTCTCTCCTACTCTATTATTAAACCCCTTCAAATGTTACAGAATGCTATGGCCAGAATCCTAACAAATACCCACAAAGCCCACCACATCACCCCCATTCTTAAGGAACTCCATTGGCTACCATCTCCTCCCGCATCAGATACAAAACCCTCACCATTATTCACAACTCCCTGCACAACTACAATCACTCCTGGGCTTGAGGATGCGCTATGCTTCCGCTCCTCCAGTTGTCCCACCAGACCCACACTCACAGGAACCCTCTACATCCCCACCCTTAAAATCGCACACCACACTTCCACCAGAGAAAGAGCCCGTTCCATCGCAGACCCCATCCTCTGGAACACTATGCCACTTGAGCTCCGATTAAAACCATGCATTCGGAAATTCAAAAAAGGGGTTAAGACATGGCTCTTTAAATTGGCTTACCCAGACTCGGACCCTACTTAGTCCTCCTGCTCCCTCACTTCCACCAGAGAAAGAGCCCTGTCATCATTGTACTTATTGCCGTCTCCTTTACCTCATCTTTCCTGCGCCATGTTGCCAACCATATAATCCGGTTGCTTGTATATAGTGCCTCCTATCTTCTTCCCCTGTTACTCTCCTTTCCTCCCTTCTCCCTTCCCTTCTTTTACCTGTGCTCTGTTATGTTTTCATTACTCTGCAGCATTGTATATACCTTCCCTCCCCCCTGCCCCTAGATCACTTACCTTTATTGATAGCAATATTTGCAAGGCTGTATATAGTGCTTTTTGAAAGTATAATTTGCAATGTTATTTATAGTGTTTATCGGATGGTTCTCCCTTCTCTGTACCTTGTTCTCTGTCAGGTACTGTTCCTATATTATTTTCATCTGTCCTTTTTTCCCTCTCTTCGTTCGCTCCTATTTTCTTCCTAGCTGTTCCCCTCCCCTACCCTGGTTTTTTGTATTTTCCTCCTTCTGTTATATTGTAAACCGGCATGATGTACCCACGAATGTTGGTATAAAAAAGGCAGCTAATAAATAAATAAATAAATAAATAAATAAATAGATAAATAAGAGGTATCCTGAAAACCCAACTGGCTGGGGAGCTGAAGTACTGGTTCAAGCACCCTGCCCTATTCTTCACTCTAGGCCCAACTGTCACCACCCTTTTCATTTCTCATCCTATGCTTGCAAATCATATTTAACCATTAATTTTAAGCAGGACATTCCAAAGCAGATCTGTCTGCACTTTTATTTTTTGTCAAAGCAAGAGAGCAGGTGCAACTCCAGACACAGATTTTCCCTTCTGTGGACAGACAGCAAGAGAGTGTCCTCAGCTACAAATTTATTCAGTGATAACAAGGCATAGGAGCAGCTTCAATTACAAACTTTCACAGCAGGGATGGATGTAGCACCCAGTATACCATAAGTAATGGAACTTGCTGCACCAGACTTTTCTGGGAGCTGGTTTGAAAGAAATGGATTATTATTGTCCCCTCAGATATTATCTTGGTGCTATGCCTTATGGCCATAGTAGTTATGAAGACTTCATTCCCAATCACAGAAAATATTTGATCTGTATGGCCAATGATACGTACTAACCAGATCAAGTACATTTTAGATGCTGACAACTGTCCAAACATTTTATTTTGCTCTATACCATGATAAAATAGGCAAAAAGTATGATTTATTAATTTATTTTTTAGAAATGTGGCTTCATGGTCTTTTTATATATTGGCATCACATTCTGTTCATTGCTATTGTGTTTCTTCCTTCTCTGTTTAAAATGTGCATGTTGTTATCTGGGGATGCATACTGTAAAAGGGATAATGAGAAGAATTGAAATGTAAATGAGGGAGATAATGTATTGATGCATAGCACCAAGCATGGGCCATCCTAAAAGTCTATTATAAACCCTATTTACACAAACGTTCAAAGATATGCACCTACTGAGCAGCACTATTGAATGATAGGAAACACATTTTTATTTTCTGCTGTATGTAGCAATTACTTTCTGATGGAAATTTGTCTAAATCCCAATTCTGAGTAAATCAAACATTATGCAACTAATGTATTACCATCTCTACTTCCACCTTTAGGTTTTAGGGACCCTACATTGGGGAGGACGGGTGTGTACTGGGGCTATTTTTCATAATGCTGCAAATCATAAACCACAGACAGTCATAAAAGGTGTACAGTGCACAAAATCATAAACAGCATAAATCTGTCAAAACCACCAAGGCATATAGTGCAGGGAATAACAAATATCATAAAGGCATCAAAACCTACAAGGTGTACAGTCCATGGAATCACAGACAGCATAAAAATGTGAAATTCCCCAAGATGTACAGTGCAAAGAGTTGTAAACAGTACAAATGTGTCATAACTCCCACGGCATATAGGGCCGGATTTTAAAAAGGTTACGCGCGCCGGGTCTATTTTAAAAAGGCCTGGCGGCGAGCTTAAAGCCCCGGGCACATGTAAGTCCCGGGGCTTGCAAAAAGGGGCAGGGAAGGGGTGGGGCATGGACAGTCTGGGGCGGTCTGGGGTGTCTGGGGGGGGGGGGGGCGGGGGCAGGGTCAGCGGCTCCTGGCACAGCAGCCATTTGCTGTGCCAGGAGCACAGCAATTGGCCAGTGTGCAAAACTTACGCCTGCCCGGAGGCAGGCAGAAAAGGTAAAACAAAAATTTGGGGGGGTTAGAGTAGGACTAGGGGGGAAAGGTTAGGGGAAGAGGTGGGAATGTCAGGTTAGCGGGAAGGGAAGTTCCTTCACAGGCCGCTCTGATTTTGGAGCGGCCTGGGAGGGAATGGGGGAAGGCTGCGTGGCTCTGCATGTGCAAGGTGCACAATTGTGCACCCTCTTGCGCGTGCTGACTCCGGATTTTATAACTTGCGCGTGCAAGTTATAAAATCGTGTGTACATGTGCGCGCGCCTGGTAGCACATGCACATGTAGGCCGCACGTGCTCCTTTTTAAATCTACCCCATAGTGTGGTCAATCACAAATAGCACAAAGTTGTCAGAACCCCTAAGGCTTAGAGTACCATTAATCACAAACAGCAAAAAGGTAAACATGTGCAGCGGGAAACATTGTTTTGTTTCAAAATTCATTCCGAGGGTTTCCTAATTAATTTCTGTATTTTCAAAAGGTAACCAAAAAGGGAAAAAAATCAGTTGTTTAGTTTGATTTTTCATTTTTTCATTAAAGTCAAAGGGGGAAGCATTACAGGTAATTTACAGCCTATATTGGGCTCCAGAATAGGGGTTTTCTAATCAATTGTCTTAAAACTTGTGGGAAGAAATCAATAGAAAAGGAAAAGAAATCCAAGATACCTAGAAAGATTGGATAGTGGCACCAAAAGTGGCATGAACAGCCTACAACTATGTAAAGGAGAAAACAATATCAGCATTTGCAGTATTTCACCAAGTCAGTGTGACAGTATTTCACCAAGTCAGTGTGACAGCAGCAACGAAACATAAAAAGTGGAAAGAAACCCCCAAGGCTGCAAAAGAGCACACCAGCAAGCGTGACATGAGCCCTTGAAGGCATCTCAAGTGGCACCCAAAATGGCATTTTACCCTACGGCAGCAGGAAGGAGAAACAAAGCAGAAAAAGTAGCTGAAAATCCTCCAAGGCAGGCACTAATAGGGACCAAGCACCCCAAAGAGTGGCGTCAAGAGTCCAAAACATTATGAGATGTGCAAAGCAGCTCCCTCAGATTGGGAAAGTATTATGTATGGGGTATAACAGCAAGGAACATTTGCAAAGAGTACTCTAAGGTATAAGGTCTGGGCATGGAAGCAAGGCTGAGTGCAGGGGTCAACCGGCGCTACTTTTGCCCTCACTATGTCGACATTGTGAGGGCAAAAGTCAAAATGGCGCCGGCGCTACTTTTGCCCTCACTATGTCAGTGAGGGCAAAAGTAGCGCCGGTGCCATTTTGAATATTGGCAATATGGCCCGCGTGCAGGAGGTCGCTCCCGGACCCCCGCTGGACTTTTGGCAAGTCTTGTGGGGGTCAGGAGGCCCCCCCCAAGCTGGCCAAAAGTCCCTGGGGTCCAGCGGGGGTCCGGGAGTGATCTCCTGCACTCGTGACGTCGGGTGACAGGAACCAAAATGGCGCTGGCGCTACCTTTGCCCTGTCATATGGTAAGGGCAAAGGGCCACCGGCGCCATTTCTTTTAACGCAGCCATGGCCTGAGAGCGGGAGATCGCGCCAGGACCCCCCCCCCCACTGGACCCCAGGTAATTTAAAACATTTTGGGGGGCTTCGGGAGGGTGGGGGATTTATTTTAAAGGGTTGGGGTGGGTTTTAGGGTGCCGGTTATCCCGCCCTCCCCCGATTTAAGATTTTTTACGATTTAAAAAAACAAAAAACCATGACGATCAGATTTCCCTCCCCCCCCCCAGCCAAAATCGATCGTTAAGACGATCGATCACCCGATTCACATCCCTAGTAATGGATAGCTTTTTGGACAAAAATATTTCCCATATCCTGTTACTGAATCCTGGCTGTTGCACTTCCTGATTTAGTGGTTTTGTATGAGTTCTCTCTTACTACTTTAATCTCTTATGACATTCAGTACAGGAAATGGTTTCTCTTGTGCATCTTTTCTCTTATCAGTAGTTCTTCCTCTGAATGAGGGATTTTTTGGGAAAAACCACCCCACTGTGATGAACCATACAACAGGCTGGAGGAAAGGACAGCAAGTTCTATATGGTGGTATGGTGGTATGGCAGCTAGGTAGGTAGGTAAATATGAGGCAAAAAGTCCATGGAAGGAGAAATTTGTTTCATTTGTCTTTTTTTCCACATTTTTTATTTGTAGAGAAAACAACTCAGTGGAAACAACAACAAAAACAACAAAAGGGGTGTGTAAATCAGGCTGGGATCATTGCTGAGGGTTTAAAACAAAGCAAAGAACTGTAAAATAGGTGGAGTGAAAAAGACATTTTTTTTCCAAAATTTTTCATGTCATTTTCTGGTGAAAAGCAAACACCCCAGTACAACAAAGAAACAAAAGAAAAGAAAGCAACACAGAGGCACCAAAATATCCATACTCATGATATATATGAATAGATAGGCATAGCAGTTAGGTGGAGCAGTAGCACTAAGAGCCCATTGGTAGTATAAAGAGCATCGCAGGTAGATGTGTGTTGGCAAGACTCCTATACTAGTATAAGGGGCATAGCAGGTAGGCTAGTGCCAACAAGAGCCACATGGTGGTAGAATGGGCACAGCAGGTAGACATGAGGAAGCAGTTACCCTAAGCTAGCATTAGGAGTATACTAATAACTGTGAATCCAGTAGGTGAGCACCAGCATATATACATGCAAGAAAGGTTCACCATTGGAGAAAGTTCTTTTGGTGAACTTTTCTTGCAGGTACTAGGGGTATGGAAGCTAAACATGAAAGAGCAGGTCCCCTATGCTAGAACTAGCGAGACATGAGGCAGCAGATCCCCTATGCTGGTACTAGAGATATCACAATGAAGTCACATGTGTACTATGGTTCTTTTCAATTAGGTATACCCTCATTTATGGGCTAATGCACACTTCCGCCTACCGGCGTTTTTTGCTTTTAGGTACAATTGCCAATTTGGCTGCCCATTTAAAATACGATCATAGGGTTACCCGTTTTTTAGAAAAGACCATATTTATATGCCGCTGCTTGTCTTTACCAAAGCAGATGTTTCATGAAAATTTTTTTTTCCTTTTTTTCTTTTTTACCGCCCTTTTAGTCTTTTTTTCTTTTTTTCTTTTTTCCTTTTTTTCAAAAAAGTCTCTTTTCCAACTTTTTTATTAAAGAGAATATATCCACTTATCTTTTCAGTGGAATAGCAGTAGTCCCAAGAGCTCAACTGCACGCCGCTTTGCTAGCTTGCCCGACACCGCTGGTGTTTCGAAGTAAATTCTTCGTCAGGGGCTTAAATGTGCATTAGAGGATCGATCGATAGTAGCCGCATATTTCGACCGATCCTCTAATGCACATTTAAGCCCCTGACGAAGAATTTACTTCGAAACACCAGCGGTGTCGGGCAAGCTAGCAAAGCGGGGCAAGCTAGCAAAGCGGCGTGCAGTTGAGCTCTTGGGACTACTGCTATTCCACTGAAAAGATAAGTGGATATATTCTCTTTAATAAAAAAGTTGGAAAAGAGACTTTTTTGAAAAAAAGGAAAAAAGAAAAAAGTCTAAAAGGGCGGTAAAAAAGAAAAAAAGGAAAAAAAAATTTTCATGAAACATCTGCTTTGGTAAAGACAAGCAGCGACGTATAAATATGGTCTTTTCTTAAAAAACGGGCAACCCTATGATCGTATTTTAAATGGGCAGCCAAATTGGCAATTGTACCTAAAAGCAAAAAACGCCGGTAGGCGGAAGTGTGCATTAGCCCATAAATGAGGGTATACCTAATTGAAAAGAACCATAGTACACATGTGACTTCATTGTGATTTTTGAGATTAATTGTGTCACATTTCTTCCAGTTTTTGTCCATTATGGTACTAGAGATATGGCAGGTAGACATGAGGTAGCAGGCTCCCTATGCTGGTACCAGGGGTAGCGATACTATGAAGTGGACCTAGTGAGTGAAAAAAGCAAAATGCCAAAATGTAAGATCTCACTCATACAAGCAACAAAAGAAGTAGTAATTATAATGTTTTGACCATCATATAATTCATTATGACTGCACAGATATTCTCTATGACTTATGTCTTAGTACTCAGAAAATTAGAATCATCGCCCATGGATTTTCAAAAGCAATAGTTCCCTTGTCTTTTCTTTCTTTTTTTTACATATAATTAACATGCTCTTACGTCAAGGTTGTATACATAAGAGTCTTTTTGTAGAAATGAAGTACTTACCTTGAAAATCAACTTTTTACAATCCGGGGTTCCACACACAAACCCAATGCTGCAGCATTTCAAATAGGATTATCTTCATCAGGGTTGTTGGGTCTTCCACAATATCATGAGTTCCTAGGGGTCCTCCTGATCAGGATAATTTAATGATTAAACTTGATAGTGAAAGATGCTGCCATTAAAATAGCAAGAGATTGCTTTAACATGGAATAATAATATAAATAAAACTCAGTGCAAACAAGGCATTTATGCAAGTACTAAAGTATGTAAGTGAAACAACAAATATCTCAGTTCAATGATATGGAGTGTGCTACATATGAAAACATAAGCAGAGCCCACCAGTGCTGAAGGTTAGCGCACTCTGGGGTAGATTTTCAAAGGGATACGTGCGTAAGATACGCGTGTACCCCCCGAAAACCTACCCCAAATCCCCCCTGCATGCGCCGAGCCTATTTTGCATAGGCTCGGTGGCGCACGCAAGCCCGGGACGCGCGTAAGTCCCGGGGCTTTGCAAAGGGGACGTGTCGGGGGCGTGTCGGGTGGGCGCACAAATTTATGGGCGGGGCGGGAGGCATGTCAGGGGCGTGACGCCGGCCCGGGGGCGTGGTCGAGGCCTTCGGACCAGCCCCCGGGCCGGTGATGGCGCGCCAGCAGCCCACTGGCGCGCGCAGATTTACGCCTGCTTTCGGCAGGCGTAAATCTGCCAACAAAGGTAGGGGGAGGTTTAGATAGGGCCAGGGGGGGGTCGGTTAGGTAGGGGAAGGGAGGGGAAGGTGAGGGGAGGTGGAAGGAAAGTTCCCTCCGTGGCCGCTCCGATTTCGGAGCGGCCTCAGAGGGAACAGGCAGCGCGCGCCGGCCCCCTTGCGCGCACTGACCCCGGATTTTATAAGATACGCGCGGCTACACGCGTATCTTATAAAATCCAGCGTACTTTTGTTCGAGCCTGGTGCACGAACAAAAGTACGCACGCGCGTAAATTTATAAAATCTACCCCATCAAGTACATCATTTGTTCCAGCAAATTAAAACTATGCTTTAGCCAACAAAATGTTTGAAAAGTGCATGCTTGAAACAGGTTTTGAACTTCTGAAAGTGGACACCATTACTAGATTTTTATAGTGACACAACTGCTTTGTCAGCTCTTTCCCATGAGCTCTAAACTTCCATTGTATAATATTGCATCTGCTCCCCCTCAATATTTTTTATTACCTCAAAAACTCACTATAAAATATTGCAGGAAAAATGCACAATAGTGGCCCACTTCACCTGAGGCCACCATTGTGTTAAGGGCCACACAACCCAAAAATAAAGTTCTGCTGGGGTCTGGCAGGACCGCTATTCACTCTTCCACTGCCTGTCGAGATGGCTCCACAGGGTTCAAAGTTAAAAAATAATAAAAAATAATTGCATGGCAATGCTTTGCCCTATTCCCAAGCCTATGCCCTTTAAATAAATATTCCCCCCTGGATTCCAACCCCTACCAAGGTATCCTATTCATCACTCCCCAACATTTGTAGTAGTCCCTGGTACCAAATGGCCCCTCCCACTCAACCCTAATCCCCCCTTTTTGAAATACGATCCTGGTGTCTAGTGGCCCCCCACCCTAGCCAACTTCCTGGATCCACCCATGTCTTGAGAAGATATCCCGTTAGGTTCTGGGTCAGTCAATGCCATCTTTCAAAATGGTGCTAACTGGCATTTGTCACTATCATGTGTCCCCACTGCCTTCACAAATGCTGTGATCTCATCATTCTTCAAAATATCCTCACTGGACCCTACCTATCCTGCTAACTATTGTTCCATTTTCCTCCTCCCTTTCACATATAAACTACTTGAATGTACTGTTCACCTCTGCTACCTTGACTTTCATCTCAAGCCATTCTCTGTTTACTTCAGTCTGTTTTATGCTCTCTACATTCCATAGAATCTTGCCAAATTCTCCAATGACCTATATTTGGCTAAAACCAAAGGCCTTTACTTAATCCTTATCCTCCTTATCCACTACTTTTGACACTATGGATCATCACCTATTCCTTGATATGCTGTCCTGACTTGGAGTTTGGTACTTCATCCTTTCTTGGTTCTCTTCTTACCTCTCTCAATGCAGTTTTAGAATGTCTTCCAATGGATTCTCTTCTACCTCCATTCCACTAATAATTGGTTTGCCTCAAGGCTCTTCTCTGTACAATTTTTTTCTTTCTATAGTAATTCATTTGGTGCTATGATCTTCCCCCATGGCTTTCAATACCATCATTATGCTGTTGATTCCTAGATCTATCTCTCCAGAAATGTCATGACCAATACAGAACTCCTTATCATTTCCCCAAACCTACTTCATCTCTTTCCCTTTCTCTATTTCTCTGGATAATACTGTCAAGCTCCTAGATCCATAGCCCATACCTTGTGGTAATCATTACTCCTCTCTCTCAATGCATATTTAAAACACTGCTAAAGCATGTTATTTCTTTCTCTACAAAATCATCAAAATCCATTCCTTCCCTTCTGAACACACTACCAGACCCGTATCCACTCTCTCATCACCTACCACAACCTGGTCTTCACAGGTCTGCCAGTGAATCACTTCTCCACCACACGCTATCAAAAAATTCAGATGTGTGCAGCTTATCTTTTGCCAAAGGCACTACACTCAGATGATCCATTTACTCAAATCATTTTCTTGGCTTCGTATCCATTTTCATATAGAGTTCAAGCTCCTCCTACCTAAAGGATCCTTCAGTCTGCAGTTCCTCTTTTATCTTTCTCTACATCTCTTCTCATGAATTGAGCTCATTAGGCAAATCACTTTTATCTATGTCATTTCCTCTACTGCCAACTCCCTTCTCCGCTTTATTGTAACATATACTTGAAATAAATTTCCTGAAATTGTCTGTCATGCTCCCTTTTGGCCTTATTCAAATACAATCTAAACTCCCGCCCTTTTGAGGCTGCTTTAAAATCTTAACCCTCATTACTTTGCTTACAGCCTTTTTCAATGAAATTCCCAATTTTTCCCTGTAGGTTTCTTTTGATTAGAGTGTAAACTCTACAGAGCATGCATTGCTTAATGTTTTTTTTGTACAGTGCTGCATACTGTAAACCACCTGGGCAGGGAACTATTTTCTGGCATGATCACGTTGTAGGTCAATAGTTTCAGGCTTCTGGGGTTGTCCATTTAATTGATGTTAAATTGAAAATAGTTCAATGGAAGACCAACCCAGGTAAATTTACAGTGAATAAGATAAATAAACAATAAAAAGACATTGAGAAACCAGGCTGACAACTAAGTAAGCAATGTGCAATGTGCAATGATTATGAAATCACTGTGGATGAAATTTCAATTTAAAACATTCAAATGACTTTGCAAGTCAATTATGCAAACAGTGCAATGTAAATATTTAATAGCATTCAGGTAAAAATGTAATTAACACTAGCACTTTGTAACAACAATCTATGCACTTTGTCTTTATGTAATGTTATTTCTATTGAACTGGTTCCTTAGTGAAACATAAAGATTGTTAGAGAAGTAACCTTTCTAAATATTTTTCTTTTCTTAGTTTATCATTATTACTGTTTATTTTAAACTTAAGAATTATTTTTGTGTTATTTTGTTTTTGGGTACTTCAGAGAAAAATTTAAAAGAATCAGGAACTGTGATTGTTAAAGGTAAGTACTTCAGTGTTCCTTATTCTACTTTCTTATGTGTTTCTCTATTCGATGTATGTATACTTTCCTTTCTTTTCTATTCTATCTCTTTTGGGTTTGTATCTAATACATCTTACTGTTCAAGCATAGCTTTTCAAGGCTTTGCTTCTATGCACATTTATCTCTCTTATCCCCTGATGCAGCAGCATGTGGCAAACAGCTCATGAGTGCTGTTTGGGTATGATTATAAGATAACTCCTGAGGATGAGAAGCTTTAGGTGCTTGTGACCAAAGTTTGATTTCAGTGCTTGATATTGAATTCAGAAACTAATGCATTCTAATCTTGACCATGACATTTCACAAACTCCAGGCACCCTCAAACCACCAACTAATAAGAAGCCCTCAGAGTATGTCTCACAAACTTATTGTACAGGGCATACTAGCTAATGAAATCAAAGGATCATTAGAATTACCCTGTTGAAAAGCACAGTGTGACCACGAGACTTGTGACTTGTGACTGTGAGATATGATATAAGAGACAACTGATTGTGAATTATAAAGGTGAGACGAGATAATTTGAAACAGTATATCAACATGAGACTTCTTGTGTTCATATTATGCACCCACTCATTCTTAGATATTCATTCCTTGATTTATCTATTCTTTTTTCGTATGAACAGGTTTTGCTTTAATTCACCAATGCAAAAAATGAATTAATCTGTTTCCTTTAAACAGCTTTACTTTTAAATAATTTCACTGCTACTCAGTTACAGCAGATAGTTTTTGAAACAGGTAAATTTATTTTTATTCTCTCCAATTTTCTTTCTAGGATTTAAGAACTATTTAAATCCAGACCAGGGACGAATTGGGATCAATTGGCAAATAGTGGTTGTCCAAACATTTTAAAATACAGCTACATTAAAAGCGTTCGCCATATCCTCTGACAACAAATTCTAGAGCTTAACTATGTGTTGAGTAAAAAAATATTTTCTCTTATTAGTTTTAAATGCACAACTTCATTGTGTGTCCCCTAGTCTTTCTACTTTTTGAAAGAGTAAAAAAATCAATTAACGTTTATTTGTTCCTCCCTTCTCATTAGTTTATAGACCTCTGTCATATCTCCCCTCAGCCATCTCTTCTTCAAACTGAAGAATCCTAACCTCTTTTCATATAGAGCATTTGTTCCATCCCTTTTATTGTTTTGGTTGCCCTTCTCTGTACTTTTTCTAATTCTGCTATATCTTTTTTCAGATGTGGTGACCAGAACTGAGCATTATACTCATGATGAGGTCGCACCATGCAGCGATACAGAGGCATTATGATATTATCTGTTTTATTCTCCATTCCATTCCTAATAATGCCTAGCATTCTATTTGCTTGCTTGGCTGATGCTGCACACTGAGCAGAAGATTTCAAAGTGTTATCAACAATGATGCCTAAATCCTTTTCCTGAATGGTGACTCATAATGTGCAACCTTGTATTGTATAGCTATAATTTGGGTTACTCTTCCCTAAGTACATCACTTTGCACTTGTCCACATTAAATTTAATTTTCCATTTGCATTCCCAGTTTGCAAGGTTCTCTAGCAATTTTTCACAATTTTCTTGAGATTTAAAAAGTTTAAATAATTTTGTGTCATCTGCAAATTTGATCACCTCACTCTTTTTTTCCCATGTCCAGGTCATTTATAAATATATTTAAAAGCAGTGCTCCCAGAAAAGATCCACTACTCACCTTTCTCCAATGACAACATTTACCATTTAGTCCTACTCTGTTTTAACCAGTTCCTAATCCACAAAATGACACTGTCCCATATCCATGGTGTGACCTCATCTTGAGTAATGTGTGCATTTCTGGTCACCATATCTCAAAAAAGATATAGAAATTTTAGAAAAGGTAGAGAAGAGTGACCAAGATGAAAAAGGGGATGGAACAATTCCCATACGAAAAAAGGCTAAAGAGGTTAGGACTCTTCAGCTTGGAGAAGAGATGGCTGAAGGAGGTAATGATAGATGTCCATAAAATAATGAGCGGAATGGAATGAGTAAACATTATTCAGTTGTTTACTCTTTCAAAAAGTACAAAGACCAGAGGACACACATTGAAGTTACTAGGTAATACATTTAAAACTAGTAAGAGAAACCATTTTTTACTCAACAAATAATTAAGCACTGGAATATATTGCCAGAGGATAGAGTGAAAGTTATTAGTGTTAGAGATGTGAATCGGAATCTTTAAAAATGGCGCCGGCCGTCCAGTGCTCCTATCATGTGACAGGGGCCGGCCAATGGCACGGTTACCCTGTCACATGGTAAGGGCAAAGGGCCATCGGCACCATTTTTATTAGTGGCAGCCGACAGCCCGAGAGCGGGAGATCGCTCCCGGGGCCCATTGGACCACCAGGTAATTTAAAAACGTTTTTGGGGGGGTCAGGAGGGTGGTGGAGGCTAAGGAAGCAGTTTTAAAGGGTCAGGGTGGGTTTTTTGTTTATCGGCCGACAGCCTGAGCGTGAGAGAACGCTCCCGGGACCCCCCGCTGGACCACCAGGTAATTTTAAAACATTTTTGGGGGGGTCGGGAGGGTGGTGGAGGCTAAGGGAGCGGTTTTAAAGGGTCAGGGTGAGTTTATAGGTTGTGTCCTAACTCTCGTTAGTGTGCACTAACCCGATTAATGATTTTTTCACGATAAATCGGTGGAATTTCTATTGTATCACATTCTTTAACGATTAATGACGATTTAAAAAATATCGGATGATATTTTAAATCGTCAAAAAACAATTCACATCCCTAACTAGTGTAGCTGCATTTAAAAATGGTTTGTACAATTTCCTCGAGGAAAAGTATATTAACCATTATTAAGGTAGAGTTGCAGAAATCTACTGCTTATTCTTGGGATAAGTAGCTTGTAATCTATCTACCTCAAATGATCCTGCCAGATACTTGTAAAAACAGGATACTGGGCTTGATGGACCCTTGGTCTGCCCAGTATGGCAAGTCTTATGTTCTTTTGTTCTTATATTCTTATGACTTTTTAATTTCTTAAGAAATCTGTCATGAAGGACTTTGTCAAAAGTTTTCAAGAAATCCAGCGTCACTGTATAAACTGGCTTACCTTTATCCATATTTTATTTATATCCTCAAAAACATTGTAGCTGATTAGTGAGGCAAGACTTCCCTTGGCTAAAACCATATTGGCATTGTTCCATTAAACTATGTCTATCTATATGTTCAGTAATTTTGTTCTTTATGATAGTTTCTACCATTTTTCCTGGCACAGATGTCAGACTATAGTTTTCTGGATCACCTCGGATCCTTTTCTAAAAATTGGGGTTACATTGGCAACCCTCCAGTTTTTAGGTACCATAGATGATTTTAATGATAGTTTAAAATTACCAAAAGCAGGTCTGCAATTTCATTTTTTAGTTCCTTCAGCGCTCTGGGATGTATAGCATCTGGTCCAGGTAATTTGCTACTCTTTAGCTCATCAGTTTGCCCTGTTACATCTTCCAGGTTCTCTGAGATTTGTTTCAGTTCCTCTGAATCATCACCTTTTAATATCACTTCTGGCATGGCTATCTGCTTTATATCTTCCTCAGTGTAGGCTGAAGCAAAGAATTAATTTACTCTCTCTACTATGGCCTTATCATCCCTAAGTGCCCCATTTTACTCTTTGATCATCTACATAGAAACATAGAAACGACGGCAGAAGAAGACCAAACGGCCCATCCAGTCTGCCCAGCAAGTTTTGCACTTTTTTTTTTCTCATACTTATCTGTTACTCTTGGCTCTAATAGTCCAAATGACTCCCTCATAGGCTTTTTACTTCAAATGTACCTGAAAAAGGTTTTATTATGAGTTTTTTCTTCCATGACAAGCTTCTTTTCAAATTCTATCTTTACGTTCTTTATCAATGCTTTGAATCTAAGTTACCAGTGCTTATTCTGTTTCTTGCTTTCTTCATTCAGATCCCTTTTGCATTTCTTGAAAGATGTTTTGTTAGCTATTATAGCCTCTCTCATTTCATCTTTTAACCATGCTAGTAGTCACTTATCCTTTCTTCTGTCTTTTCTAATGAGTAGAATACATCTGGTTTGGACTTCCAAGATGGTACTTTTAAACAAGATCCATGCCTGCTATAAACTTTTACGTTCTGTGTGTCTTGAACTAATAGTGGGCCCTTGGGTCATGGCGAGTGAAGACTCCGCCCACAGGGAGGAGACCTGGGGGCCATTACCACAACAGGCACGGTCTCAGCAGTAATGGGAAACAGAAGAAACAACTTTATTATACAGCCAATGGTGATCCGAGGAGCAGATCAATAGAGTCAGTCCCGAGAGAGTGACCTACAGCTGGTTGGTCCGAGTAGTAATCCTTAGTGAGGAGTAGTTCGGTGAATACCTTCTCTAGATGTAGCTTGTGCTGGCAACTCTGGTAGTGGTCTGCAGCACGGGGTAGGCCAGAAGCCGATGGAAAGTTACACAAGACTGGAGGGATCCGGTAGTGGCCCGCAAGCTGGGTAACCCCAGGATCCATGCCACAAAGGTAGAAGAGCAGGTTCTGTACTCATGCCAGTACTGTGGAAGTAGATGGAGGATGAGGCACCGAGGAAGTCTGAACAAGAACAGCAAGGGTCGTCCGAGGACAATGCAGGAACTCACTGGAACAGAGAAACAGATAGTAATGGTTCTCCGAGGAGCAGGTAGCCCTAAGTGCGGCAAGGCCCGCAAGGAGTGGGTACCTCGGTCACCCAGTAGGATAGCGAGAAGGAGTCCCAGTGTAGCAGAAATAGCAGGACAGGAATCCTTGCTAACTCGTATTGTAAGAGGTCAGCTGAGTTTAAGTATGGTAAGCGGGTGATGTCATGCGGTGGGGACACCCCCGAGGTTCCCACCATGATACGCTTAAGAAGGGGGCAGGCGCGCGCTTGCCTTAGGTAACCCCAGATGTAAGATGGCTGCTGGGACCGCCCACGCCATCCCAGGCACGCCATAAGGGTCGGCGTGTGGAAGCAGAGGCCACAATTCTTCCCAGACTCGGAGCTGCATAGAGAAAGGAGGTGAGCAGCAAAGGTCGCAGGCACCTGCGACCTACGGTCACAACATAAACTTTTAACTTTTGCATCTGTTCCTTTCATTTTTTTCCTATTTCCCTCATTTTATCATAGTTACCCTTTTGAAAATTAAATGATGGCATTGTAGATTTCTTTACTGTCTTTTCTCCAGTTATTAAGTCAAATTTGATCATGTTAAGTTAGTATCTTCCATCAAAGATATATATTTTTGAACCATGTGCTCCTGAATGACTGTTTCCTTTCCCCCATCATATAATTTAAAGCTGTTCTATCTCCTTTTCAAAGGTTAGTGCCAGCAGCCTGGTTCCACTCTGCTTAAAGTGGGACCCATCCTTTCAGAAAAGGACCTCCCTTCCCTAAAATGGTGCCCAGTTCCTAGCAAACCTAGAACCGTCTTCCCTGCTCCATTGTCTTATCCATGCATTGAGACCAATGAACTCTGCCTTTTTCTGGGGTCCTGCATGTTGAATGGGGAGCATTTCTGAGAATGCTACCTTGGAGGTTCTGGATTTCAAATTTCTACCTAAATCCTGATTATCATTTTTTACCTTTCAGGTTTCTTTCTTTCTTTTTTTTATCTTTTACCACAAACACTTTTTTCATACACATAAATACCGTAAGTATTCCCTGACTATGTTTATGTGATTTTAACTTAAACTAGGCCTCACTTTCTTCTGTCAGGAGGATTCTTACTTTAGTGATGTCATCAAGAAATAGATCTTGCCCTGTCCAAGTTCCTTCTTTAACATCCATAAATCTACTAATAAACCCAGCCAGGAAGGGCAAGTGTACATGCAACCAGAAGAAAGAGAGAGAGAGAGAGAGCCTCTGTATAGTCTGACACTTTCTATATAGGACCCACTCTAGAGGGGCACTTTGAATCAGGGTGGGTTTTTGGGAGGTGGGTTGGGGTTAGGAGAAGTATTGTTACAAACACATTCAGAGGTATTCCAATTAAGGAGCAGATTGGGAGGGAATTTGGCAAAGACCCGATTGCATCGCCGTGTGTTGATTGCAAAATTGCCCCCTGCGTGTGCGTGTTTAACAAGGGGATTTGATTTGTACACTTCAGTGCTAGCTGCAATGTAGAAATCTATTCCTTTTCATCAATTTTACTATGAATACCTCTGAATGTGTTACCTCCCCTAACCCCAACCCGATTCAAATTGCCCCTCTAGAATGAGACCTATAGAGAGAGTGTCAGACTATACAGAGGATCTCTCTCTCTCTCTCCCTCTCCCTACCTCCCTATTCTGGGTGCATGTACACTCGCCCTTCTTGGCTGGGTTTATTAGTAGATTTACATGCGCCCGCCAACTGCTGGAGCAAGCTTCCCCAGGATAGTGGCTAATGGCTGCTGTCCCGGCCAGCCTCCATCCCGCCCAACCTCACCCCTCCAAACCCAGACCAAACCCCCTGGCCCAACCCTTTTTCAGGCCTGGCACTTCTGTGCATAACAGGGGATACATACTTGGCTGGGCCCATTCTAAAATTTGTGCGGTGCACGCAATGCCCAGCCAAACGCATAACCCCTGTTTTTTATGCGCTGCCCTTTAAAAATGTACTTGTTAGCCAGTTAGCAAACTCTAACAGTGAACTAGTTGCTAGCCTTTTCCTATAGCACCCCACCTAGAGCGTCCATACTGAAGATTCACTCAAGGTATGTTCTGCCACTGTTCACTCCTGCCTCCTCCCCCTATACCTCCCGCTTGTCCCACAAGGACAGCAGTGACAGACACAGCAGCAAAAGTATCACAGACCTGGCATTTTATACTTATGATGCCTTAATGTTTTCATCCAAACCTTTCTCTCATTCTCTAATGCAATGAAATTACTCAGATTTGGAAGATTATCAACTTTAGTCATTAATATTAAAAATGTATTATTTTCCAATAAATTACACTCCAGATGTAAAAGACAAACTCAGAGTACATTTTCCATTTAACTGGATATGCAATTCTTCTTTTTATTTAAGTATCCATATACTTGCTGATCTGCAGATGACCTATAAATTCAATTTTCTTCCAGTCTCGGAGCAAGTAAAATCAGATTTGATTAAGAGACACCATCTATCTTGTTCATGGCTAGGAAGAAGCAGTGCTGCAAATATGAATATTCTACCTTGAGTGCTTTTCTTTTTTCATATGCTCCTTGTGAATTCCTGGATGCCTATTTTTACTTAGCTTAATAGATATACTGCCAGGTTTATTTGGAATTGGAAGTGGGCCAGAAATAAATTGAGCACCTTACTAAAGTAAAAAAAGTAATGGCCTATTCCTACCAAACTTTAAAGCTTATTACCCAGCTGTTCATAGCAACTACATAGTGCTGTGGGAAATAACTGTATAAATATTGGATGGCAATGGAAAATACAAATATCCATCCAGTTAGATCTTTTGATATTTTTCTCTGTTTAAACAAAAATAAAATGTGAAAATCAAGAATCCTATTCTAGACTTTGCAAATCTGGCACAATATTGCTAGATAACTGGTCTTTGATAACATGCTTTCTCTTCATATCCTATTTCAATTGAGAATGACAAATGGATAGCTTTTCATTTGCTAAGAATGAAAAAAGTAACATCAGAATAATAGACTGAGTTTTATTAAAATAATTACAGCAATTACATCATTTTTTGCAGTACTTATAAATTATAGTAGAAAATATGCAAAAGAATAGTTAATATAAAAGGTTCATCATTTTATTTATTTTTTTTACATTTAATACCACTTTTGCATCATTCCTCTGTAACACTAGTCCCATATAGGCCATGCTTAACATCTTGCTAAACCATACTTAACCTCTACCCATAGAAACCATGGATTATAGTGGATAGTGGATACAGTCTGTTTATATCTTTGTGTCTCTTTGAGGTTATACAGTGACATTTTGTCGTATAAAGGGTGCGATTTACAGAGAGCGTATGCATTTTCTTACATCCTCTTTGTCTGCTATTGCTTGCTGTTTGGTGCAGAGATCAGTGTAGGCTACTCTTTTTTCTCGTGTAGACAGTAAATCAGTTAATGCTACGCCATTCTTAAGGCCTAGCTTCTTTTGGGAAGAGCCATTAGGAGGGGTCATAGGGACATCACTAATGAGAGTAGCCTGCCTATGGAAACTTCATCTTTATTTCAATTGCCAAGAATTGAGTAAGTGACTGATCTTGTAACTGATAAACTGCTTTGGATTGCCAGGAATAAAATCCTTATGCTGAGGAGTTTGTTGGATGTTTTGGTTTTGTTACTGCCTGCTTATTTTTACTATGGGAAGTAGAAGTTGTTAAAGATATTGTTTGTGTTTAATACATTTTGGCATTTTTGGACCCACCCATTCCAGGTGTGGACTGAACTATTGTTTTCCAGGGTTTGGGTTCACCTGAGGTGGAGGCTGCCAGTGAACTGTTACTAGTCAGAAGAACTTGACTTGTTCAATGGTGAACCAAAGGACTCAAATAAATAGAAACAGTACAACAAAGTCCTTACCACGACTATAATACCATCAATAGTGGCCAGTCATAATAGGCACTTCTGATAATGGATTATACCTTCATTTGCCTTATAATTAATCATAGACCAAAGGACTCATTGTATTTCACTTTTTTTAATTTGCAATAAAATGTACTTGTTCTATTTAAAATCACCATGATTCTGGTGAAAGTCCTGGTTTGAATTTCACGTCAGAAACATGGCGTTTTTTGTAAGTAATAGACTCATGCTTGTGATGACGATTATGTGAAAGAAGTACCCCCAATGCAGATTATGAAACATTAGGGATGTGCAGAGCAAAATTTTATGTTCATATTTTTTATGTCCGAAAGGGGGTCCCACTTGCGGCCAATATGGACATAAAAAAAATCCAATGAGTTGGGTATATGTACATATGTGCAAAAAAAAAATTTAAACCCCCTCACCCTCCTTAATCCCCCCCCCAGACTTACCACAACTCCCTGGTGATCGAGCGAGGAGTGAGGACGTCATTTCTGCAATCCTTGGCGAGAAGCATGTGACGTCGGTGGCACGTCGAGTGACGCGGCGTCACGTGATTCCCGGCTCGTTCGCGCCGGACGGCTCGTTCGGCCCAAAAAGAACTTTTGGCCAGCTTGGGGGGGCCTCCTGACCCCCTCAAGCTGGCCAAAAGTTCTTTTTGGGCCGAACGAGCCGTCCGGCGCGAACTTGCCGGGAATCACGTGACGTCGCGTCTGAGTGACGCGGCGCCACGTGATTCCCGGCTCGTTCGCGCCGGACGGCTCGTTCGGCCCAAAAAGAACTTTTGGCCAGCTTGGGGGGGTCAGGAGGCCCCCCCAAGCTGGCCAAAAGTTCTTTTTGGGCCGAACGAGCCGTCCGGCGCGAACGAGCCGGGAATCACGTGACGCCGGCGTCACTCGACGTGCCGCCGACGTCACATGCTTCTCGCCAAGGATTGCAGAAATGGCGTCCTCACTCCTCGCTCCATCACCAGGGAGTTGTGGTAAGTCGGGGGGGGGGATTAAGGAGGGTGAGGGGGTTTATATTTTTATTTTGGCTCAACAATCGCGATTTCCCACATATCGAACATATCTATGTTCGATATGTGGGAAATCCGATCGTTTATGTCGAATCAATTTTTTAAGTAAAAAAAAAATATGAGTTGCGTTTTACTAATGCGGTCAATCCGAATGCACACCCCTATGAAACATGGCTACATGTCGGGGACTATAGCTACTGCAGCAGGGAAGCTAAGTACATGCACATTTTATTTGCAATTAAAAAAAGAGAAACATACAATGAATCCGTTGGCCTATGATTAATTATAAGGCAAATGAAGGTATAACCCGTTACCGGAAGTGTCTAATATGACTGGCCACTATTGATGGCATTATTGTTATGCTAAGAATTTTGTTGTACTAGTCAGAAGAAGCCATTCACTTCTTACTAGTAACAGACAGTGCCTCAAAGGGAAGAATTTTACCTGTCCAATAAAGAAAAAAACCTATGTTCCCAGTTCACTATACCCGCTGAACAGTTTCATTACCCACTGACCAGTGCAAGGCTTTAGAATTCCATAGCACCTAGTTTTATTTTAAATAGCATAATAGACGTTACATACTTTTTCTCCCCAGTTCTATAGGAAAATTCCAGTATGCATACACATAGAAAAAAATGCTTATTATAATTTTAAAAACCTTCAAACTGCTAAAGACTTACTAAACTGTAGAGCACGAAGAGCTTTTGCATTCTTTACTTTCAGTTGCCCTGACTGTGAAAGAACATCATTCACGGGCCACTAGCCAAGTAGAAGGGTGCTATCACACATCCCACAAATGCAAGCACCATGCAGTTAGGGTGCTTTAAAAAGGTTTTCCTATAGAACTATTATTACTGCACTGTGAAATTACACTGATTAGACTGTCCACTGTCCACCGCATGGTAACCTGTTGTTCTCTCCATAAGATATATCTTATTATATTATTTGATCTTTTTAATTAAAAAGACGTTTCTCCTCAAACTGCTGGCTTTAAGTGTTTATTCAGCCTGAAACAATGCCACCTTTTATAACTTAATCATCATAAATCTTGTCTGGCATGGTGCCTTCTAGACTAGGATGCCCTGCACACCTTCTTCTATCAGTGCTTTGAAAGGGGATGCACATTAGTAGTCATGAAGGTAACCTTATCATGTACAAACAAATGGATGCCAAAATTGACTGTCACCATTCTCTCTTCTTGTCTCTTCTCTAAAGTCTGCCTGCTATTTGGAATCACCAAATAGCACAGGTTACCTCTCAGATAATCCTAGGGACCACAAACAGACTTAGGCTTTTTAAATAATAGTACAGAAGAACATAAGAACTGTCCATTAAGCCCAGTATCCTGTTTCCAATAGTGACCAATCCAGATTACAAGTACCTGGCAGGATGCCAAATAGTAGTCAAACCCATTCTGCTTAGTAATACATACAATACACTGTTATAAAATGCAGGCATTATTTGAATGAGATTGTGGCATCCAGGGCCAACATTTCTCCCATTGAACCTCTGGTAGGTCAAGTTTACTTAGGGAATAGCCACTGCTATTAATTACATCAGTAGCATGGGATCTTCTTAGTGTTTGGGTACTTGCCAGGTTCTTATGGCCTGGTTTGGCCTCTCTTGGAAACAGGATGCTGGGCTTGATGGACCCTTGGTCTGACCAAGCATGGCAATTTCTTATGTTCTTATGTCTTTCTGCCTATTTCAGTAAGTCTGACATATCTTATTTATTTATTTAGATTTTTTTGTCTTCTATCTTTTTGAGGTCAAAAAGGCTTTTGTCCTGGTGCACTTTGAATCCAAACTTTCTCTTTCCTCCTGCCCCCAGTCTCCTTTATATCCCTTTGTTCTGTCATACTACCATCTCCTGATCTACGGCAATACTGGTCACTCAGGTCTCTAAGAAAGACACTTGTAGGTCATAGGAATTACATGTGATCATTTTTCTCTCATCTTGCTGGGTGCTTCCCCTTATCTGTAATTCCTAACTTAAATGTATCTGTTTTCCTATTGGCCCCCTCTGAACCTAGCCATGCCCTCTGTCTCAGCCACAGAAAAGTATCATCATAGCCAAATATGTAAGCTATCAATCATAACATAAGAAAATAACCTAAGAACATAAGATATGACATACTGGGTATGACCAAGGGTCCATCAAGCCCAGTATCCTGTTTCCAACAGTGGCCAGTCCAAAGCACAGTACCTGGCAAGCATCAAACATTAAATAGAGCCTAGGCTTCTAATGCCAGCAACAAGCAGTGGCTATTCCTTATTGATTAATAGCAGCTTATGGACTTCTTCAGGAACTTATTCAAACCATTTTTAAGTCCAGTTACACTTACTGCCTTAACCACATCCTCTGGCAATGAATTCCAGAGCTTAATTGTGCATTGAGTGAAAAAGAATTTTCTCCGATTTGTTTTAAATGTGCACTTGCTAATTTCATGGCGTGCCCCTTAGTCTTTGTATTGTCTGAAAGAATAAATAACCGTTTCACATTTATCCATTTAAGTTCTTTAACAATTTTGTAGACTTCTATCACATCCCCCCTCAGCCATCTCTACTTCAATCTAAACATCCTTAGCCTCTTTAGCCCTTCCTCATAGGGGAGCCGTTCCATGGCCATTATCATTTTGGTCACTCTTCTCTGTAATTTCTTCAGTGTAACTATATTTTTTTTTAGATGTGGCGACCAGAATTACACACAGTGTTCAATATGCGGTGTAACCATTGAGCGATGCAGAGCAGTGGCGTAGCCAGAACTGAATTTTTGGGGAGCCCAAGGTTAACATGGATGGCCAGAAGGCATACAGATCTAGGCTCTACAAGTTGTAATCTTATTTTATTTATTTATTTATTTATTTATTATTTTTGTTATACCGAGTTTCATGACAGATATCACATCAACCCGGTTTACAATTAACAATGTGTGTAAAGCATAGCGTAACGTATATTCCCAATAAACTGTGAAACTTTAAATACAGTGTATCAATACCGTGTGTGAGAAAGTTACAATAAAACAGGGAAATTAACTTGGAGCTGGAATAGGGGGAAAATTGAACAATGCAATATATACATTTCTTCCAATTAATGAAATAGTATAGTAGAGTAAATAAATAAGCCTATGTGGATACATGTGATGGTACATAAATAAGAGACGGTAAAATAAGTGATCAAGGGAATAAATAAGACACAGTAGTGCCTGGAAAGATATGATACTAAAATGAAACGGTAGTGAGTAACCAAGAGAATAAATAAATAAGACACAGTAGTGCAAGGTAATGATATGATAATACTCAGCAGGTAAAGACGATAGTCCTCAGCAGGTAAAGATGAGTATAAGTTTATGGTAGGTGGATTCTTGATTAGATCCAGTTATTGTAAACAAGTTTATGAAGATGAGTAAGGGTTTTATTCAAGGCTTGGAAATGCTTTTTTAAAAATCCAAGTTTTAAGTCTTTTCTTAAATGTTAGAGCGCATGGCTCCTGTCTCAAATCAGGAGGGATGGAGTTCCACAACGCTGGACCAGCTGACGAGAAGGCTCTGAGACTCAAGGCTTTATGTTGGAAGGTTTTGGCTTTTGGAATTTGGAGTGACTCTTTGTAGTATTCCCTGATGGGTCTGGTGGAGGTGTATTTTTTGAATGGTATTTGTAGATCGAGATGCGTGTGTTGGTTAATGGTCTTGAATATGATGTTGATGGATTTGTACATGATTCTATAGTGGATTGGTAACCAGTGGAGGTTTTTGAGGATAGGGGAGATATGGTCCATTTTCCTGGAATTTGTAAGGACTCTGGCTGCAGAGTTCTGAACCATTTGTAGGGGTTTGGTATAGGAAGCTGGGAGGCCTAGTAGCAATGAGTTGCAATAATCTAGTTTGGAAAAGATTATTGCTTGCAATATAGTTCTAAAGTCCTGAGCGTGAAAAAGTGGTTTAATTCTTTTCAGAATATGTAATTTATTGATAAATAATGCCTTAGAATGCACCTGAGAATAGTCTGCAACAGCCTTCATGCATCATGAGTGATGTTTCAAAATATCTTAATTCTATTATTTCAACCACTTACCAACATTAAAAATGCCTTATTAATCTGTATTAATTTATTTTATATTTGCAGTTTATAAATACACAATATCATGTAAAAATTAAACAAAGAACACTAAACAAAGACATCAGATTCAATCATGCAATAAAACAAATATCAGTGTTGTTGCGTCCGTCAGTCACAGACGGCTGCAACCGCTCTGCCTCACTTCTCTTTTACCTTTCTCCTCCTCCTTCAGAAAGATGGCTGCCTCCGCTGCTGTTTGCCGAACCCCTCGGCGTCTCCGAGCCAGCATGGGCATCCCCGTCCACCATGCTTCTTCCTGAGGCCTCCTAGGGTGCGCGTGCGCACGCTGCCCACATTCTTAAGCATGTCATGGCGGGAACCTTGGGGGCGGCCCCACCGCATGACATGAGTACCTTCGGGTATTTAAACCTCTGCTCTGCTCCAATTCAACGAGTTAGCAAGGACTTCGGTTTTGCTACTCTGACCACTTCTAAGCTGCTCGCTTGGATTCCTCACTACCCTCCGGGGTACTTTGCTACCCACTGAAGCTCTGGGTACCCGCTCCTCAGGGGCCTATCGCTTCTACTTGCCCTCCAGGGATATTCTGCTTAACCATCAGGATACCCGCCCCCTCGGGGGTCTTGTCTGCTTTATTCCAGGTACCCTTGGTGCTCCTAGGTACTCACTCCTCGAGGGCCTATCCTGTTTTGGGTATCCTGCACCTCGGACCACAGCTCCTTCTCTTCACTTGACTACCGAAGGAAGCTATCATCACTACTACCCTGTGAGTACTACTACGCTCCAAGCTCTCCTCACTTCACCCTTCATGTTCACGGCTTATCCCGCACTGCGGAACACTACCAGGCCTTTGCTACATCTGGGTGAGATCATCAACTACATTACTACTGAGACTATCAGGAGCCTTACTGCGATAACGCTGGACTTCAGCGTCATCCATTCCTTGGACAAGTATCATCATCATCACAGCAGTATAATAAAGCTTCCTTTCCTCTGTGTCCGCTTGATATTGAGTCTAGCCTATCGTTGTGGTTCCCCATGGGGCCCCTCCCCATGGGAGGAGTCATCACCTCTTCGACCAAGAGTTCACATTAGGCCATAAACCCAACAAGTGTATTCCGTTATGAATACTTTTTCCAAAAATGCAGAGTATATCAAAACTACAATAAAACAACAAAAATAAGAACCTACAATTTTCAATGGATACACAACAGAACTAGAACAGTTCATATTGCAACCCAACATGCTAAACAAATATTCAAATTCTGGTGTCACCTCAGTATTTATTTATTTAAAATTGTTTATATACCGCCTTTATAATGAATGCTGAACAAAATGGTTTACAGAATAAAATATACATAATAAACAACATAGGATTCACTAACATCAGGACAATAAAAACATAAAATAACAGTAAAAATAGTCTCGGTATGACAAAGTGTAGCAAAGAATAATGGATGGTCACAGCTTGCATGTGACTATAACTGTTTTAGGATGGATTAAGAGGTGGGAGGTGGACCAAATGCAATGGAGAAAAGGTATGTTTTTAGGCTTTTCTTAAATTCTTTATGGTTAGTAATCTGCCTTAGATGGTCTGGAATGGAATTCCAAAGTAGGGGGCCTGCTACTGATAAAGCAAGTCTGGTTATATCAAGCCTTGTGAGTCGGACGGTGGGGACTTTGAGCAGATTTTTGTTTATAGAACTTAGGTGTCTATTAAGCTGGTAGATGCGGAGAGACGTATATAACCAGATGGAGGGGTTGTTATCTATGAAGTTGGGTATAATAGAAATAATTTTATATTGTATTCTGAAGTAAACAGGAAGCCAATGAAAAGATTGCAAAACTGGGGTAATGTGATCTTTTCCTGGATGTGCCTGTTAATATGCATGCTTCAGTGTTTTGAATTAATTGTAATGGATGAAGGGTGTTGTTATGTAGACTGAGGTAAAGGTCATTACAATAGTCTAAACCAGAAAATATGAAGGCTTCTAACACGGTATGAAAATCATCTAAATAGAGTAACAGACGGAGATGTATTAACGAGTTTTTTACTGTAGTAAAAATATGATTGGACATGGATAGTTCGGAGTTTAGGATGACTCTGAGACTTCGAGCTTTTGATATGATAGAGATGGATAAACCGTCTAGAATTAGGTGTGAAAGTGGACCACAAGCCAAATGTGGAATTGTAGACAGATGAGGAACTTTTGTTTTTGAAGTATTGTGTTTAAGACAGTTATGAAATAGCCATGTATTAATAGTTTTAATGTATAAACAGACAGTAGATAGGTTGATAGACCAGGAGGATGTGTAAGGCACAAAAAAATTGTATATCATCTACATAAATTTTAAGCTGTAAACCAAGACTGTTGAACAAGTGACATAAAGGTATGAGATAAATGTTAAACAGGAAAGGAGAGAGAGATGAGCCTAGGGGGACACCAGAGGAAAGGGTGTACCAATCAGAAGAATGAGTTCCAATATTAATTTGACAGGAACAATGGGGCAGATTTTAAAAGGGTTACGCGCAAGGCCTATAGATTTCAGTAATATACGCAAGGCCTATACGCAAGGCCTATAGATTTTAGTAATATACATACGTAACCCTTTTAAACCCACTCCTGTACACGCCGAGCCTATTTTGCATAGGCCTGGTGATGCTTGCAAGCCCGGGACGTGCGTATGTCCCGGGGCTTGAAAAAAGGGGCGGGGAGTGGGTGGGGCGGGGTGGTCTGGGGGCGGGGTGGGGGCGAGACTGAGGCCTTCAGCACAGTGGCCGTGCTGGGGGATCGCGCGCTGGCACTCAGCTGGCGTGTGCAACCTACGCCTGCCCAGAGGCAGGCGCAACTTATTTAACAAAGGTGAGGGTTTTTTTTAGATAGGGCTGGGGGGGGCGGGTTAGGTAGGGGAAGGGAGGGGAAGATGGGGGGGTGGAGGGAACAGAGAAAGCCATTGGGGCTCCCCTAGGGCTCGGCGCACCCCCTTGCACGCGCAGACCCCAGATTTTATAACATGCGCGCACATGTTATAAAATCAGGTGTAGATTTGTGCATGCCAGGTTGCACGCACAAATCTACACCCACGCGTAGGTCTTAAAATCCGGCCCAATGTGTTAAGTAAGATTGAAACCATGTTAGAACAGTAACCGCAAGGCCTATAGATTTCAGCCTAGTAAGTAGAATTTGGTGATCTAGAGTATCAAAAGCAGCAGAGATGTCTAATAACACTAGAATGTAATCATTGTCCATATCAATACCTTTAAATAAAGTGCCAAAAGAAGATAGCAGAAGGGTTTCCGTACTGTGACCTTTTTGGAAACCGTATTGATTTGGGTGGAGAATTGCATTGTCTGATAAGAAATCAACCAGTTGGTGTAATATTACTGAATCTATCAGTTTTGCAAGAGAAGTGAGAGAGGCAAATTGGTGAAAACAGAAATTTCTACAGTTTGTTTTTTTTTTATAAGGGGAAAATGGAGGTTTGTTTGAGAATATGTGGAAAAATACTGGAATCAAGGGATAGATTTACAATTTGACAAAGTAAAGGACTGGAAAGGTCACCTAGGTCTTTTAGATAATGACTTGGGCAAGGATTGAATGGACAGAAAGAAATGTTCATTTTCTGAAGAATATGAGTTATATTGGAAGAATCTATTGAGTTGAAAAAGGACCATGTACCAATTGTAGATGGAGGTGTAGTTTTAGGGATAGGGAGATGAGAAAATTCATCGGAGATTTTGCTGGTGTTCTGAAAATGATGAGCTATTTGATTGAGGACAGTGTTATCAACTGAAGTATGGGGATTTTGAGGAATCATAGTTAGAGATTTAAAAATGTTAAACAAAAAACTGTAACAGTAAAATAAACTTTCTCCACTGCCAAACACTGAAATAACACAAGCCCTTACAAAAATATAATAAAAAGCAACCTAGGACCTTGCCAAACCAGTCCATACCATAACAGCAGTAGCTCTCAGGATTCAAACAGCAGCAACCTTATCTATGAAAAGGCAGGAAGGCAAACATTGCACTAGGCCCTAGAACACTAATATACCATCTACCAGGCAAAAAACAAGCTGGACTGCTAAAATTCCCTACAAAAATACTATACGCTAGCCAAAATACTGCACGTCTGTCACACATACAGAGCACAGACCGACCCTTATATAACACTGGGCAACAATGAAAGTGTTACTGACCTAAAAAGGTCCTACCCTGTAGTATCTTGATGTGCTGAACACGAATATGACCATGAAAAGTTTTTATTGGCTCTCGTTTTGAAGATATTTAATATAGTTCACTTTCTATGTTTAGTCATCTAAATTTATCCAGTAGGACTGTAAATAAGCCTAGAATGATGTAATATTGCATCATATTGCATAATACCATCCTGCACACATCATCCAGAGTTTATTACATCATTTTCTGATGCAACGCAGTTCTACTGCCATGCTGCTGCTGAATAAGCTGACGTCAGCAGTGTACTATATGAAGCCCAGTCAGAAAGGGTGAGCATTTGAAATATTCATGCTGGCTGACTACTGCTGGACACTCCGCAGAGATGCTCCCGAACAGGTGTACAAGAGACAAGCAAAGAAATCTAAGACGTAGTCTATGACTTCATTTTTCAAACGGTATTAACCGTAGGTCTCCTACTTTTGGCATACAATTCAAGATGTAATTATTTTATTGCATATTACAAAAAAACTAGAGCCAATTTTGCATTTTCACAGTCACATTCATGTTTAGCACATGGAAATTTATAAGAATTGACTAATTTCATTTCAGTAACATGACTTTTGTGAAAATTTGTTGCCCAGTTTAATACAGAATAAGGGACTACAAATTAGAAACAGAAACATGCAGATAAGATTGAAATGGAAAGCCCAATAAACCAATCTCTCTGAACACTGGAATACTGAAGAAAATGTAAAATGCATATATAAGAAATATTTCTCAAAGATGGCATATTCCAATCAATGAAAGTCAATATATAAATAAATAAACAAACAAATAAATACCTTTGTGGTCTGACCCTATTTTTCTAATCTGTTGGTCCCAGTCTCTTTTTTCCCCTTGTCTGTCTTTTCCTAATTACTTTTTCAGGAGCTTTTTTATTATTTCTAATTCTCCTCCTGCCCTTTCCTTCCTCCCTGATATTTTATTTATTTATTTAACAGTTTTTTATACCGACCTTCATAGTAAATAACCATATCGGATCGGTTTACATTTAACAAAGGTATAACTGGAGTAACAATTCAAGTAAACGATAGATAACAATAGGTAGGAATAAGTCAAAGTTACAATCAACAGGGAAAGAGAACTTGGAAGCTTGTAGGGATGTGCAGAGCAAAATTTTATGTTCATATTTCTTATGTCCGAAAGTGGGTCCCACTTGCGGCCAATATGGACATAAAAAAAATCTAATGAGTTGGGTATATGTACATATGTCGCCCATTAAAGTCAATGGGGGAAGGATTTCCAGCCTATTTTTGGCTGCAGAATTGTGGTTTTCTTATCAATTGGCCCAGGAGAGAGTTCCCTTTCCTTTGTGCAGGGAAGTACTCCCTGGAAAGGGTCCACCCCTAGAGTTGTGTGTACCCGGTGTTTACATTGGCGTCCAGTGAATATCGTTGGCGTCTAGTGAATTCCGTTGGCGTCTAGTGAATTCAGACGGTACTTACGCACTTCAGCAGATGACAAAGGAATTGGAGGATCTCTCAGAAATAAGAATACGTGTGGGAATACAAGGTCTGGATGAACAGGCAGGCACAGCAATGGAGTTAAAACAGCAGTAGGAACACAAGGCCTGGATGAACAGGCACTTCATTCGAGGACAGAGGTCAATCCCAGCTAGGGACACAAGGCCTGCATGAACAGGCACAGGAACTAGGTTAAAACACTGGTAGCTCGCCAGCATCTTTCTGATGCATGCTAGAATATTGGCAGCGGTATGGGCATGGTCCGTCAGGTGGGTGTGCAGTAAAGCCCACCTCCACCCTCATGCTTGTTCAGGGAAGGACTCCCTGGAACGGGTCCACCCCTAGAGTTGTGTGTACCCGGTGTTTACATTGGCGTCCAGTGAATATCGTTGGCGTCTAGTGAATTCCGTTGGCGTCTAGTGAATTCAGACTGTACTTACGCACTTCAGCTGATGACAAACGAATTGGAGCCTAGGATCTCTCACAAATAAGAATACGTGTGGGAACACAAGGCCTGGATGAACAGGTACATCATTCGAGGACAGAGGTCAATTCCAGCTAGGGACACAAGGCCTGCATGAACAGGCACAGCAACCAGGTTAAAACACTTGTGGGAACACAAGGCCTGGATGAACAGGCACAGCCACTGAGTTAAAACACCTGTGGGAACACAAGGCCTGGATGAACAGGCACCGCCACTGAGTTAAAACACCTGTGGGAACACAAGGCCCGGAAGAATGGGTACAGCAACTGAGTTAAAACACCTGTGGGAACACAAGGCCGGGATGAAGAGGCGCAGCAGTCGAGCACAGAGGTCGATCCCAGCTAGGGACACAAGGCCTGGATGAAGAGGCACATCATTCGAGGACAGAGTTCAATCACAGCTAGGGACACAAGCCGCGGAGGAAAAGACACTAACCAGGATCCTCCAAGCCCTCATTTTCTCCAAATTAGACTACTGCAACTCTACATTTCTTGGACTCCCTTCCTCATACACAAAACCACTCCAAATGGTTCAAAACGCAGCAGCCCGTCTACTAACAAACACTAGGAAAAGAGACCACATTTCCCCAGTCCTAAAAGACCTCCACTGGTTACCAATTCAGTTCAGAGTCATTTACAAATCCATCACCTTGATATACAAAATCTTTCACCAACACACCATAATCGACCTACAAATTCCTCTCCGTTTATACAAATGCACAAGACCGACCAGGGAAGCCTACAGAGGATGCCTCCTTGTTCCACCCTCCAAAACCACTTATCACAGCACCTTTAGAGATTGAGCCCTTTCCACAGCAGGTCCACCGTTATGGAACTCCATCCCCCCAGATCTCAGAAATGAACCTTGCCTCCTAACCTTTCGGAAAAGACTCAAGACATGGCTTTTCAGGCAAGCCTTCCCGAACTGCACCTAACACACACCATCAATAAATTCTCAGCTCAGAAGCTGTATATATTGGACGCCATATTTGTAATGTACTCTTGTATATTTTTATATTCTACACATGTATATAATTAACCTCCTCTATCCCTCTTTATTTCTTACACTCCCAGTTCATAGCCCCAGTTAATTGTAACTGCATCTCTTCACCACGTGTATTTATGTTATAGGTTGTTTTCTTTGCACCCCTGTTTTCTGTAAAGCGACATCATGTGAACGATTTCATGAATGCCGGTATAAAAAAACCTTAAATAAATAAAATAAATAAGTAAGTACCGCAAGGGAAAGTTGAAAACAACTTTGAAGAGGGAGTTCAAGAGGGCGTGAAATTGTAAAGAGGTAAATGGGTGGGGTCCGTGCAGTCCGCCCGCAGGATTCAACCCGGCGGGTTCGGTCGGACCGGGGTTTCGGCGGATCCCCCACCCCCACCCCTTTCGCGGGGGGTGGGGGAGGGGCGGGGAACGCCTCCCGGACGGCCCCGGCCCCCGCAGGGCACATTTCCTCTGCGGCGGTGCGCCGCGACCGGCTACGGTTCGGCTGGGAAGGCCCAGGGGGGGCAGGTGGCCCGCTGCTCCAGCGGCGCGTGTTATAGCCCCCCCTCCCGGCGTTTCCTCCTTCCCCTTTGGCAACTGTTAACTTGTCTTAACCTCATTCACTACATCTATGCAGACGATGTTCAGATTCTTATTCCCATAACAGAATCTATTAACAAACTTGGCTATTCTTACAAGCCTTCCCTGATCCTTCAAACTTTCACTAGATAAGTAAAGCTACTCAGCTTTCAATATGGAACTTCGCCCCTCCAATATTCTCCTCATTTAGCTACCCTACTTATGCACTTCAGAAAATGACAAAGGAATTGGAAGATCTCTCAGAAATAATAATACGTGTGGGAACACAAGGTCTGGATGAACAGGCAGGCACAGCAATGGACTTAAAACACCAGTAGGAACACTAGGCCTGGATGAAGAGGCACATCATTCTAGGACAGAGGTCAATCCCACCTATGGACACAAGCCGCGGAGGAAAAGAAACTAACCAGGATTCCCTCCGTAACGGCGAGTGAAGAGGGAAGAGCCCAGCGCCGAATCCCCGCTCGTCCGGCGGGCGCGGGAAATGTGGCGTACGGAAGATCGCCTCTCTGGCGCCGCTCGGGGCCCCAAGTCCTTCTCATCAAGCCTCAGCCCGCGGACGGTGTTAGGCCGGTAGCGGCCCCCGGCGCTCCGGGACCGGGTTTTCTCGTAGTCTGTTTGTTTGGGAATGCAGGCCAAAGTGGGTGGTAAACTCCATCTAAGGTTAAATACCATTTCCGGCGCGTGTTATTGCCCCCCCCCCCCCCCGGCAGCAGCTTCGCCGTTTCCCCCGCCGTTTCCTCCTTCCCCTTTGCCAACTGTTAAGTAGTCAACCTCATTCACTACATCTATGCAGACGATGTTCAGATTCTTATTCCCATAACAGAATCTATTAACAAAGCCATCGCACTTTGGAACAACAGCTTACAAGCCATCACTAATCTCCTCAACAGTCAAAGCATGAGATCTTATTAAGAAACTGACATTATCCTCAACAAATTCTTACTCCTAGCAAAACCTATACCAAGTAAGTACACAGGGGTCTGTATTTTCATACCCCATTGCTTGCTGTTTGAATACCGCTCTTGCCGTACCGACCCGCAGGGTCCACCTAGGGACACAAGCTGTGGAGGAAAAGAAACTAACCAGGATTCCCTCAGTAACGGCGAGTGAAGAGGGAAGAGCCCAGCGCCGAATCCCCGCCTGTCCGGCGGGCGCGGGAAATGTGGCATACGGAAGACCGGCTCCCCAGCGCCGCTCGGGGGCCCAAGTCCTTCTGATGGAGGATCAGCCGGCGGACGGTGTTAGGCCGGTAGTGGCCCCCCAATAAAACCACCAAAGACTGCTTCTATAAACTGCAAGTTTAAAAAAGGATAAGACCACTCTTCCACGCCAAACACTTCAGAACCATCCTCCAAGCCCTCATTTTCTACTACTGCAACTCTACATTACTTGGACTCTCTTCCTCATACACGAAACCACTCCAAATGGTTGAAAACGCAGCAGCCCGTCTACTAACAAACACTAGGAAAGGAGGCCACATTTCCCCAGTCCTAAAAGACCTCCACTGGTTACCAATTCAGTTCAGAGTAATTTACAAATCCATCACCTTGATATAAAAAATCATTCACCAACACACCATTATCGACCTACAAATTCCTCTCCGTTTATTCAAATGCACAAGACCGACCAGGGAAGCCTACAGCGGATGCAATGCTGGTATAAATAAATAAAATAAATAAATAAAATCAATAAGTACGTAAGGGAAAGTTGAAAATAACTTTCAAGAGCGAGTTCAAAAGGGCGGGAAACCGTTAAGAGTTAAACGGGTGGGGTGCGTGCAGTCCGCCTGGAGGATTCAACCCGGCGGCGGGTTCGGTGGGACCGGGGGGGGTTTCGGCGCATCCCCCACCCCTTTCGCGGGGGGGGGGGGGGGGAACGCCTCCCGGACGGCCCCGGCCCCGTCCAGGAATAAAAAAATAAAGTAAATCAATAAAATCAATAAGTACGTAAGGGAAAGTTGAAAACAACTTTCAAGAGCGAGTTCAAAAGGGCGGGAAACCGTTAAGAGTTAAACGGGTGAGGTGCGTGCAGTCCACCTGGAGGATTGAACCCGGCGGGTTCGGTGGGACCGGGGGTGGTTTAGGCGCATCCCCCACCCCTTTCGCGGGGGGGCGGGGAACGCCTCCCGGACGGCCCCGGCCCCGTCCAGGAATAAAAAGATAAAGTAAATATATAAAATCAATAAGTACGTAAGGGAAAGTTGAAAACAACTTTCAAGAGCGAGTTCAAAAGGGCGGGAAACCGTTAAGAGTTAAACGGGTGAGGTGCGTGCAGTCCGCCTGGAGGATTGAACCCGGCGGGTTCGGTGGGACCGGGGGTGGTTTCGGCGCATCCCCCACCCCTTTCGCGGGGGGGCGGGGAACGCCTCCCGGACGGCCCCGGCCCCGTCCAGGAATAAAAAAAATAAAGTAAAGCAATAAAATCAATAAGTACGTAAGGGAAAGTTGAAAACAACTTTCAAGAGCGAGTTCAAAAGGGCGGGAAACCGTTAAGAGTTAAACGGGTGAGGTGCGTGCAGTCCGCCTGGAGGATTGAACCCGGCGGGTTCGGTGGGACTGGGGGTGGTTTAGGCGCATCCCCCACCCCTTTCGCGGGGGGGCGGGGAACGCCTCCCGGACGGCCCCGGCCCCGTCCAGGAATAAAAAAAATAAAGTAAATATATAAAATCAATAAGTACGTAAGGGAAAGTTGAAAACAACTTTCAAGACCGAGTTCAAAAGGGCGGGAAACCGTTAAGAGTTAAACGGGTGGGGTGCGTGCAGTCCGCCTGGAGGATTGAACCCGGCGGCGGGTTCGGTGGGACCGGGGGTGGTTTCGGCGCATCCCCCACCCCTTTCGCGGGGGGGCGGGGAACGCCTCCCGGACGGCCCCGGCCCCGTCCAGGAATAAAAAAAATAAAGTAAAGCAATAAAATCAATAAGTACGTAAGGGAAAGTTGAAAACAACTTTCAAGAGCGAGTTCAAAAGGGCGGGAAACCGTTAAGAGTTAAACGGGTGAGGTGCGTGCAGTCCGCCTGGAGGATTGAACCCGGCGGGTTCGGTGGGACTGGGGGTGGTTTAGGCGCATCCCCCACCCCTTTCGCGGGGGGGCGGGGAACGCCTCCCGGACGGCCCCGGCCCCGTCCAGGAATAAAAAAAAATAAAGTAAATATATAAAATCAATAAGTACGTAAGGGAAAGTTGAAAACAACTTTCAAGAGCGAGTTCAAAAGGGCGGGAAACCGTTAAGAGTTAAACGGGTGAGGTGCGTGCAGTCCGCCTGGAGGATTGAACCCGGCGGGTTCGGTGGGACCGGGGGTGGTTTAGTCGCATCCCCCACCCCTTTCGCGGGGGGGCGGGGAACGCCTCCCGGACGGCCCCGGCCCCGTCCAGGAATAAAAAAAATAAAGTAAAGCAATAAAATCAATAAGTACGTAAGGGAAAGTTGAAAACAACTTTCAAGAGCGAGTTCAAAAGGGCGGGAAACCGTTAAGAGTTAAACGGGTGAGGTGCGTGCAGTCCGCCTGGAGGATTGAACCCGGCGGGTTCGGTGGGACTGGGGGTGGTGTAGGCGCATCCCCCACCCCTTTCGCGGGGGGGGGCGGGGAACGCCTCCCGGACGGCCCCGGCCCCGTCCAGGAATAAAAAAAATAAAGTAAAGCAATAAAATCAATAAGTACGTAAGGGAAAGTTGAAAACAACTTTCAAGACCGAGTTCAAAAGGGCGGGAAACCGTTAAGAGTTAAACGGGTGGGGTGCGTGCAGTCCGCCTGGAGGATTCAACCCGGCGGCGGGTTCGGTGGGACCTGGGGGGGGTTTCGGCGCATCCCCCACCCCTTTCGCGGGGGGGCGGGGAACGCCTCCCGGACGGCCGCAGGGCGCATTTCCTCCGCGGCGGAGCGCCGCAACCGGCTCCGTGTCGGCTGGGAAGGCCCAGGGGGGGCAGGTGGCCCGCCGCTCCGGCGGCGCGTGTTATAGCCCCCCCTGGCAGCAGCTTTGCCGTTTCCCCCGCCGTTTCCTCCTTCCCCTTTGCCAACTGTTAAGTAGTCTTAACCTCATTCACTACATCTATGCAGACGATGTTCAGATTCTTATTCCCATAACAGAATCTATTAAGAAAGCCATCGCACTTTGGAACAACAGCTTACAAGCCGAAGCCACCACTAATCTCCTCAACAGTCTAAACCTGGTCCTCAATGCCTCTAAAACTAAACTCCTCTTCATTTCCTACAAGCAAGAAAACCTCCCATCTCAGATCCATCACAAACACCTTCTCACCCACAATCATGTGAGAGACATGGGAGTAATTATAGACAACCGTCTTCACCTAAAGAATATGATCCAAACCACAACTGTAAGATATAATATTATATCTTAATGGGCCTCGACAAAGGAAACTCTTTCCTATTGATCTTGTTAGACCTTTCCGCAGCGTTCGACACGGTCAACCACGCCATCCTCCTAAACCAGCTTTCGTCCATAGGAATCAGCGGCACCGTCCGATCCTGGTTCAAAACGTTTCTCAATAACAGAGGTTACAAAGTTAAACTCCAAAACAAGGAATCCTCAAGATTTGACTCTGTCATAGGAGTCCCTCAAGGTTCTTGATTATCTCCGACCCTATTTAATATCTATCTTCTTCCTCTCTGCCAACTTCTTACCGACCTCAATCTAAAGTACTTCCTTTACGCAGATGATATTGAAATCATCATCCATATCAAAGACACATACTCTAAAACTCTTGACTACTGGGAAACATGCCACCAGAAAATCAAACAAGTAGTAAACAACCTACACCTCATCTTAAACTCATCCAAGACAGAAATCCTACTCATCTCTCCTGAAAACAATATCTCCAACACTACTCTTCCCACCAACCTACCTACCACACAAGTTACAGACTTAGGAGTGATAATAGACAACCGGCTAAACTTCAAGGCACATATCAACAAAACAACCAAAGACTGCTTCTATAAACTCCAGGTTCGGAAGAGGATAAGACCTCTTTTCCATGCTCAAGACTTCAGAACGATCATCCAAGCAGTCATTTTTGCGAAATTAGACTACTGCAGTTCCCTATTGCTAGGTCTGCCCTCATCCTATTCCAAACCACTACAGATGGTTCAAAATTCAGCAGCCCGATTACTAACAGGCGCAAGAAAGAGAGACCACATATCTCCCATTCTGAAAGAGTTACATTGGCTACCCGTCCACTTCCGTATCATCTATAAAGCCATATGTGTCATCTTCAAAACTATTCATCAACGCATCTTATGCACTTTAGCTGATGACAAAGGAATCGGAAAATCTCTCAGAAATAAGAATACGCGTGGGAACACAAGGTCTGGATGAACAGGCACATCATTTGAGGACAGATGTCAATCCCAGCTAGGGACACAAGCAGCGTAGGAAAAGAAACTAACCAGGATTCCCTCAGTAATGGCGAGTGAAGAGGGAAGAGCCCAGCGCCGAATCTCCGCCACTCCGGGTTCGGGGATCTGAACCCGACTCCCTTTCGATCGGCCGAGGACGACGGAGGCCATCACCCGTCCCTTCCGAACGGCGCTCGCCTATCTGTTAGGACCGGCTGACCCATGTTGAACTGCTGTTCACATGGAACCCTTCTCCACTTCGGCCTTGAAGAAGAATGCTCAGTCTGTTTAAAAGAACAAAATTAACGGACCCACTCAAGGACTATGCTCAGTCTGTTTAAAAGAACACAATTAACGGACCCACTCTGAAGGTCAATGCTCAGTCTGTTTAAAATAGCAATATCAACAGACCCACTCTGAAGGACAATGCTCAGTCTGTTTAAAATAACCAAATGGAACTGCCCAGCTAGGAACACAATGCCTGGAGGTACAGGCAGGAACAGCAACGGAGTTAAAACACTTGTGGGAACACTAGGGCTGCACAGTAGATGCCGGTCAGACACAGCGATTCATGTCAAGAACATGTGCTGCAGTGCTTACTGCTTACATTATCTTGAGCATAGGAGGCAATTGGAACTGCTGCAAGGCTCCTTTCAATAGCTTTTATTCATCTTGCCATTCACAAGGAAAATCGGGAAAGCCAAGCAATGGCAGGTTTACTTTCAAAAACACTAGCATTTCCATCAAGACCGGTGAAAGCCTTGAGCGGTGAGGGCTCATGATATCCCCTGTCATTGAAAAAACACGTTCACTGGGCACACTTGTTGGTGGACATGACAGATATCCTTCAGCCACTTTGGCTAGGTGTGGCCAGACAGTGGACTTGTGTGCCCAATATGCCAGCGGATCTGTCTGCGTATTCTCTATCGGCTCTGAGAGATACCGTTTCACTGACAGCTCTGCTGCTGTCTCCTCCTGTGCTTGGGAGGGCTGAGAGTCACTCAATCCAGTTACTTTCTCTCTCGCCTGTTGCACTACTGATGTATCTTTATGGCCAACATGCCTTGGGCGTTCTGACGTTGAGGTGGAGGCACTAGTAATAGTATCTGTCACTGACACAGTCCTTCTCCTGCCAGGGCTAGCAGCAGCACAACTCTGTGACGTGCCTGCTGTTTCCACCTGTGCTTCAAGCCTAATCTGTCTCCGCCTATGGTGCTCCTGTTCACGGACCTGTGCTAACAACAGCTCCTTCACAAATGACAGACAATTGGTCTGTAGGGCGATTTTACCTTTCACACGGGGATCACAGACAGAGGCGAGCATGTATGTGCTGTCCTCTGTTAAAGGCCTTAATCTGTCTTTCACCTGCTGCTGCAAAACGTCCACACACTGCAGCACCTCAGCAGTCATTCCCTCTTGCCGTTTAATGCCTTCCAAATGGTCATCCAGGAATTTCACTATAGGGATGATGTCAGCCAAGGTGGAACTTCTGGAACTCAGCTCCTCCGTGACGTCCTTGAAGGGCTGCAGGATTTTTAACAGCTGACTCATGACTAACCAATCGTGATGCCCTAGGGGATTCTGTACACCTATGTCTATTGTACCAGAAAGTTCATGAAGGGGTGTCTGCAGCTCCAATAACCTCTCCAGCATCATAAAGGTGGAATTCCACCGGGTGGGAACGTCTTGAATGAGACGCTTCTCGGGCATATCCAAAGCAGTCTGATTTTCTCGGAGAACCTGCCCCGCCCTGACACTTCTGTGGAAGTGTGCTGCTATGTTCCTGCACTTGTGTATTAACCGACGCAGGTATTCAGTCTCCTTGTCCTTGGACTCCAAGCCCAAACCTGACTTCACTACCAGATGCAGAGTGTGTGCAAAACATCGGATGTTCTTAAACCGCCCATCGCTTATTGCCTTAACCATGTTTGCACCGTTGTCTGTGACAAAAAAGCCTGCCCGCGTTTTACTGTCTCGCTGGTGTACTTTCCAGCTCGCCAGCATCTTTCTGATGCATGCTAGAATATTGGCAGCGGTATGGGAATGGTCCGTCAGGTGGGTGTTCAGTAAAGCCCACCTCCTGATGCTTGTTCAGTAATAGAGCTGCTGGCTGCCCCTGCCTCTGCCATGTCCCACCAGTGTGCTGTCAGAGAGAGGTAAGAGTGTGCAGCATTCATGGCGGTCCAGATATCGCAGGTGAAATGCACTCTTCCGTCTGCCTTACCTAGCAGTGCTTGCACGCGACTGACACAGTGCTTGTACAGGCTGGGGATGACCTTTCTACTAAATGTGGTTCTGGAGGGGACTTTGTAATTTGGAAGTACGACCTTCAAGAAACGTTTGAAACCCACATTCTCAACTAACTGCAGGGGCTGGTCATCAAGGGCAATCATTTCCCCAATGCTCCTGGTTACTACTTTTGCGGCTGCCTGCCTCCTACCCCGGGATAGCGTTACCGCACTCCACCCCATTTCCTCCATGGTGCATTGTCGCTTCTCCCACATGTCAGTGGGTTTCTGGCCTGCCGCCTGACTGCTAGAAGGGTATGAGGGCGTGGGCTGACTCTGCTGCTTTCCTACTACTGCACCCTGGTTGGAAGGGGAAGGGGTCCCCTGACGGAAAATGCTACCATCCCCAGATGGCAGTAATCTTGTTGGGTGTTGCCTCTTAACATGATACTCCATGCCAAAATTTGACAGATGTCCCAGTTGCTTGCCTCTGCTAATATCCCTGGCACAGTAATTACACCGAGCATAACGCGGGTCTTCTGTCACTTTAAAATGTGCCCAGATCGCAGATTTCTTTTGTGATCCTCCTCTCTTTCCCGCCCTGGGGGTGGATGGTGGCACTGGAGTTGAGGTACTACTGGGTGTGGGTGGTGCACCCACTGCACCCGGCGAAGCAATGCCAGCGGGGGCAACAGTCACCCTCTGTCTCCCTTCTGACAGCTCTTCCTCCTCCTCGATATCAGTGGAATGTCTCCCCTGCCGCAGATTTCTGGAGGTGGAGGCTAAAACAGGACTAACTGACAATTCTACCGAAGATTGCTCAGGTATTACATCTTCCGTTTCTGATGAGAATCCCATCCAAGAAGATTCTTCTTCTGAATCAGAAGCTAACAGTGCCAGCGCTACCTTGTCACCGCAAAGTTTTGCAGGACACTTCTGTCCCCTGGCTGCTCTTGGGTGTGTAACTTTTGTCTGGCTAGACTCTGCCTCCTCTTCACTCTCCTCCAAAACTACAGTGCCAGAAACAGGTGCTGGCGATTGCAAAGTTTCATGGTCTGATTTCTTTTTTTTTGCCATGGAACTGCCATCCCCTACAAAGACGTTTGATTGCGACAGTTGCCTTTTTACCTGTACTGGTGGTGTAGCGCTGGTGTCTTTTGCGGTGCCTCCGCTGCCATTCCCACTAAGTCGCTTGCATCTCCCTTTCCCTGACATTATGGATTTAATGTCAATGAGTACTAGTGGTAACACTGCCCACTGTCCCACAATAATAATGTTCGGTCAGTTTAAAATAACTAAATTAACAGACCCACTCAAGAAGAATGCTCAGTCTGTTTAAAATAACAAAATGAACAGACCAAGTCAAGGAGAATGCGGTTAAGTCTGTTTAAAAATAGCAGATTGAACAGACTCGCTGAAGGCCAATCTTCACTCTGTGTATGCCCACTGCCTGCCTGGCAATGCACGGAATGTGTCTGACTGTGTGTGTGCAGTGAGTGCACAGAGAACAAGCTTCCTTTTCAGTAGATATGAGGCAGGGTACTCCCAGCCCTGGAACTGCTGCCCAGCCAGCACTGAACCACTCAAGGAGAATGCTTTTAAGTCTGTTTAAAAATAGCAAATGTAACAGACTCGCTGAAGGGCAATGTTCACTCTGTTTACAATGCCCACTGCCTCACTGTCTGCCTGGCAATGCACGGAATGTGTCTGTCTGTGTGTGTGTGTGCAGTGAGTGCACAGAGAACAAGCTTCCTTTTCAGTAGATATGAGGCAGGGTACTCCCAGCCCTGGAACTGCTGCCCAGCCAGCACTGAACCACTCAAGGAGAATGCTTTTAAGTCTGTTTAAAAATAGCAGATTGAACAGACTCGCTGAAGGCCAATCTTCACTCTGTTTACAATGCCCACTGCCTCACTGCCTGCCTGGCAATGCACGGAATGTGTCTGACTGTGTGTGTGCAGTGAGTGCACAGAGAACAAGCTTCCTTTTCAGTAGATATGAGGCAGGGTACTCCCAGCCCTGGAACTGCTGCCCAGCCAGCACTGAACCACTCAAGGAGAATGCTTTTAAGTCTGTTTAAAAATAGCAAATGTAACAGACTCGCTGAAGGGCAATGTTCACTCTGTTTACAATGCCCACTGCCTCACTGCCTGCCTGGCAATGCACGGAATGTGTCTGTCTGTGTGTGTGCAGTGAGTGCACAGAGAACAAGCTTCCTTTTCAGTAGATATGAGGCAGGGTACTCCCAGCCCTGGAACTGCTGCCCACCCAGCACTGAACCACTCAAGGACAATGCGGTTAAGTCTGTTTAAAAATAGCAAATGTAACAGACTCGCTGAAGGGCAATGTTCACTCTGTTTACAATGCCCACTGCCTCACTGCCTGCCTGGCAATGCACGGAATGTGTCTGTCTGTGTGCACTGCAGTGCACATAGAACTAAAGTATATATGAGGCAGGGTATTCCCAGCCCTGGAACTGCTGCCCAGTGCCCACCCAGCACTGAACCACTCAAGGACAATGCGGTTAAGTCTGTTTAAAAATAGCAAATGTAACAGACTCGCTGAAGGGCAATGTTCACTCTGTTTACAATGCCCACTGCCTCACTGTCTGCCTGGCAATGCACGGAATGTGTCTGTCTGTGTGCACTGCAGTGCACATAGAACTAAAGTAGATATGAGGCAGAGTACTCCCAGCCCTGGAACTGCTGCCCAGCCAGCACTGAACCACTCAAGGAGAATGCTTTTAAGTCTGTTTAAAAATAGCAGATTGAACAGACTCGCTGAAGGCCAATCTTCACTCTGTTTACAATGCCCACTGCCTCACTGCCTGCCTGGCAATGCACGGAATGTGTCTGTCTGTGTGTGTGCAGTGAGTGCACAGAGAACAAGCTTCCTTTTCAGTAGATATGAGGCAGGGTACTCCCAGCCCTGGAACTGCTGCCCACCCAGCACTGAACCACTCAAGGACAATGCGGTTAAGTCTGTTTAAAAATAAGAAATTGAACAGACTCGCTTAAGGCCAATCTTCACTCTGTTTACAATGCCCACTGCCTCACTGCCTGCCTGGCAATGCACGGAATGTGTCTGTCTGTGTGCACTGCAGTGCACATAGAACTAAAGTATATATGAGGCAGGGTATTCCCAGCCCTGGAACTGCTGCCCAGTGCCCACCCAGCACTGAACCACTCAAGGACAATGCGGTTAAGTCTGTTTAAAAACAGCAAATGTAACAGACTCGCTGAAGGGCAATGTTCACTCTGTTTACAATGCCCACTGCCTCACTGTCTGCCTGGCAATGCACGGAATGTGTCTGTCTGTGTGCACTGCAGTGCACATAGAACTAAAGTAGATATGAGGCAGAGTACTCCCAGCCCTGGAACTGCTGCCCAGCCAGCACTGAACCACTCAAGGAGAATGCTTTTAAGTCTGTTTAAAAATAGCAGATTGAACAGACTCGCTGAAGGCCAATCTTCACTCTGTTTACAATGCCCACTGCCTCACTGCCTGCCTGGCAATGCACGGAATGTGTCTGTCTGTGTGTGTGCAGTGAGTGCACAGAGAACAAGCTTCCTTTTCAGTAGATATGAGGCAGGGTACTCCCAGCCCTGGAACTGCTGCCCACCCAGCACTGAACCACTCAAGGACAATGCGGTTAAGTCTGTTTAAAAATAACAAATTGAACAGACTCGCTTAAGGCCAATCTTCACTCTGTTTATGCCCACTGCCTGCCTGGCAATGCACGGAATGTGTCTGTCTGTGTGTGTGTGTGCAGTGAGTGCACAGAGAACAAGCTTCCTTTTCAGTAGATATGAGGCAGGGTACTCCCAGCCCTGGAACTGCTGCCCACCCAGCACTGAACCACTCAAGGAGAATGCTTTTAAGTCTGTTTAAAAATAGCAGATTGAACAGACTCGCTGAAGGCCAATCTTCACTCTGTTTACAATGCCCACTGCCTCACTGCCTGCCTGGCAATGCACGGAATGTGTCTGTCTGTGTGTGTGCAGTGAGTGCACAGAGAACAAGCTTCCTTTTCAGTAGATATGAGGCAGGGTACTCCCAGCCCTGGAACTGCTGCCCACCCAGCACTGAACCACTCAAGGACAATGCGGTTAAGTCTGTTTAAAAATAGCAAATGTAACAGACTCGCTGAAGGGCAATGTTCACTCTGTTTGCAATGCCCACTGCCTCACTGCCTGCCTGGCAATGCACGGAATGTGTCTGTCTGTGTGCACTGCAGTGCACATAGAACTAAAGTATATATGAGGCAGGGTATTCCCAGCCCTGGAACTGCTGCCCAGTGCCCACCCAGCACTGAACCACTCAAGGACAATGCGGTTAAGTCTGTTTAAAAATAGCAAATGTAACAGACTCGCTGAAGGGCAATGTTCACTCTGTTTACAATGCCCACTGCCTCACTGTCTGCCTGGCAATGCACGGAATGTGTCTGTCTGTGTGCACTGCAGTGCACATAGAACTAAAGTATATATGAGGCAGGGTACTCCCAGCCCTGGAACTGCTGCCCAGTGCCCACCCAGCACTGAACCACTCAAGGAGAATGCTTTTAAGTCTGTTTAAAAATAGCAAATGTAACAGACTCGCTGAAGGGCAATGTTCACTCTGTTTACAATGCCCACTGCCTCACTGTCTGCCTGGCAATGCACAGAATGTGTCTGTCTGTGTGCACTGCAGTGCACATAGAACTAAAGTATATATGAGGCAGGGTATTCCCAGCCTTGGAACTGCTGCCCAGTGCCCACCCAGCACTGAACCACTCAAGGAGAATGCTTTTAAGTCTGTGTAAAAATAGCAAATATGAGGCAGAGTACTGCCAGCCCTGCCTGGCACTGCCCAGGATAAAATGTACAGACTCACTCAATAAGAATGTTCTTTTTTTTTTTTCCCTAACAAAGAATCTGTTCTGTGTTGTCTATCAAATCTGGTTCTGTTCTGTGTTGTCTATCAAATCGGGTTCTGCTATCTTCTCTGCCTCAGCCTGCCTAAGCCCACCCTGCACGATCCCGATCCCACCTCCCCACTGAATCGCTGACAATGTCCGTCAGTCCTCGTGCTGCTGCTGCTTTTATAGTGCTGCTGGCTCGTCAGGAAATCCTCAGAGAAGCACGGAATGACAGCGCGATTCGCTGCATTCAGTGCTTCTCTGAAAAGGTGAACGCAGATTCGCTGCGTTCCGGTATCCATGCCGACCTGTCCCACCCTTTCCTGTGAGTCACTGAGATTCACAGGACAGGGTCAGACAGGTTGGCATGGTTACCGCAGGGGCGCCGCCATTTTCAGGTAATCCGGGGCTCCGAGCTCGAGTCGCAGGTAATGGCGGCGAGAAAGCGCGCGCATGGCGATTCGCCGTATCCGACATATCTATGTTCATTTATGTCGGAAATCTGCTTGTATACGCCCCATCTTTTTTTTAAGTAAAAAAAAAAAATTGAGTTGCGTTTTCCATATGCGGTCAATCCGAATGCACATCCCTAGAAGCTTGCAACAAGCTGGAAAGAAGATAAGGCAGGAAATAAATATAAAGTGTTACCATAGAGCGTACGGGTTAAAAGCTTAAAAGGTGCTTTAACCTGGAAGTGTCAGAGTCCATTGTTCGTGAGTATAAATGCCAGACCGGGTAAGATTGAAGGACAACTAGTGATTGTCTGGTGGATCGGCGAAGGCTTGATGAAAGAGCCAGGTTTTAAGTCTTTTTCTGAAAGTTAAAAGGCAAGGCTCCAATCTTAGATTTGATGGGATGTTATTCCAGATAGATGGGCCTGCTATCGAAAAAGCTCTGTCTTTGGTCGTAGAGAGGCGTGAGGCTTTAGTGGGGGGAAATTTCAGAGTGCCTTTGTGAATATCTCTAGTTGGTCTGTTAGAGGAGTGGAGTTTGAATGAGATTTCCAGGTTGAGTTGAAGTTGATGATGGATGGTTTTGTGAATTAAGGTGATTGATTTGTATAGAATTCTGAAAGTCACTGGTAACCAATGTAGGTTCCTGAGGATGGGTGAGATGTGTTCGCCGCGGCTGGTACTGATCAACAATCTCGCTGCCGCATATGCACACACAGGCTTTCTCTCACACAGGCTCAGATTCTCGCATGCTCTGTCTCACACACTCAGGGTCCTACTTCCACACACTCTCTTTTACCCAGGTTCCCACTCTCACACATTCATAGGTTCCTATTCTCAGACGAAGGTTTCTATTCCCTCCCCCCCCCCCCCTCACACACACAGGCTCTAACTCTTACGTACTCTCTCCCACATGCAGGCTTCCACTCCCACATGCTCTCTGTCACACCATCTGTCTCTCACACCCACATGCTTTCTTTCATACATACACACACAGGCTCTCCACTCCCATGCTCTCTCTCATACATACACAGACAGACTTTTCACTCCCATACACTCTCATACACACACAGGCTTGTCAATCATAAGCTCTCTCTCATATACACAGAGACTTCTTACGCTCATGCTCTCTCTTACATAACACACACAAAGGATTCTCACTCTCATGCTCTCTTTCATATATACACATGCACACACAAATGCTCCCCACCCCCCCCCCCTACACACACACAGCTATACTTGCACAGGCTTTTTACTCCAATGCTCTTTCTCATACATAAACATACAATGGCTTCTCACTCTCATGCTGTCTTGCATACATGCACACACACCATTTCTTACTCCCATTCTTTCACACACACACATTTTTCACTCATACATACATACAGAGGCTTCTCACTCCCATGCTCTCTCTCATACACCACACACACACCACACACACACACACACACACACACACACACACAAACAGGCTTCTCACGCCCGTGTGATCTCTCAAACATACCCAGACAGGCTTCTCACTCCCATGCTCTATTTTATGCACACACACCCAGGCTTCTCACACCCATATTCTCTCTCATATATACACATACAAGCTTCTTACTCCCATGGTGTCTCTCACACACACAGGCTTATCACTAGGGATGTGCATTCATTTTAAACAAAATAGACAATGATAATGAAATTGCCTATTTCGTCATGTTTTGGGAGCACCCTGAAACAAAAAAATGATGAAATTTTGTGGAATTTGTATTTTGTGTTAGTGTACATGAAGTCCTGTTAGTGCGCACTAACTATAGTTTTATTATTTACAGGCTTAGTGTGCACTAACGGGACTTTGGTGCGCAATAACTAGATGTTAGGGTGCATTATGTCCATTAGTGTGCACTACTTAGTTTTCTAATTTCAGAGTTAGTGTACACTATAGGACTTAGGGCACACTAACTGGATATTAGAGCACACTAACAAAAAATGTTATCAGTAAGTTAAAAAGTGTCAATGAGCAGTTCATTAGTTAGAGGTATGGTTCTGCATTCCTACTGGCTGTCTCTAGCCAATGCTTAGTGCTCACCAAAGTCCCCTTAGTGCACAGTAAGCCTGAAATTAGGAAAACTTGTTAGTGCGCACTAACTCTGAAATGAGGGAAATACAAAATAAATACCTCCCGAACCATTATAAAAATGAAATTTGACAGATAATGCCCAGAGGCAGGCACAACTTCTAAGTTAAAGGTAAGGGGGGGGGGTTTAGGTAGGGCTGGGGGGGAGGTTAGGTAGGGGAAGGGAGGGGAAGGTGGGGGGGGGTGGAAGGAAAGTTCTCTCCGAGGCCGTTCCGATTTTGGAGCGGCCTTGGAGGGAACAGAGGAAGGCTGCGCGGCTCAGCGCGTGCAAGGTGCATAAGTGTACACCCCCTTGTGCGCGCCAACCCTGGATTTTATAACATGTGTGCGGCGCCCGCACCTAAATCTAATCTTCACCCGCTCCTAAATCTTAAAATCCGGCCCTTTCTTTTCTGTTGCTTGTCTCTATTTTTAATATTTGTGTATCCTTTTCTCCTCTCAAATTTTCTTTTTTATCTTTGTTGGGTGCACACACTTATCTGTATTAAGTTGCCCAGTATTATTTTTTTCATCTATCTTCTATCTTCTGTCTTCTTCCTACTACCTTTACTTTAACAAACTCAAAAAGAGATTTCTATCCTCCTTTACCGTCCATCTTCCGCAAGCTAGTATATGGCATGTTCCCTACGTGTTTGTCTCCATCGTTTAACTGTGTCTAGCTAAGGGCTGCATTTTCTATTGTCACACAGATTTGTAAATCCTGCAGTAATGGGGGGCGGGCCTGCGAAAGCTGGCAGTGATCGCACCACCGCTGTGTTATCGCTGCTGGCTTTCGCACTCAATAGCGCCACCATGAAAGGTAGTGCTATTTGGCGCACTACTGGCAACGATAACAGGTCTTATCACCACCAGCAAAGTTACCGCCGCATCCATCCCGACGCTGCCTGACTCCTCATCTTCTGGTCCCGACTCCGCCCCAACTCCGCCCATATCAAGGTATCACACGTGAAAAGTCCCTTTTTGTGTGCGATATGGATAGAAAATGACCCCCAGAGTTTGAAAAATAAACTTACGCCCTATGTCCATGAAAAAGAACAGTGATTTTCTTAATCCATTTTTTCACATTCACTCTCTATATTCTTTCATTTATAAAGGCATAAATATCATTAACAGCATTTATGTTCAAGCAAGATAGCTAATCATTCACTTGTCTCGGTAACCCTTCTCATTTAGGTTCTGGACTTTTCTTAAACAGGCTTTGCTGATCACTGGCATATCTCTTCTCTCTCCAGAAGAGTCAGAAAACTTCACAACATACGGGACAATATATGACACTCTTTTCTTTGTTACTTATTCATTTTCTCTATACCAAGTCTTCTATAAGTTATTATCAAATAACTTTGTTTCAATCGCTCTTGGTATTACTAAGCTGTGTTTTATATTGCGGGACAGCATCTAATTTATCTTATATTAGCCCATTCTTCCATCTTATCTTGCTTGCACTACGAGTTCAAATTAACACATACACACTCACAAATTCATACTAATAGTATGTATCTTGCTCTTCTTTTTTCCTTAATATTGTTATTTTTGGCTGGGAGCCGGAGGTCGAGGAGTGAGGAGTACCCAGACCTTGTTATCACTTCTAGTGCCTATAACAGCAGAGGTCCCGGAACAGCTGGCTGGCCTGGAGCTAGAGCGAGGCGGCGCAACCCGACCGAATACGAGGCCAGGAAGTGACATCAGCACAGGGCGCCTGCTGCTATAAAGTAAGCAGCAGACGGTGCGTAGCTGCCGTCGGTGCGCTGCCTAAGCCGCACACTCCGTAAGGGGCGTGCGGCTTGGACCGGCTTAGGCCGGCGAAGGCTGGGAGGCTGCCTCGGACCCTTCTCCTTCTGGACTGAAAATCTTTCCTCATTTCCGAAGCCTGAATCCGTTTGAATGCGACAGAAAGTGAGTAGAGACCAGAAATTTGTTACTACAATTGTTTCTTAGTTAAAAGATGACGCACACAAAAAGAAAAGGCAAAGTAAGGCAGGATGCCTCAACCCCAGCCAAACCGAGCCTGGTGCAAACAACATTAACTGATCTCTACTCTCATACAGAGAAAAAGACCTCAGAGATTCCCATTACAATGGAGGATATAGAGCATATATCCCTATTGTCGGGAGAAGTCAGTCTAAGTCCTGGGGTTCCAACAACACCAGCACCACCAATGTGCCTTACAACTACCAATGGCCTAGGTTCACCCATAATACGGATTGTGTCTAGTGGGTTGAATCCATTTGAGGAGGCAGCGGATAGGGTGGTAAGGCCAAAGGAAACAGAAGGAGTTTTCCCTCCGTTTAAATTGGTGGTGTAGAAGAGAGATAACCTTGAGAGTCAACTAAAGGAATCTGGAGGAAATACTGTGGCCCCCCTTTCTGGGCAAGTTTCAGGACAAGATTCTCTTGATCATTTGGAAGGTTCTTCTTTTTTTAACGCTAATGCTGGAAGTCCAAAACATGTATCATTGGAAATGTTATGGTCAGCTATATTGTCTTTACAGAAAAATATTGTGTCCTTAAATATTAATATTAAAGATATGCAGACCACTTTGTTAAATATCAACCCTTTGGTAATGAGTAATGAAGTGTCTCTTGTGAAGGTTAAGGAAGAATTAAATTCAGTAAGAGAAGTACAATTATCGATAATAAAGGGAGAAAATATTTTATCAAGGAAAGTAGAAAATTTGGAAAATACAACTCGATACAATAATTTAAGGTTTGTTAACTTTCCTAAATGTAGAATGATCTCCCCAAGGGAGCAACTTAAGAACTACTTTAGAGAAGTTCTGTCATTAACACCTGAAAGTCTCCCTTTAATTATGAATGTATATTTTTTGAAAGAGAGAAATCAGAATTTGAATGTTGACTTGCCTCAACAAAATGACACCCTGAACGTTACAGAACTACTGGAAACCTCATACACTGCCCAGATTGAGAATAGAGGGACTTTAATGGTTAAATTTGCCCAGTCCTCAGATAGGGAAAAAATTTTAAAATTGTTTATGCAAAATAGAGACTCTTCTTATCTGGGCCAGAAGATATGGGTGTTTCCAGATGTGGCGAAAGAAACACAAATTAGAAGGAAAAAGTTTATAAGCTTAGCCAATATTGCTAGAACATTCGGTATCCAGATACATATTAGGTTTCCCAGCAAATGCATAATGTATGTAGATGGTGTGAAATATATTTACTATGACCCAAACGATCTGGAAAAATTCTTGGAGGAACGTAGGAACCAGAGTGGGGGAGCAGGGACTCCAGAAAATTGCTCAGTTGGTAATGTAACGAATGAATTATCTGTATTTTTCTTTCTGTCTATTATTATTAAGATTTGATTTCTTGTTTATTTGGGGAAATGCCCTAGGCTCCCCTAACTGTTTAGTAATATGGAATCAGGAAGATAAGAGATTTAAATTTTATTGTATCTTAGAGAAGTTGGGGTTGTGAATTTATTAATATCCCTGAAACCTTAAAATTTCAATGTAAATTGAAATACAAAAATGAATGGAGTTATATTGTAACTAAAAATTCATAAATAAAGAATTAAAAAAAAATATATTGTTATTTTTGGACATTTGAGGCCCTTAGAGACAGAGCACCAAGTCTGTGCTTCTGTACTCTTCCACTGCTGCCTCAGATCTATATAGATTCAAAACTGTTTTTTCTTCTCTGAATCCCTGCCTGATGATGTCATCAGGTTTTTTTTTAATCCACTGCATTGTGCTCGCTCAGAAAATGTTAATTTATAGTTTTACTACCACAGCTCTATTATGAATGTTATCAGAATTTTTCTTAACGCAGTCTAACTTTTAAAATCTTATTAGTGCTTTAATGCATTCTCATGCTCTTAATGCTGAGAGGTAGGGATGTGCAGCCAGAAAGTATCCGTTGCATTCGGGATACATATTCGTCGGGGCCCAGATACGTTGCATTCGTTCAAGGGTGCCTCGATACGTTGATACGTGCATTTGTTTTCCGGTTCCCATTAAAGACAATGGGGGAAGTATTTGCAGCCTATTTTTGGCTGCAGAATTGGGGTTTTATTATCAATTTTGATGAAACTTCTGGGGAGCAATCATCAGAAAAACAAAACAGCTTCAAGGTACTTAGACTGTGGCAAAGTGGTACCAAAGTGGCATGAATAGCCTATGGTACTTTAAAGGGGCAAAGGAGTACCAGAAATGGCAAGAAGAGTGCTTTAAAAGAGGTGCAAAGCAGCAGCAAGAGTGTCAAAAACACACCACAGCTTCAAAAGAGAGCACCAATAAGAAATTCATGAACCTCGAAGGCAGCATTACAGGCAAAGTGGCAAGACAAGTGGCATCGATATCCTACAGCACAATGAAGGAGGAACATAGCAAGCAGAAAGACTAGCACCAACACACTGAGCAACCATGATAGTGGCCAGAACACCACAAGGAGTTGAATGAGTCATCTGGTGTATGGCAGCAAGGCACAGAGGCAGAGGGGTAGATAGTAAGTGCATACCACCTTTATCTGTGATACTTCATGACCAGTATAGCAGTAGTTGATTCTATTTATTATTTATTTATTTATTTTTGGTTTTTTTTATATACCGATCTTCTTACATAGTATGCAAATCAAATCGGTTTACAGAGAACAATTAAAGTTGCTTGGTAGCATTACATATAACGAAGAACTTTAAGTAACAAAATAAATATAGTAAATAATATATAAGAACAATGATATGCATCAATATATACAATGATGTACAACAATAAATATAGTAAATAACATATAAGAACACTGAGTAACATGGTATTAGAGAAATATTCCTTTTAAACAGAAGCCTAGCGAGAGGCTGATGAAACCTTATAATAAATAACTTACATGTGGATGTATTAAACAAAATTGTGCTAGGGTGCAGGGAGGATAAGCATATGGAGGAACAAGGTGGTGGAGGGAGGAGAGGGAAAAACAGGGGGTCTAGAGGATGGAGGGTTTAATGGGGAGGGAAAGGGGGTGGAGTTTAAAGGGAAGGGAAGATTAAAGCTTTAAGGTGGTGGAGTTATACAAATTAGTGCGAAGCAGAACATAATTGTAAGTTGGACGTAGCTTGTGAGTGATCAGGGAAAAGCTTGGCTGAAAAGCCAAGTTTTCAATTTTTTCTTGAATGACAGATGGCATGGGTCTTGTCTGAGGTCTGGTGGAAGTGAGTTCCAAAGAGAAGGACTTGCAGTGGAAAAAGCCCTGTTCCTTAGCGGAGTTTTGGCTTGGGGGATGAACAGGGTGCCTTGGTAGGCTTTTCTGATTGGTCTTGTTGATTTAATAGTACGTATCTGATAGGTAAGATCGATTGGAGCTGAATTGTTTAAGGATTTGTGTATGAGGGTCAGGATTTTGTAGAGGATTCTGTATTTAATCGGAAGCCAGTGGAGATTGTAGAGGATGGGCGAGATGTGGTCTCTCTTATTAGAGTTGGTCAGGACCCTAGCTGCAGAGTTCTGTAACATCTGAAGGGGCTTAATGGTGGTAGCTGGTAGACCGAGTAGCAACGCGTTACAGTAGTCAATTTTGGTGAGAATGATTGATTGCAGGACGAGGCGGAAATCGTGTGCGTGTAGTAAGGGTTTTAGCTTTTTCAGAACTTGTAATTTTAAAAAGCATTCTTTAGTTGTGTTATTTACAAATCTTTTGAGGTTTAGCTGATTGTCCAGGAGCACGCCCAAGTTTCTTACATGGGATGTATTTTTGAGGTTGTCTAGAATGGTTGTAAGTGGATTGGTAGTAGAGATGATGTCTTTTTTGGGTTGATCAATGATCATGGAGGAGATTTCTCTGGGGATGAAGTTGTCATCCTGGGAGATAATGAGGTATTCTGTTTTGTCCTTGTTGATGACTAAATTGAGTTTGGTGAGGAGTGAGCTAATTTCTTGGAAGCAATATTCCCAGAAGATTAAAGATTTTTGCAGTGACTTCCTAATAGGGATGAGGATTTGTACGTCATCTGCGTATACAAGATGTTTGATTTTCCCCTTAGATAGGAGGAAGCAGAGAGGTAGAAGATAAATGTTGAAGAGGGTTGGTGAGAGCGAGGAACCTTGCGGGACTCCCACGTTTGTGCTGATTGCCTGTGATTCTTTGTTGTTGATTTTGACCTTGAATGATCTGTTGTTAAGAAATGAACGGAACCAGTCTAGGGCAGTGCCTGAAATACCAATGTCAGATAGTCGGTCGAGGAGGATTGAGTGGTTGACCGTGTCGAAGGCCACAGAAAGGTCGAGGAGAATGAGGAGGTGAGGTTGTCTTTTTTCTGAGCTTAGGAAGACTGAGTCCATGAGAGAAATCAGAAGGGATTCTGTGTTTAGTGCTTTTCGAAATCCATATTGAGATGGAGCCAGAATTTTGTGTTCTTCAAGGTAATCTGTGAGCTGTTTATTGACTATTTTTTCCATGATCTTTGAAATGAAGGGTAAGTTGGCAATGGGACGAAAGTTCGCTGGTTCCGCTGTAGACAGATTAGGTTTTTTTAGGAGAGGTTTCAAGATGGCTTGCTTGAGTGAGTCGGGAAGGTGACCTTGATTTAATGAGCAGTTGATGATTTCTGCGATGGGTTTCGCTATGGAGTTTGGTATTGAAATGAGAATGTTTGAAGGGATGGTATCTAGAGGGTGCGAAGAGGGTTTGAGTTTCTTAAGAATATTCGTAACTTCGAGTGATGAGGTGTTCTCGAAGGAATCAAATGATGAGGTGGTCTCAAAGGATTCAAACCTAGAGTTCTGCTGAGATATTGTGGTCTGCGAGAGGAGGGTGGTTGGGTTGGAAGTGTGAAACTGTTTGGTGAGCTTGATGATTTTTTTCTTTGAAGAAAGATGTGAGTTCGTTAGCTTTGGAGAGAGCCTGGTCGTCTGGAATAGATGGAGGAGGGGGTTTGGTGAGAGCTGAGACATATGAAAATAGAGCTTTAGAGTCAAAGATCAAGTGATGGATTTTTTTTGCGTAGAAGTCTTTCTTTGTTTTAAAGATGGAGTTCCTGTACTTGTTGAGTGTGGATTTGTAGATTGCTTGGTTCATGGTAGAGGGATTTCTGCGCCAGATATGTTCTTTGTTTCTGAGTTCTAATTTGATGGCCTTTAGTTCGGGTGTGAACCAAGGTTTTCTGTTGTCTTGAGCCTTGTGAATCACCTTGGTGGTTAGTGGGCAGGTTTGGTCAGCGACTTTGTTGGTGATTGCATGCCAAGATGTGATGGCTGAGTTCACGTTGGAGAGGTTGAGCTGTGGCAGGTCTTTGTCAAGAAAATTAGAGATGGTTTCTGATGAGCATGGTTTCCTGAAGTGAATTGTGGATTTGGGGAAGGAGGGTGGTGGAAGTTCTGTTGTCTTAAGGACCGTTGTGATGATAAAGTGGTCAGACCAGGGTACAGGCGTACAAATTGGTGGGGATGATGGATAGATGCCTTCGTTCACGAAGATCAGGTCCAAAGTATGGCCTGCTTTATGAGTAGGGTTGTCTATGATTTGTTTGAAGCCCATGAGCTTAAGTGCAGAAAGGAACGATTCGCAGTTGGAGGAGCGTTTGTTCAAGTCAACATGTAGATTAAAGTCTCCCATTATTAATGCAGGGGAGTCATAGTTGATGTGCTTAGATATGTATTCTATAATGGGAGATGGGTCGCCCTCTAATTTTCCAGGGGGGGCGTAAATGAGGCTGATGATGGGGATGGTATAGAGGTGCATTTTAAATGGTGAATGCACTCTATTGGACTTAGAAAGAATTATGGCTGTAGACAAAGTCTGTGGAGGGGCGAAGGGAGATAGGGGTTGTGATTCTAAGTAGAGGAACAGAAGGCTGCCCTATGGGGCTGCACTAAGGGGCAAACAAAGCTAGGTCAAATCTTCCAGACTAGTAAACTGCATCTGGAGATTCCACCAAATGTGTGGCAGCCCCTTACAACCAAGCTAAGGCTACTCATTTGTAGCAGTCATCAAACCCTGATGTAGTACATCAGAGCTGCCACACCTTTACTAGCAGAAAAACCTCTACCTCGTGGTCTGAATGTGCAAGTCCCTGGCTGCTCTGCAGTATGTACTCCAGAGATACAAATTTGTCAGCCCTGACACAGAAAATATGCTAGGCCCCAAAATGCACAGGCCACTGATTCTGGTTTACCTGTGGGATGGGCAAGACAAACTGTGTCTGACATCTTAAAGTGACCCAACACTAACAGCAATGTGGACACTTAAAGGTTGTGATTAACCAGTGAGATTTTAACGGCTCCAAATGAGAGTTATGGAATAGGCCACTGTTTAAAATGAACTCATAGAAAGAGTGTAGTGCCTGCTGACACACCACACTTTTTGGCAAATGCATTCTTTGGCCTTACAAGATTAGCAGGCCTCTGGAGCATGGGGAGAGAAAGTCAGGGCCTGGTGCAATGGCATGCAGACCTAACTGTACAAGCCACTTGTCATGTCAACGATGCTGTTACATCCCCCACAGCCTCCCCCCTCCCTCCATGTCAATGCCATTTGCTGCGAACACATAGCTAGAGATGGATTAGAGCCTATTATCACTGTAGAGGCCAATCATCTCTGTAGAGGCCATTTGAGCATCATAGACCACTTGCACATTGATGAAGTGGAAGATCTTTCTGTTGTGGAAGATCCCTGTCACAGGATGAGATGATGACTACATGAGTGCAGTCGATAGCTCACAGAACATTGGGAAAGTTAGCTATGGCATAAAAGCCTCTCTTCAATTCCATCAAGTCCTGCCTGTCCTGAGGAAATGCTATGTAGAGATTCATGCATTCAGATAAAGCTGTTATGACCTGGTCTAGACAGCAGAAAAAAGTGGTTTAGTACATTCCCCCGATGAATCCTACTGTTGTTTGGAAGGAGCCGCTTGCCATGAAATGCAGGGTGGCCAATAGTTTGGTGAGACCCGGCACAGCGAGGGAGCTTTCAGTGAACGGATCCAGATTCACTCTGATTTCTTTATATAATTCCAGGATAGCCTGAGAGCTGAGGTGATACCTGCTAACCACATAATCCTCTTGCATGCCCAGCAATGAGGCTCTTGGAGGAAAGATGTGCTCCCTGGATCTCCTCCACTATGCTCGCCTACATGCCAGATGTTGCCATGGGTACAGACCGTCCCCCTGTGAAGCCAGTGGTTCAGGCTCTGGTGCAGGGACTTCCCTAGGAGGAGATGGAACTTCCCTTAACTGTTCTTGTGGTTGCTGTTGTTCCTCTTGTTGTTGTCTGCAGCGAGCCTCTTGAAGCATTCAATTTACCCCAACAAGTAAACTTGCCACAAACATTATGGGTTTAAGAAGATAGGTCAGGTAAGAACAGGTGTTTTTATCGGCCCAGGACAGCTGGAAGGTGTGTCTGATTGAAGATCTCTTTTATGATGCGTGATAATAACTGTAATCTGCGATAACAGCCATGGGCACGCAATAAAAAGTTTTTTCGCCTTGTACCACAAAAAAGGGTGTAGTTATTTCTGACATTAAATCTCATGTTAGTGTGTGTTAAGTTATTGCAAAATGGAGAAGACTGCCTTAATTTGCATTAACTCCTCCCACATGCATACTAAATTTAAAATTTGCATGCTAACTTGCATTGCGCTGTTTATTGTGCGCACAACATGTGATAGACTCCATTTAATGAGTGTTCGGGCAATAACACACTTTGATAAATGACCTAGTCAGAAAGGCCTGTTCCAGCTCTTATGTCTATGTTCCATCAGTACAGTCATCTATCAAGATATCTTATTATTTTAAATCAGAAATTAGTAGGTCCTCATAAACATATTCCACCTGATTTGCACAGATTCAAATTGACAGAGCAGGGACTTAAAACTGGGGATATGGGTTCCCAAAAGTTTGATCATACTCTATGTCGCCAATAATATCCCTCTTGTGGACAAAATCAAATCTGATTTGGAGAAGTGGCAATCTCTTAACTATATCCTGGTTAGGCAGAATACATCTTGTATAAGGGTATCCTACCTAGATTGCTCTATTAGTTTTCTCACATACCCTGTAATGTCCCGAACTCTACTTTTTCTGCACTTAAAAGTGGTGTTGTTCGCACCTTTTTATGGAGTGGTTGACCAGCTAGACTAAAGCAAACAAAGTTGCTTAAACCTAGGCACTATGAATGAAGTGGCTCTTCCAGATTTTTAAATGTATTACTGGGAGGCTATATTGTCATGCCTGTGTATCTGGTTTGGTACAGACCTGCCATAGCTTTGGATACCCCTAAAGGAGGGTTATGTTGCAAGCAGTAGCTTGGCTGCTTTATTACATAAGCCCTCAACCTCTCTTTTTAGCAGGACTGTGTGTCGCTGCATCCTTAAGCTCTCTCATATGATCACCGTATTGCACACAGTTAACAAATGAGTAGGTATCTCACATTCTGCCTTTTCCTATATGATTTGTCTAGTAAGGAACTTAAGGCTGTCAATAGCTACTTTCTTTCCTGATATGATGGAGGGGTGGAGGAAGGATATCAGATTTTTGGGACAGCTTTACTAGGAACAGCAATTCAAAACTTTCACAGATTTATTAATGAAGCATGAGATTCCAAACCATTTAAAGTTTTTTTTTATATTACAGTTACAAAGGGATATAGGTAAATTTCAGGGGGTGGATGCAGTGGTCAAAGAGTGTGATGGTGGAGGATCTGCTTTGTTGTACGGCGGGAGGAAGTTGCATGATCACAAAATTATATTTATGTATTGGAAATTTGATTTGCCCTGAAGGGATGTCATCAGGTCTCATTTCGGTAAGGAATGAGGATTTACAATCTGACTTTGATTGGAGAGACTAGAGACAAATTTGGCATGCATTCAGGGTGATCTTCTGCACAAAGAGTTGAGAACTTTTGTTCAAGTTGATACGTACCGCACTTCTATTTTTGATACATACTGTACTCCTATATTTTTTTTTTCAAAATTCAATGCTACCAGCCCTGTGTTGGCAAGGCTGCAGATGATGGGGAGGATATCCACATGTGGTATGAAAGTGCTGTTGTGAGCGGGTTTTGAGAACAAATTATAGATTTAATCAATGAACTGTGTGGCCAGATTCCCCCAATAGAACTATTAAGGAAGTTTTAATGGTAGAATTTCTGAGTACTTAATATATATGTATAATATATACTCTTGTAGATGCTACATACATTCATTCTGACACTCAATCTGGCACAGATCTAAGGACTCAGAGATAATGTATATAATATAATTTATTGATAGTAAATATATATATATAGATGTATAATCCTGATGAATATATATATTCTCAGGTTTAGTTTCCCGCAACTTAGGGTATATGCCAAGCTAGCATCTATCTGCCCAGGTTCTTCCCATTACCTAGTTACAAAATGAGGTGTCTTGTACCATGGCCAGTGGTCCAAGGCCCCTCAGATGCCTCGCCGATACTGGGGTCCCTCCTCCTCCCTTCTGCATTGCCTGCTCCTCTGGTCTGGAATGTTGGGGCTAACTGTTGGCGCCCAATAACACCAGGCCTCAGCCCTCATCTTTATATATGTTTTTTCTGCATTGAATAGCAAGGAATACGTGTCTCTTGTTCCATTGGTTGGAACGTGAAAACAAATCTACACTCCCTGAAATATCACGGTGGCAAGCTTACTTTGGTCAACAGAGACTAAAGAGTTCATTATAACATTGCATGTTTGCTGTTTTTCATCCCATATCTTGAGGTGTATCACAATGTTTCCATATGAGTTACTTTTTCTGATTGGATTTATTGACAGTAATGTCTCTTATTAGCAGCAGTTTTTGCAGATTCACCAGCTGATCAATATCTGGCAATTAATTCATCCATGGCTCCAGCCCTGGCTATCTGTCTTGTTCCAGCACATGTGTTTGCTTTTTGGTGTAAATGTCCTCCTTCAGCAAACTGTTGCAAATTAAAAATAAAAAAATCAGAATCCTTGCAACATTGTCTCTGACATGGAAAGTCCCAAAGAAGATAAACAGTCTTTAGAGAGAGATAGAGACCTTAAAAAAAAGGTCCAGCATTTTTAGGGGGGTTTTTGGTACAAAATAAGACACCTCAGGGCTTCCCTGTCTTCCTATATCTTTCCTATCAATTAATTAATCTCCCCCCCAAAACTTTACATAACACTACCAGGTAGGTATATGTCTTCTTTGGTTCAAGAAGGATAGGATTTGTTTGAGAAGGATTAGAAAACTGACTATCATGTACATCATGCTGCCCATCTTACTAGAGCACATCCATTGTTGTATGTTGGGAAACTGAAGTACCTGACATTGCCATTTTGGAACTGAGTGACACTTATAATGCTATCTGGTCTCTGTATTGGGCTTGGTGCAGAGTAAGAGTTGAAGAATAAAAAGTTTATTATCTCCTATTGATTTTCTCTTTTGAACCTACCTGATGTAATAGTTTTCTATACGATTGTACTGTAATTTAAGTGCCTTACTTAATAAATACAATTTTATAGAAACACTGAGCAACAAATTTTCACAAAAGTCATGTTACGGAAATGAAATTAGTCAATTCTTATAAATGTCCATGTGCTAAACATGAATGTGACTGTGAAAATGCAAAATTGGCTCTAGGTTTTTTGTAATATGCAATAATATAATTACATCTTGAACTGCATGCCAATAGTAGGAGACCTACGGTTAATACCGTTTGAAAAATGAAGTCATAGACTACGTCTTAGATTTCTTTGCTTGTCTCTTGTACAGCTGTTCGGGAGCATCTCTGCGGAGTGTCCAGCTGTAGTCAGCCAGCATGAATATTTCAAATGCTCACCCTTTCTGACTGGGCTTCATATAGTACACTGCTGACGTCAGCTTACTCAGCAGCAGCATGGCAGTAGAACTGCATTGCATCAGAAAATGATGTAATAAACTCTGGATGATGTGTGCATGATGGTATTATGCAATATGATGCAATATTACATCATTCTAGGCTTATTTACAGTACTACTGGATAAATTTACATGACTAAACATAGAAAGTGAACTATATTAAATATCTTCAAAATGAGAGCCAATAAAAACTTTTCATGGTCATATTCGTGTTCAGCATATCAAGATACTACAGAGTAGGACCTTTTTAGGTCAGTAACACTTTCATTGTTGCCCAGTGAAATAAAGCTATAGAATTAATATAATTGGTTTCAAACTTTTGGCAATTTTTTTTATTTGTAGATAATTTCTAGGCAGTTTGTATACATGGAGGCCAATATTTAAAAAAGCAACCTCCAATGGATAAGTTAGCTGGATAAGCAATCCCAGATATTCAGTAGGATAAAAATACTGCTGAATATCCCCACATAGCCGTCATCCTATCAACATATTTTCCATCACAATCTTACCAACTGGGGTCCAAATGGACCCCATGCAGTTTTTTTGATTGACCTTGAAAATCATTGGCATTGAACATGCCTTATTATTTATTTCAAAATGGAAAACCGGATTCGGTGACTATGGGCCTCATTTTCTAAAGTATTGCAGGCCTGCGATACTTTAGGGAATGAGGGGTGGGGGGCCGAAATGGGGGGTGGGCCTGTGCTAGCTGGCAGCAATCGCACCGTCGCAGTGCAATCACTGCCGGTTTCGCACCCAATAGCGCCACCATAGGAGGTGTAGCTATTGGGGGCGAACTCGGACGCGAAAAGGGCCTTACCTTTTCGTTGTCCGTGGCGTCTTCGCAGAGTCGGCCCCAGTGATGCCCCAACTCCTCCTCTTCTGGGGCTGACTCCGCCCCCATTTTGGTATCGTACGCGAAAAGGGACATTTCGCGTGCGAAACATCCCTTACCGCGTGCAATACGTTTAGAAAATAAGGCCCTATGTTCCGATTGCTCTGATATGTGATCAACCTCATCATCAGAGTTGTCTGTATCTTCAAAATAAGAGTCATTGTTATCCTCAAAAATTGCTTTAAGAACATCTGCAGTAGAATACTGAGCATATTTCTGCCTAGAAGACCCTCTTGTAGACATTTTTACTGACTGAAAATGCAAAGAATCATTGAAAATGCAAAGAATCAGTAGTTGTACATTTTAAAACTTGCTTAATTGAAAGTTGCAAATGTTGGGGTCTTTTTGGACCCCCAAATAATAAATAGCTGCTGTAGGAAGAATAAAGTAGAATAGTTTAGAATAACATTTGAATCAGACTTACTGTGGGCTAAGTGACAAATTCCTAAAATGGTGGCTGAAGATAATTTCTGGTGTTTATAAAGCAGAAGCACATTAGTTCAATTGGACCCCAGTTGGTAGGATGAAGGTTAAAGTTGTCCTGCACCCTTTAGCTGGATAACTTTAAAACTAGCTGGCTATCTTTAGAATATTGATGGTTAGGTTTAAGTTATCTGGCCTCATTTAGATAAGTGCTGGTGATTTTGAAAAGTCATCATTTATCCAGATAACTTGTCAATTATCTGGCTATATTCCTTTGAATATTGACCTCATGAACTTCAATTAATTTAAAGAAAATTGAAAAGAGGACTCTCCAAAATTTCATCTTTGCTAAGGCCTGCTCATTCAATCTTGCTTGATTAAGTGCAGTTTTAGCACCACTGAAATTTAAGAGACCAACATTTCTTTTACTCAAATCATGGTTAAACAATAAAAATGTCTATAAGTGGTCATTGGTTCTTTATTTATTTGGATATTTTATTTGAATATTTTCTTGAGAATAGCATGGTCTCTGTATCTGAAATTCATGTTTTCTAACTTCTCCTGGCTTCTTTGTTCCTTTAAGTGAAGAAGAATTAGTAGTAATGAAAATCATAGAGTATATAAAATGATAATGCATTTATACTTAAAATGTTCATTAAAATGGTACTTACCATTTCACAGTCATTGCCAGTACCAGTCAGCCAAGAAGCTTCTGTACACTGTATTTAGTTATGTTCTGTTTTCACTGAGCAAAGATAATGCCTGCAGCATGCACAATGGGTTGTGAGACTGATAACAACAGCTATTTTTTTGTATTTAATTGAGAGAGGAACTACTTATTTATTTTACGTTTAACCAGGTCTACTTGGAGTTTTCTGCTTGCAGTTACTAAGTTGTTTATAAGAAAAGTCATGTCATCACATCCTAGAATAATAATTAATAAAGAGCAAAAAATGATTTAAAAAAAGCAATATCAGTTACAGACAGATAAAAGCTATCAATGGAAAATACTGGGGAATATTGCACCTTCATTAATGGTCCCATTTCTGCTCACCCCTCTCCACTACAAGTCATCATTTAGCAAGACATAACAAGATGTAATTAATATTTGTTTACTTGTCTATTACATTAGCTATTGGAATACAGATGAAAATATAATGTGCAAAACACAAGTACAGCAGGAATTTCTAATCTGAGTTCATTTCATACTTCTGAAGTAATAACTTTTCAGAAAAAAACACGACAATAGTTATCTTCTAATACCTTTTCATTACATCACTGAAATAAAAAAAGATTGTGTATTATTAATATTATTATTTTCATTATTATTATTAAATGAAAATATTATCTACAGATAGACAATCCAGTAGAAAAAAAAAGTTTGTTTTATATAAAGCAAAATAAAGTACTAAAACCATAGCTGTGCAATTTTGAAATTTGCAAAGTTCTGTTTTGTACTTAAAACCCCCCCCCAAAAAACTTATTGCATACCAGTAAACATAAGAAAATTATTCCTAAACTTTAAACAAAGTCAAGTTTGACTTGCAGCAAGACTAGTCTGAACAGCTATATTAACAATATGGCCTAGATACAAACTTTGATCTGAGACTCATCTGCATTAACAGTGAGTCAGCTGACAAGGCTTCTAACTTCTCCACTGCATTCATTATACCACTCAGACAATGATTTAGAAAGCAAAATCCTAAAAGAATTATAGGTTCTTGCATCTTAGTATCCTTAGCATCCCTAATTGGCTTTCTGCAATTGCCAGAGCTGTAACTTCAATCAATACTTAATAGTTCTCAGTTTCTAAATTGGTCTAAAGTGAATTGTATTATTCAATCAAAGCACTGTGCAAGTAGAACAATGTGAAATGCAATTGATGAAAACAGAGATTTTGTTTGGCACATCTTGTAATACATATTCTTTCCTCTTCTGGTCACATCAGGAATATTTAGAGATTCCATTATCCATTCCAGAATTCCATGATAATAACAGCCCCCCGGTAAAACAGAACACAATTGAGAATAATCCATACCTGAAAAAGCTGAAAAGATCAAATCTGTTTTTGTTTAATGTTAATTACTTGTCATCATTTTATTCCAATATCATTACTGTAGTGCAGGGGACCACAGACTATGTCCTGAGGGCCGGATGCAGCCCTTGGCTGAATTCCACCTATCCCCTGGCAGCAACGGCAGAAATAGTTTTATCCAGCCTGCAGCAACAATGACAGAAGGAACTTGATCTGACCTGCAAAGGTGGCAGCAGGAGTGCATTCCACCACTACCACCAGCTCTGATCCTTGAAGTTAAAAGTGCAAGGGGCAGCATGGCGCAGTGTGAGCTGGGCATGCCAGTGCAAAGCCACCACCGATGGGCAGAAGTATGCATTGCTGCTGGCATTAGCGCTGCTTGCGCAGGTGGAGTCACTTGGGCTGAAGACAGGGAGAGAGGCTACAGCATGCCATAGAGAGCTTCCGGCTATGCTGGAGGTTGGCGTAAACCACAGGGAGGAAGACACTGCAGCAGTACTGAGCCATGGGTGCTGCAGGGCTGCTAGGCAAAGCCAGATGAGGAGGATATCGGTTCCTGGAGTTCTCTTTGGAGCTGTGGAGGACATGGCTTAGGATCTGGATGAAGAACAGCTGCAGTCTGATTGTGCTTTCGTTGAGAAAGCATTGGTTGTGAAACACCGGTGGTGTCAGGCTTCTTTAAAATCTTGAATTAAGACAGTTGCTGTCTATTTTTTAATTTGCATCTATATTTTTCAAGGTGAATGATCAAACTGACCAGGTGGTCCATACTTGGATTTGCAGGACACAGCAACAGGCTTGCAAAAAATGTCAGGGCTTCATTTTCCAATATCACAGTGGTAATGCATGAGGGGGTGTGTCCTCTGCAAATAAGGCATTTGTGAAAGTGTTCTGGAGAGAGAGAGAGAGAGACTTCCTATAATGCCTATGCCCTAGACAAGTATTTGTATCCCTATGGGAGGGCCACCTAGTAACTCGAGGTGGGGATTAGGTATGAGCGTAGGGGGTTGGGGGCCACTTTCGCATTCAACATGAGACCTACGGAAAGAACAGTGGTCCCTAGTGAAGATTTGCTGGCCGTCGGAGTGAGGACACTCACTCCAAGAAAAGATTTGGGCAACGTTCTCTCAACCTAGCTTGATGGACACTCTACCTGGGCAACAACAAGCTAGGTTGAGAGAACGTTGCCCAAATCTCTTCTTGGAGTGAGTTTCCTCACTCCGACGGCCAGCAAATCTTCACTAGAGACCACTGTTCTTTCCGTAGGTCTCATGTTGAATGCGAAAGTGGCCCCCAACCCCCTACGTTCATACCTAATCCCCACCTCGAGTTACTAGGTGGCCCTCCCATAGGGATACAAATACTTGTCTAGGGCATAGGCATTATGGGAAGTCTCTCTCTCTCTCACCCGTGTCCCACTTTACATATGCTCCACCCCCCTGAATACAAAATTTGCAAATCACAATAACTCCTTGGAAAATGAGGCTCTTTCCTGCTAAACAAATTGTTCTTTAATTTGTTTGTGTTTTCCCTCAAATGTTGACAATTATTGATTTTAGCTTACATTCGGCTCCATTTATTTATTTATTTATTTGTTATTTTGGCAAACTAAATGCTAGTCATATTTCTCTTCACAGGAATTTTAATCTCCTTAGATCAAATTGTATTACTTTTCTTTAACTTTTTTGTTTTTAACCTTACACCTCCACAGCAGAAGTAAAGTTATGCGGCACTAGATATGGGCGCACGTTCAGGCGTGTGCGCACATCTCTTGGCTCTGCCCCAGAATGCCCACAACATGCCCCTTTTTTTGGCTGATGCAAGATATGCGCGTATATGCTTGCCTTATAAAATCGGGTGGACACGCGCAGGTGCCAGATGCATGCCCATCTCCTGATTTTGGCTCACGTCCAGATTTTAAAATTCACCTTTATTTGCACCTATCCATTTATATTCCAGTTAAACCAAATGAATCATATCTCCAATATGTAAGTATATCATGGCGTGACTGCATTACTTCATTCAGTAACATCTTTGCTAACATGAATATTTCCAATAGGTAGATATGTCAAAATTCATCATACATACTTATAAGTATATTAATACAGCACTATGCACATTTTAGAAAATCTCATTTCAATTTACAATTACAAAGACACAGATTTAGACTATGAGCTTTTTATACTTCATACTGTGCTTCATTACATATGCATAGTGACTACAACCAACAGCATGGTTGGTTTCTTTATATTTTAATTCAGTCTTCAAGGAAAGTACTCCAGAGTAATCCTTTGATATCGCTCTTTGGAAATGACTATATCATATATCTTTGAACAACAAGGCTTACTTTGATCCTTGTGAGCAAAATCAATTACAAAAAAGACAACATGAATTTAATTGAAACAGAAAAAATAAAAGTGTTTATTGGCAATAATATATTAGCTGGTAAAATCAGTACTATAATTTTAAACTATGTTTTAACCAGATTCCACCTATTAAAATGTAGCTTTCTGGGTATCAGGAATTCTTAATAGAGGAGTTTTATCATAAACAAGTATTCTATTCAGCTTTTCTGTTATAAATTCCTTTTACATTAAAGATATACACAGGTCAGAAAAGTCTAAAATGAGCTGATAGAAAACATTTTACAAATGGTGCATGTAGAGATGTATATAGAATTTGAGATTTAATTTCAGCTTGGTTTATATATGATGGATGTTTCACATTTTCCCCAGATTTACTGGGAAATATTGGAAATCTGGTAAAAATTTAACCAAATTCATTGTTGATTCACTGATTCTCAGGAATCCAAGTCAAAGCTTCTGGCTGCAAACATCATAAACTAGACAAATATGTTGAACTCCCAAGCAGATTCACCAGTTTGATTAACATAAATTGAATTTTTTTAAAGTTCAACAAACTACTTCAATGAACCTGCAAACATTTTATGACTGCATTTATTTTAGTGTCACTCATGAATTTATTGTCTGTTTAGTACTCTGTTATGGAATAAGAATTTGCATTGGAATTGAATCCAATACGACTGCACAATTATTGTTTTATTATACATCTCATATATGTTATTTTATGATTATGTTAATTGACCTTTAATTCTCCATTGATAGGGGAATGCAGGTAAATTTCTTTTAATTTCAGATAAGTTCTTTTTCTTTAAATTTATGTTTCGGTTTGCTTAATGTTTAGTTTTGTTCATTTCGTTTACTGGTTTGAAAATGGCCCTGATTAATCCTGAGGCCGGCACCATTTTCTATGGCTGTACAGCATTTGGCCGTAAAAGAAAGTGCTGCCTACATCAGAGCTGGTAATTTCATTCTTTTCTCAGTTTTTTTGTTTTAAGTTATTATTGACTTTCCAAAACAAAAGTTAGGTGAAAAAAAGTAACCTCAGTGGCGTGTTTTGTTTCATTTTTAAACAAAATGAAATGCAGTTATTCTGTTGTCGTTTTCATTTTCTTTAAAAGTGAATGCACATCTCTGTCCATTATGGTTAAGTATAACAGAATTCAAATTCCTGAATTAAATTAAATTAAATTAAATTAAACCTGTTGCAGGTTCCTCAAAGTATTTTGCAACTTTTTTTTTAAGTATGCAGATTGCTAGGTATTTGGCATGTCATAATAATTGTTTGTTTACTTTTCAATTTTGGAGGGAAAATCCTGCAGCATGAATTAAATTTATTAACTTGTCTGGTTTTGCATGGTATTCTGCCTCATTTAGAATGCCATTGCCTTATCTTCAGTGTACAAACACAAAAAAGGAAAATTAATGATATTTTTCACCCTGTATTTCAAAATTGTAACCCAGTAGAAACAAGAAACCATTGTAGTGTACCATGCATCAGTGACATTAACATTTTTTTTACTCTTTTACAGATGGAAGAATTTGAGGAAAACTAGCTAACAATGTCAATAATTATTGTAACAGCTAGTATGCTACTACATGAAACAATTGATTTACTTCTTTCTAGAGAAGAACTTATGATACAGTATCTGAAACCTTGACAGTATTGCCTACAGTACACAAATAGATAGATACCACTATGGTACTATCCTCGCTTCTCTAAAATGCACCTTCACATGCCACCCATTTTCTTCCTGTTATCTCAGTCTACAATTGGAAGAAGCAATTATGACCAGAAAATTAAAGGTATGTTGACATTTAAAAAGATAAAGCCATACTTTCTAGCAATCAAGACATCTTCATATAGCATGAAACATTTGTGTGCAAGTTTCTGGATACTCATGCTAAGTAGTTCGGACCAGATTTTTAAAGCAGTAATTGAGTGACTAGTATATTTTATCAGGAATGTGTACAAAAAAAAATAATTAAATAATGTATAAAAAACAAGAATAAACTGGAATTTCTAAAACCAAACAACATATATAAGCTAATAATGTGAACACTAAATGCTAGGTACAACAGTGAATTAATTCTTTACACTTAAACCATGCTTGTTAAACATTTTAAAGGATAGAGTCAAAACAATTTGAATGCACCTCCTGTTATCGTTATTAGTCCTTACCAAATGATGGTAAAAGAAATGGATAACAAAATCAGAAGCTGCAATTTCAGTTTTCAGGCTTTCCATATTATACACTAATTCTACCATATTTTGTGTTCTGCAATATGACCCATTAAAAAAGACTTTAAAGTAAAATGTGAATGATGCACTTTTGCTGGCTTTCTTGAATCAAGTAATTAATTACTGTACTGTACCTAGGAATATAACGATTTGATCAGCCATTCACACATCATTAATATATTTTTTCTTATGCTGTCGATCTGTGCTATACAGTAGTCAATTGCACAAGCCCAATTTAGTTGGACAAATCACAGGACTTGTGTTAAAAATAAAACAGTGATAATACTGATTTTTTTGCGCTTCCCTAACAACTTGCACACACCTGGTCTCAACGCGCTCCTTAAGTACCACCACCGAAAGTGCAGTCATCTCTAAATTGGAATGCAGCAGAAAATATTTGTAGTGATTGTTTAAGGTGACATCGATAAGGTAATACATTAAAATCATGTAGGGAAAGCAATGGCAAATATTGTAATAGTAAAGGAAAAATGCTAATGTGAAACTAAGCAAGAAAATGTAGTAGACAATTCACAGAGGGGCCTATGCACTAAAACTTGTGCTAACATTTGCTTTAGCATGCACCCAGTAAAAATGTAGTATGCATGCTGAAAGCCCACTTAACATAAGGTACACTAATGTTCTGTTCCCCTGTTAAAAAAAAAAAGCCTCTTCACTAGGTGTGCATGCTAACACAGTGATGGCAATTTTCAAAGCGCGTGCAGGCTCACATGTGCATGCGTTTTTCGGCCCAAGCCTAGGGACGCAGCCATTTTATAACATGTACACATATATGTGCACATGTCATACAATTGTCTGACCACATGCACATGTGCATGCAATTTTAAGTGGACACATGCTTGTGTGCGCAATTGCCACTTCTATCACATAAGTAAGAGGATTTAAAAAAAAAAAACATGCACGCCGATGCCAATGCAAGTTTTCCTATTTTGTTCCCAGTTCGCCCAGGTAAGAGATAGGACTTCCAAACCCCTCTAGTTTAAATACCCTTCCTCCCCACTGTTAAAACCCCTCTGATCTGTCTAGATTTTCATGTTTTATAAGTTCTACCTCATCCATAGCAGAAGTAAAATTACGCAGCAGGGGACCCTGGTGCACACCAGTGTGCATAAATATTTACACGCAAATTTCAATCCAGGAATGCCCATGCCCACGCCGCCCCTTTTTTAAAACTTTTCATTTCTGTGCGCAGTATGCGCATATCTGGGTGGCTTTTAAAATTCCTTTGTGCACCGGCACAATACATTTATGCATCTCCTAATTTTGGCGCGCATCGAGCTTTTAAAATTCACATTAAAGAGTGTAGTGTGAATGCAGTGCATATTGAAATCCCTCTTGCTAAGTGGCCTGAAGTGAAAGGACCTGTTAACATGGAGGATTTCATCCAATAAATACCTTGATCAACGTCAGGCCTCTACCCCGCCAATAAGGCTGATCCCCCAATATAGAGGGACATTTTAAAAGCTCTGCATGTGCCAAAACTGGGAGATATGTGCCTAAATCAGGCTGGCATGCGCCAAGTGGATTGTATAAGCCACCTGTGTACGTGCGTATCTCCTGCTGTGTGCACAAACAACAATTTAACAAAAAGGGATGGGGCAAGGGCATGATCAGGGCCTGGCAAGAGATGAGTGTGTAAATACTTACAAACCCTGGTGCTAACTGGGGTCCCCTGCTGCATAACTTTAATTCTGCTATGGAGGATGTGCAAGTTTTAAAACAAAAAAATGTAGGCAAGTCTCCGGGGTTTTAAGGATTGGGGCTAATGGGGGGAAGGGAGGCTATTAAACGAGGGGAGATTGGAAGTCCTATCCCTTAACTGGGTGAACTGGGAAAATAGCAAATGGCTTTAGTGTGCATCCATTGTAAAATGTCCCCACTTACATGGTAGATAAGAGATTTGCATGCACATGCGTGTGTCCATTTAAAATTGAGCACTTACATACATGTTCAGGGTTTTGTATAACGTGCACATATGTTGTAAAATAAATGCGTCCCAGGGCATGAACCAGCGAGTGTGCATACATGTGCACCCACATGCCTGTTTAAATGGTACCATCTTAGTGTGATGACCATTCCCCCTGATCAAGCCCCACTCCGACTTATCAAGACCCAAATCCTTGATCAATTCCCTACATGGAAGATCTCCCAATGACTAACTTGGTGGACCCCTTAAGAAAGACCCTCAGAGGCCATGATAGAAGTGAAGTGCCATATAGTAGCATCATTCAGAGACTGTAGCAGAGTCAACAGGACAGTTCTCACAATCATCCTGTCAATAAAGATCAGGATCCTTTAGAACTGTAGATAATCATTCTGGAGGGGTGGTGGGGATTAGAGGGTCGCAAACAGGGCAAACAGTTAGTAGTGGTCTTTCTTGAGTGCGGTTTGGGTTCGTCTTGGGAGAAAAGGATCTTCCATGAGGAGGTCTGAGTCAGTTTCAAGATGGATTTGAGTCTGGCACAGGGGTGGAGAGTGGGGCTTGATAGGGGGACTCAGAGATTGATCAACATGGGTTTAGATCAGAGATTTTCAGCCTTGTTGGGAAGGGGGTGGAGGCAGGGGTCTGACCTTGCTGGGTTGGAGGCTGAAATCCCCCATGCTTACCAGTCCTTTCACTTCTGACTGGTTAGCATGGGGAATCTGAAGACTATGTGCATACTAATAAATTACTTGCTTTGATGCAGGTGTTAAGGCCTTAGCATGCACATGCAAAATGGAATCTGGAGGGCAGCATACCATTCTAGTTTAGGCACGTCTGCCAAACTTGCTTATGATAGAACCTAATTTCCATGCGGGTATGTGCTAATTTTACTGCACTCCCATTAAGGTTTGTGAATACTAGGCTGCTAATGTATAGCATGCTATCTCTTTAGTGTGCTATAGGTCCTTACCATGCACAATAAACTTTAGTGCATAGGCCAAAAATGTCCTAAAGTGCAATACCCTGAATCTGATAACAAAACGTACCAATGTTTGATTTAAAGAAACAAAGTAAAAATCAGAACGGGATTTGTGTCCTTTTGTTTGTTAAAAATGGTAATGTGAATTCAATTCTTTAATAAAGCAAGCATCACATAATGCTTCAAAATTGTTAAAATTTGGGGATAAAAGCTTACATCCAAAACATTGAATGGAAAATTGTGCTTTCAAACAATGGTTATTTATCACACAGAGTTTGATAATTCATCTTCCCATTGGAAACTGGGCAAGATTAGTATAAGTGAATGCAGTATATAGATGTGCAGTCCTTGGCCAGTTCCTGCAAAATGTTTAAAACCATGTGCTTCACTTCAAGTAGCAAAGGCACCTATGTTATTCTCCCTTTTGAATGAAAGATAATAGCATGAGCCACATTTCTTGATGAAGTCTTCATTTATTTCTGGAAATCTATTCCATCTCTGTGCTAGGTGGTCACGTACGCCACATGAGTTTGCAGCATGGTATTCCTGCTTGCACTGGAAGAAGTGGTCTTGCATGGCTATTTGAAGTTTCTGATTTATCACAAGGGAAACCAAGCAGGACTGTGAAGCAGAAGGACAGTAACAAAAGGCTATTCTGGTGTGAGAGATCTCCAAGTCTTTTCAACTCCATAAACAGACATTGCTGCTGGATTGACACGTGGAGCCTGCTCCTGCAGGAGAAAGGTAGAGTTTGCCATTGGGACAGACACAAAGCTCATAGACAGTCTGTCGAGGATTGGCAGAGCCAGGCGCAGATGATGAAAAGGAACCCTGTGGTAGATTCCCTAGTCGGATTGTATCAGCATTTAGAAATATCTAGAAAACAAAAGAAACAAGATAGTGGTTTACTTCTGTCATTCTCAGCTGAATTCAAACTTTCTTGTTAACATATTTACAATATAGTGCCAAAGATGTCCTACAAAAATGTTTCAACAAAAAAGAGCAGATGAATCCCAAAATAAGTAAACAGTATCACAAAAAAGGGAAACCAATATGACCAACTCAAAAGGTTGTTGCTCACACATAAGCCAACAAGCTCAAAAAGGAGTATTTCAAAACCATTTCATATCAAAAAAAGAATTTTCTACAAAACATGTGAGTTTAGTATGAACCGCATCAGCAAGCCAGGCAGCGTATCTCCTGCAATGAGTGAGATCGCTCGGTCTTCTCAAGAAGAGAGATTCTCAAGGAGTAGAAAAACAATTTGTCAAATCAAATTATCCAGTGTGCTCGCTGTGCAGGTATATTACAACAAACTGTGCAATGGCAAACCTTCAAAAAGGCTGTATAATGACAAACTTCAAAAAGACTCAACAACGGCCAAGGTTTCACTGTGAAAACTTCATCAGGAGCCTATTGTTTAAATCTTCTGCAAGGGACAAATAGTCTCCATTGAACTTAAATAAAGAGACCAACTGGGGATCGAAATGTCTCCCGCTTGTTTTTAACACCGAACAGAGACAAAATGTTTGCAATGCATTTAAATTTAAATTACCGAATGCATGCATTTCCACTCCTTAGAAGACAATGCCATAGATATACAGTACTTGCATATGATGGACAATGAACAGCAGTTGTTTATGCACCAAATATTTATTTTAGTTTACTATCATGCCTGGTCAATTTCACAAATTATATTGACAGCTAATTTGTTCATTTTTTAAATTAGTAAACATGCATAAATTATATTACATAAAACACCATGAAATCTATTAGATTATATCTTTGCATTATATCTTAATTGTGAAATTTTCATGATGAATTTCAATTTTCTTCTGTACTTTACATAATTATGACCCATTATACCTACCATATAGCTTATAATATATTAAGATTATTATACTGCGCTGTTGACCTCCAATCAATAATTATGACCCATTAAACCTACCATATCGCTTATTATACTGCGCTGTTGACCTCCTATCACATCTGAGCTTTCCAATCGTTCTGTTATTGTGGTACTTCCCAAACCAGGGAAAGACCCTTTGGAGGTGGGTTCATATCGCCCCATCTCATTGTTAAACACTGATGTCAAAATCTTAGCAGCTGTTTTGGCGTCCCGGCATAATAATATATTGCCATCACTTATTCATGGGGATCAGACAGGTTTTGTTAAGGGCAGGCAGGGCGTTCGGAATGTGCGCCACCTATTGGCAGTGCTTAGCTCTCTGCCAGAAGCGGAAGCCCTGATCCTTAGCCTGGATGCCATATTGCAAGGTTTTATAATTCTTGCAATATGGCACAAGGGAAATAGAGGGGGTCTAGATGCATTCCTGGGCAGGGTTGAGAAGTGCATGCACTAGCTGATATTTGTAAGAAGTATATGCACATACATTACAGAACTTGTCTGAACATTTTTAAACCTGCAAATTGACATGCACAATTGAAATCTGACTTGTCTTTTTGTCTATGGTTTTTAAATGAGATGCCTGGGTGAATTGATGGGGATTAGAGGATTTAGGTGAACTGGAGAAGGACTGGGTGAACTAGTGGTGGTATTGGCAAACTTCCAAGTATACATGCAAGTAAGTATTTTAAGAATGATATATGCTCAAAGGGAGAATTTTCAAAGACTTAGGCATATAACAATTAGATGGCAACTTTCATAGCAGTATGTGGGTACACATGTGCATGTGTTAGTCGGCCCACGATCAGGTATGCTGCCATTTTATAACATGCATACGTATATGTGCACATGTTATAAAATAGCCTGACCATGCACACATGTGTATTCATTTTTAAGTGGTCATGTGCCTATGAGCACAAATGCTTCCTCTACTGTGTAAGTAGGGGATTTGAAAAGGCACACATGCCGATGCCATTTCCAGTTTTCCCAGTTTGTTCCCAGTTCACTCAGTTATGGGTTAGGACCTCCAAAACCCCTACTCTAATACCCTTCCTTCCCCTCCTTTAGACCAGACCTTAAAACCCTGCTGATCTGTGTAGATTTTGTTGTTTTACAAGTTACATATCATCCATAGCAGAAGTAAAGTTACGTGGCATGGGACTTCAGCACGCGCGAGGATCTATGTAAGTATTTATGTGCTAATTTCAAGTTTAAAATCAGGAATGCCCAGACCATGCCCATTCCCCGCCCCTTCTGTGAACTTTTCATTTCTGCACACAGTGGCAAGTACCTGCATATCCTTATATGTGCAAGGGTATGTTTTTTGATTGAAAACAGACAATTGCAGTGCTTATTAGTGTGAATGAGTTTAAAATGGTGACTTTTTCTCGGTAATATGTAATGCTGCATATCAGTGAGTGAATTAATGGATTGTTTTTTGAAGCAGTAACAGATTTAATAGTTTTTATAAATTTAAGTTAATGATTATATTGACCAAAAGTGCTGGTGAGAAAAACTTTAGAATGATAAGAGAAAGCAAAATTGCTTACCTTGTAATAGGTGTTATCCCAGGACAGCAGGATGTAGTCCTCACATATGGGTGACATCAGTAATGGAGCCCTATGTACGGAAAACTTCTTTCAAAGTTTCTATGAAACTTTTGAATGGCACCGGAGTGCGTACTGAGCATGCCCAGCATGCTATGATATTCCCTGCCACAGGGGTCTCTCTTCAGTCTTGTTTTGTAGCAATGAGCGTTAGCCAAAAATAAAATAATAAAACGTATGAGGCCCAACTCCGCGGGGTGGCGGGTGGGTTTCGTGAGGACTACATCCTGCTGTCCTGGGATAACACCTATTACAAGGTAAGCAATTTTGCTTTATCCCAGGACAAGCAGGATGCTAGTCCTCACATATGGGTGATTAGCAAGCTAGAGGCTGATTCATTTTGTGCTGAAGTAACCGTAAGGTATTGTTATTGAAATGAAGCAGCCGAAATCACAGCAGGTTGGATGTAGAAGGAGTTGGGATTACACTGGAAACAAGTTCTTTAAGACGGATTGTCCATAGGCTGAATCTTGTCTTCCCTCTTTGTCTAAGCAGTAGTGAGCTGCAAAGGTGTGAAGAGAACTCCATGTTGCTGCTTTACAAATGTCCAGAATAGGTACAGAGCGAAGGTGTGCTACTGAAGTTGACATCGCTCTTACTGAATGTGCTTTTACTCGCCCTTGAAGAGTAAGGCCTGCTTTTTCATAACAAAATTGTATGCAATCTGCTAGCCAGTTTGACAGAGTATGCTTACCCACTGCTTTACCTGGCTTGTTTGGATCATAGGATACAAACAGCTGACTGGATTTTCTTTGGGCTGTAGTGCGATTTAAATAGAAGGAGAGTGCACGCTTACAGTCCAAGGTATGTAGGGCTCTTTCACCTTGGTGGGAATGAGGCCTAGGAAAGAATGTAGGTAAAACTATTGATTGATTTAAGTGAAATTCCGTGACAACCTTAGGAAGGAACTTTGGATGTGTCCGGAGGACTACCCTGTCATGTAAGAACTTTGTAAAAGGTTCGTATGTGACTAGTGCCTGCAACTCACTGACCCTTCTGGCCGAAGTGATGGCTATGAGAAAAACCGTTTTCCAAGTAAGGTATTTAAGGTCACAGGTACTTATGGGCTCAAAAGGAGAACGCATAAGTCTAGTGAGTACTACGTTCAGATCCCATTGTATGCTTGGGGAATGAACTGGAGGTTTAATGTGAGCTAAGCCTCTCATGAATTTACTGACGAGAGGCTGTGTGGAGATAGGAGCGTCGTCCAGCTTATTATGGTAAGCTGAGATTGCACTTAAGTGTACCCTTACAGATGATGTCTTAAGACCAGAGTCTGAAAGAAGGTAAAGGTAATCTAGTAGTGATGTAGTGGGGCAAGTGAAAGGATCTAAATCCTGCTGAGTGCACCACAGCGTAAACCGTTTCCATTTGTAGGAATAATTCTTTCTAGTGGAAGGTTTACGTGCAGCTCTAAGTACCTGAGATATAGCGGATGGAAGGTTGAATTGCTGTAAGATCAAGCTTTCAACATCCATGCTGTCAGGGACAGGGATTGAAGGTTGGGATGGCGCAACTGACCCTGTTCCTGAGTTATGAGATTGGGAGCTACTCCCAGGCGAATGGGATCCCTGACTGAGAGATCTAGCAGTGTGGGGAACCATACTTGTCGAGGCCAGTATGGGGCTATGAGTATCATAGTCCCCTTGTCCTGTTGTAGCTTCACTAGTGTTTTGGTTATGAGTGGTATCGGAGGATACGCGTATAACAGGCCTGAGCTCCAATGGCGAGCAAATGCGTCCTTCGGTAGGCTGCTCTGCTGTCGGAGTAGAGAGCAGTAATTGTTCACTTTGTAGTTGAGCTGGGATGCAAAGAGATCTATCGTCGGTTGCCCCCAGCGCTGGAAGATCTTGGACGCTATTGTTGGATCCAAGGACCACTCGTGCGGTTGGAACTGACGACTAAGACGATCCGCCACTGTGTTGTGGATGCCCGCTAGGTAGGTGGCCCGTAGAAGAATTGTATGTGTCAGGGCCCAGTCCCAGATTTGCGCTGCCTCTTGACAAAGGAGGTACGATCCCGTTCCTCCTTGTTTGTTGATGTACCACATTGCTACTGTGTTGTCCGTCTGGATTAAGACAGTCTTGTGTGATAGGCAGTCTTTGAATGCATGCAGCGCATAATGTATAGCTCGAAGCTCTAGGAAGTTTATCTGAAAAGTAGCTTCGAGTCGTGTCCACTTGCCCTGCGTTTTTAGATGACCAATATGTGCTCCCCACCCTAAGGTGGATGCATCTGTAGTCAATGTCACTTGTGGCACTGGTTGCTGAAAAGGTAGACCTTTGAGCAGGTTGGGCATTAGCGTCCACCAGAGAAGTGCGGTTTTGAGCTCTGGTGTGATGTAAATAGGAGTGGACATTGGTTGAGTGGCTTGTATCCACTGTGTTTTGAGTGTCCATTGTAGAAGTCGCATGGTCAGTCTGGCCATGGGAGTTACATGAACCGTGGAAGCCATGTGCCCTAGAAGAGTGAGGCACTGGTGAGCCGTCACCTTGAATCGGTTGCGGAGATCGTGAGTTAAGAGGACAAGTGTCTGAGCACGGTCTTTTGGTAGAAAAGCGGTCGCTAGCGTAGTGTTTAGCTCTGCACCTATGAACTGTAGTAGATGAGTTGGTGACAGATGGGATTTCTGGTAGTTGATGAGAAATCCCAAGGAATGAAGGACTTGGATGGTGAGCTTGAGGGACGCGACGGCACCTTCTTTTGAATGACTTCTGATGAGCCAATCGTCTAGATAAGGGAACACGTGCACCTTTTGTTTGTGTAGGTGTGCCACTGCTGCAGCCATGCATTTTGTGAATACTCTGGGTGCTGATGCGAGTCCGAATGGCAGCACTCTGTATTGAAAGTGTTGATCTAGTACTCGAAACCGCAGGTACTGGCGATGAGGAGGGTAGATGGGGATGTGAGCGTAGGCATCTTGAAGATCCAGAGAGCAGAGCCAATCTCCCCTTTGAAGAAGAGGCAGAATGGAGCCTAGGGATACCATTCTGAATTTTTCTTTCTTGAGAAATTTGTTGAGATTCCTGAGGTCTAGGATAGGACGAAGGCCTCCTGTTTTCTTTGGAATGAGGAAATATCGAGAGTAGAATCCTCTGACCTTTTGAGGACCAGGAACTGGTTCTATGGCCCTGGTTCTCAGAAGGGTGGATAATTCTGTTTGAAGAATTATGGAGTGTTGATTTATTGAATGAGAGTGAAGTGGTGGATTCTCCATAGGGGTAGTTGAGAAATCCAACCTGTAACCGTGGGTCGTGATGGATAACACCCACTGGTCGGTGGTGATGGAGGCCCAATTGCTGAGAAAATGTTGAATGCGGCCTCCTACAGGTGTTTCGGGGAACGGATTTATGCTGCTGCTCTCTGGGGATATTCAGAAACCCGACGTGGCCGTTGTTTGTGGAGGCGGCTGAGGCCTCTGCTGCCTTTGCCTAGGCTGCTGGCGCTGTGCTGGGCGGCTAGGCCTCTGTCTACCTGCTGGGGGGTAGTATCTTCGTTGGCGATAGTAAGGCCTTCGAGTGTCTCTTCTTGGAAACTTTCTAGAAGAGGCCTGCGACTCCTGAGGCTGAGACGACAATTGCTTTAAAGTCTCTGAGTGGTCCTTAAGTGTCGCTACCGCTTCCTTTATCTTGTCTCCGAAGAGATTATCCCCCAAGCATGGTAGATCAGAGAGATGATCTTGGACCTCTGGGCGAAGATCCGATGCCTTCAGCCATGCCCATCGTCGTGCAGCTATAGCTGATGCGGACAACCTTGCTGCTGTCTCAAAACAGTCGTAAGTGGCCCTGACTTCGTGTTTCCCCGAGTCAAGGCCTTTATGTACCAGTGCTTGAAAGGCCTCTTGGTATTGATCTGGTAGGGTCAGAGAAAGTTCCTGCACCTGCTTCCAGAGGTTCCTTTGGTATTGGTTCATGTACAGCTGGTAAGATGTAATTTTCGATACCAGCATGGAACCCTGGAAAACTTTCCTGCCTAGGTTGTCTAACAACCTACTGTCCTTCCCAGGCGGCACTGAAGCATGAGATTTCTGTCTCTTCGCCTTCTTTTGGGCGGATTCTACCACCACTGATTGGTGGGGCAGTTGTGTTCTTTGGAATCCTGGAGTTGGTTGTACCAAGTACATGGCTTCAGCTCTTTTGTTAACCGGTGAGACAGAACTTGGATGCTCCCAGATTCTGTGTTGAAGTTCCTGTAAGACTTCATGAACTGGGATTGCCAACATCTCCTTTGGAGGGTCTACGAACTGTAAGACTTCTAAAGTCTTTTGTCTCTGATCCACCTCTGTTTGTATAGGGAATGGAATGGTATCCGCCATTTCCCTAACAAAGTTTGTGAAGGAAAGATCCTCTGGTGGAGACTTCCTGTGATCCTCAGTTGGAGATGGTTCTGAGAATAAATCTTCTTCCGAAGAGTATTCTGAATGTGAATCATCCGATTCCTGCTGTGGCTTGGGATAAGGCACTGACGGTCCTACAGGTGAGTGTGGCCTAGGGGGCCTTGGCACCCCTGAAGGGCCTGGAAGTGGATCCTGCGGTGCTTGCCTTGTCAGGATTCCCAGTAGTGTGTCCAATTTGCTGAAAACTGGGTGCAAAATGGGAATATCCTCCCGAGGAACCGGTGTTGGAATCGGCATTCCTGGTGAGGGCACCGGCATGGGGATCGGTGGCACCGAAGACGGAATCGGAGGAGGCGTACGAGGTAACGGTGAATTCACCGGGGTTGGAATCGATGTCGGTTCCCGCGGCATCGTCGATGACCCCGGAATCGTTGGTGCAGAGATGGGCATCGATGGTTGTGGAATCGGCATCGATGGCGGTATTGCGTCTCGGAGGGCCTGTTGCACCGCTTGATGAATGAGCGTGTCAAGTTCCACTCGCACAGCTGGTGAAAACAGAGCAGCTGTGGAGGGAGGCGGTGTTGGCGATGCCGATTCCTCCTCAGGGCCCTGAGGAGGTTCGGAACCCGGCACCAATATCGGTGGGGATCGCCCGTCAGTAGGCCTTGGAGCCTCTGCTTCCGTCCGGGTTTTCTTCGCCGGAGAGGCCGTACCTGTGGTAGTGTCTCCGGACACCGACTCCCGCCGTCGTCGATTTCGATGGCGATGCTTCTCAGGCTGTTTGTCGCTTCCTGAAGTGGATGCCTTCGATGAAATCGACGGGGATGGAGTGGAAGCGTCCCCCGCAGCCGGAAGTTTCTTTTTTAAAAGTAGTTGCCGAACCGAGGCCGATGGCGAAGACTGAGCCGAAGTTGACGGTCTTGGCAGCAGCTGGACTGAAAAAAGCTGCTCCATCCTTTCGGCCCTTAGGCGCCGACCCTTTGTGGTCATTTCAGCACAGGATGAACACGCCTGGATGTTGTGATCCTTGCCAAGGCAAAGAACACACTCACCATGCGGATCAGTAATAGACATTGTTCTATTACAATTCGGGCATTTTTTAAAACCGGAGGCCATGGCGCCGGACGGCCGTCGACGGCGAAACCCGAATTTTATCGTTCCCAGCCGGGAATCGAAAAAGAAAAAAGTTACCAGCCGGTAACAAATGGGAAAAACCCCTCGGTGAATATAATTTTTGTCGAAATGTTCCGATTTTTTTGGAGATGAAATTTCACCTCAGACTCCAATCAAACCGCGAGGCTAACCGCTTTGCGGAAAAAAGAAGACTGAAGAGAGACCCCTGTGGCAGGGAATATCATAGCATGCTGGGCATGCTCAGTACGCACTCCGGTGCCATTCAAAAGTTTCATAGAAACTTTGAAAGAAGTTTTCCGTACATAGGGCTCCATTACTGATGTCACCCATATGTGAGGACTAGCATCCTGCTTGTCCTGGGATAAAAATATGTTCTGTAAATTAGGGTCAGTTCATTTTTAGTTAGGGAAATGGAAATTCCTTACTGGAGTGAGTACACATATGGTTCTGCTGCATTGAGACAGCAGGAGAATTATAACAACTTTAACTGACACTAAACCCTAAAAAGACTGAAATCATTTGGCTGAGTAGAAACACATTGATATTTAAACCACCTGCCCTAGAACTGGGTAATTTTCAAATTAACCCCACAAATCAAGTACAGAATTTAGGAGTACAGATAGAAGAGAACCTCACAATGAAAATGCACATCAGTAAATGAATTAAGACAGATTACGCCAAGTTGCGAATATTACATTGGTTAAAACCATTATTAACTTTTGAGGATTTCGAATTGGATTACAAACTAATCTTCTCAAATTCTGACTATTGTAACTCCTTACTACTAGGTCTTCCAGCACTACAATTATTACAAGATGCTGTAGCAAGAATATTATTAGGATCCAGGAAATATGATCACATTACAACTTTGCTGATGGCACTGCACTGGTTGCCAATACAATCCAGAATCTACAATAAAGTACTAATGATAATATTCAACATCATTCATTACAATAACACTGGCTTATTAGGGGAGACATTACAACCTTACAATCCTCAGTGAACAGTAAGATCTCAAAATAAAGGACTATTGACTTTCCCCACAATAAGGAGCACACTTCTGACGCAAATAAGAGATTGTGTGTTTTCCATAGCGGGTCTAAAGCTCTGGAATTCTTTGTCTGAGATGTTACAGATTTTACCAGATAGAAAGGAATTTAAATGCAAATTAAAAACATGGCTATTCAAAAATGCAAACAATTTAACTTAAAAACATCAGAACACACAGAGCCACAAAGACAAGAAGGACAAAATATAATAATCAAATCATGAAGAATAAATAAAACGAGAGAATGAAAGATTCTCCTAACAACTCCTAACAAAATGATTCAGCTGAACTATTGGAAAGCTTTAGCTAGTGAAACACAAAAGATAGGAGAATGGATGAATAAGAAATCAAAATCTTCATATTAGCCAAGTGAGGGTTTCTTTGATCCTGTTGTAATTACAGAGGTCATTTATGAATTATCTTCTTATAAAATCTATGCCAAATATCCTGTGCTATGGGGATATTATAGCTCTTTTTGGATCAAAGTCTATGGTACCAATATGATTTTCAGTTAAATTTATCACTGAAAGACAGGCAAAGACAGTTTGTTTAGGAGCATTCTGCTCTTCCTATAGCTGGAACTTTAGCCTTGCCTCCTTTCGACATTCTCTCATCCAGGGCTGGTGCTGTTGCGTAATGGGAGGCCTTGAGAGGCCTTCACAATCTGTTATGTAAGCGGGAGGCCTTGAGAGGCCTTCACAATCTGTTGCGCTCCGGTGGCTGGGAGCTCTAGGGGTGAGATGTGTGCCCCTTGCGGAAAGATGGACCTCATCTAGGGTTGGAGGTGACCAGGCCCCTGCCGACCTGCATGCCTGGATGAGGCCAACCACATAAGGTTGGTCTCTGAGTGGTCCTCCGACTACTACCAGCCCTTTTGGACCTGCTGCAGGGAGCAGCACAGGCGGCAGGCCGGACAAGAGACGAGGGCGGATAAGGGCTGAAGCTTGAAGGCTGAGACAAAGGCTTCAGGACTCAGGAGAAGAACACAAGGCATCGACATCTAGAAGGCGAGCAGATGGAAGCTCCAGTCATAGAAGGCATCTGAGACAAGAGTAGGTGGAGTCTCAAGGCAACAGAAATGTCCGAGGCAAGGATGACTCTTACAGACCTTGGGAAATCCAGACAAGACAAAAAGGACTTGGAAGACTTAGATGAAGATGAGTAGGCACTATTCCTCAGGGCGCCCTACACAGCCCACTACTCAGGGTGGACCCAATGGGCTGGTCACAGACCATCCTGTCCTCTACACCAGGAGGCTGGTCATGGACCACGCGGGAGTGGGGCAGGCTCAGGAAAGGAATCCAACTGGCAGAGGCTCCAGTGACCGGAAACAGGAACCGACGGAATGGATTTACCCTCGTGGTGGCCACCTGGAGGACTCATAGAGCTGGAACATAGCAGGGACAGACATCAGGAAGATCAGGTATATAGGGACCTCTAGTAATCAAGGACGTCAGGCCTTCTGGAACATCAGGAGGGCAGAGAAGGAGGACGTCAGGCTCAGGAAAGGAATCCAACTGGCAGAGACTCCAATGACCAGAAACAGGAACCGACGGAATGGATTTACCCTCAGGGTGGCCACATGGAGAACTCGGAGAGCTGGAACATTGCAGGAACAGACATCAGGAAGATCAAGTACATAAGGACCTCCAGCCATCGAGGATGTCAGGCCTTCTGGAACATCAGGAGGGCAGAGACAAAGGACGTCAGGAACATCAGGAAGGCAGAGACGGAGGATGTCAGGACATCAGAAGGGCAGAGACGAAGGACATCAGGAATATTAGGACATCAGAGACCGGGATCAGGAACAGCAGAGACGAAACAAAGAGGGATCCCTTGTAATACTAGAACACCAAGCAAGAGCAGGAACATGGAGTCCAAGGAGAAGCTCCTCAGATGACTGGCTCATTGCAAAGGCAAAGCTGACTGGAAGTTGAAGTCCTTTTAAAGGGCTGAAGACAGGCAATTCCCTGGTAGGAGTTTTGGATGGGCCACACCTAACTGGCCCTATAACTGAGGAGAAGTGCTGCAGGCTGGCCCCTAGGGAGAAGGGCGTAGCCCAAACCAGGAAGTCCATGCAGACCTAAGCAAGCCTCAGGCAGACCGCAAAGGCATTGAAGGCCTCCCAGGCCCTGGAGAAAATCCTGGATAGTTTGTAGGCGAGACCCAGGCTTCAGAGCGGCCTCCAGGAAAGAGGTGAGAAGCCTCCTGTAGCACAGCTACAGGAGGATTCATAACAGGTGATAACAATTTTGCTGCTCTGTGTGAAAAATCAAGAAATTGCGGTGCTGCTCACATCCCCCCATTAAGTTTTATTTTTAACACAATTTTTTTTATTGTTGTCCCTAATAACAAACACACTATAGAAACTGTCAGTCTCACACTGTGTCCCAGGTCCCCTTTCACTGCTGAAAAAAAGCCTTGCTTTCTCCAGCTATCCAAACTCTCAAAATTGACACACTCCCATGAACCTATTTTACCCCATCAACAAGTCCAAAATTTCTAAATTGTTCAGGAATGACCCCCGGGTGTTCCTGTCCCACCTACCGGTACATAAAATTGGTGCTGGTAGGGCCCTGTAGCTGGCACCAGTTTATTGAACAGAAAAACATGACTACTGTGGTGCCACACAGAAAACCCTGCAGAAAAGGTACTTGGAACCATATATAGTATTAGGCCTATTGTAACATGTGTTAGGTGTGGGTTTGGCCCTTGGACAGCCGAGTAAATGGAATGACAGCAATATAGTGAAATCCCTGTTATGGATTAACGGTTTTAGTGGACCCTTGGGCCGGCCTGCAGGAGACTGGGGAGAGGTGGACTAAAGTCTCAGTGTACAAGCAGGCCGGGAGGCGGATATCAGGCAGGATGCAAACGATAATCTTCACCCTGGAAGCCATTGCTCCCCCGGGAGGAGCCCGTAGGAGCCCAGCCGCTGGGACTTAGGTGATCGGTGGTGAGACTTCACCCTAGAAGCTTGAGCTCCCCCGGGAGGAGCCCGTAGGAGCCCAGCCGCTGGGACTTAGGCGAGTACTGTAGCTGGATTAGGAACAAGCAGGCTTGGGAACTGGAACCAGGCAGGGAACTGGAGCAAGCAAGGCACGGGTACTGGAACCAGGCAGGAACTGAAGCAAAGTCTGAAGCAGGAACAAGGCTGGAACGTAAGCAAAGTCTGAAGCAGGAACCAGGCTGAACGGAGCAACTACCGGCAAGTAGTAACACACTCCGGGGCACGGAGCAACTGGGAAGCACAAGATAACCCCGTTGCAAGGCAAAGACTGAGGGTCCGCGGCCGGCTTACATAGGCCGTGGCGTCTGACGTCAGGAAGCGGGCGAGCTTTGAATGGTGAGAACAGGTCTACAAAAGCGTCCTTATTGCGCGCGCGCGTGCCTAGGGACAGGGTGTCTACCGAAGATCTCCCACCGGCGTCGCCCCCGCGGGGATGCCACCACACAGGCCGCAAACTCCGCCAGCTGAACCGGGAGCGGGACCAGGAACATGGAGGTAAGGGCCTGGTCACGGCACACGCGACTGGGACCATAACAGTACCTCCCCTCTTACGCCCCCTCTTAGCAGGCCTGGGTTTACCTGGGTGGTCCTGATGGAACTGCCTTAGTAAGTCCTTGTCAAGGATGTTGCGGGCAGGCTCCCACGAGTTATCCTCGGGACCACAACCCTCCCAAGCGAGCAGGTACTCCCAGTGTCGTTGATGGAAGCGCACATCAAGGATTTCCCGGACTTGGTATGTGGTGTCATCTGGCACAGAAGGATCCAGAGAGTCAAGAGCCCGAGGGTGATATCTAGAAAGAACAAGAGGCTTCAACAATGACACGTGGAAGACATTATGTATATGCATGGACAAGGGTAGGCATAACCGATACGATACTGCTCCCAGTCGTTCGGCGATACGGAACGGTCCACAAAATCTCGGGGCTAGTCTTCGAGATGGGATCCGTAGCTGTAGATTCTTAGTACTAAGCCAGACGCAGTCTCCTGGGAGGAAGATAGGCGCTGGCTGATGATGCTTATCTGCCCATTTCTTGGAGGTCCTGGCGGCTTTATGCAACTTCCCCTGGATAGAAGTCCATAAAGTAAGTAACTGACGGGCTGAAAGCTGCATTGCTGGGAGTGCACTGGGATTTGGCGAGGGCAGAGGCGGGCGAAGTTGTTTCCCATACACAACGAGGAAAGGTGAACTTCCAGTAGTGGCATGCGCATGATTATTATACGAAAATTCCACCCACAGGAGTAACTTGGCCCAATTGTCTTGTCGTTTGTTAACGAATGACCGAAGAAAAGTCTTTAATGTCCGGTTGGTCCGTTCCGTCTGCCCATTGCTCTGGGGGTGGAACGCAGACGAGAGACTGAGTTGCACGTTGAAACGCTTACATAGTGCCTTCCAATATCGAGCGGTGAACTGCGGGCCTCAATCTGACACTATGTCCTGAGGGAGGCCATGGAGTCTAAAAATGTGCTGAGCAAAAAGGTTGGCCAAGTCAGGTGCTGAGGGTAACTCTGGCAGAGGAACAAAATGAGCCATTTTGGAGAACCGGTCTACGGTCACCGAAATGACCGTGTTTCCTTCTGAAGCTGGGAGATCCACCACAAAGTCTGTGGAGATATGTGTCCAGGGCTCCACTGGAATGGGCAACAGTTGTAATAAGCCCCTAGGCTTCCCAGTGAGTGGCTTCTGTAAGGCGCAAGTAGGGCAGGAGCCCACAAATGCACGAATGTCCTGTCTCACCGTCGGCCACCAGTAATACCGGTTCAGCAGACCAAGGGTTCCTTCGCGGCCGGTGTGGCCCCCAGTGAGGGAGTCATGGGCCCAGGCAAGGACTGCTCTACGAGAGTGGCGAGGGATGACGGTTTTCCCTTGGGAGGACACAGAAGTCTCCGAGAGGCACACCTTCATGGGGTCCAGGATATATTGTGGAGTCTCTGGAGTTTCCTCGACTTCGGTGGAAAGCGACAGGGCGTCATCTTGGACATTTTTAGAGCCCAGGCGATAACTCAAGATAAAGTTAAAACGGTCGAAGAACAGGAACCACCAAGCCTGCCTCGGGTTCAGGCATTGGGCTTGGCTCAAGAATGCCAGGTTCTTGTGGTCGGTGTATACAGTAACTGAATGGTTGGCTCCCTCCAACCACTGTCTCCATTCTTCCAAGGCAAGTTTCACGGCCAGCAACTCTTTATCGCCAATACAATAGTTGCTTTCCGCCGGTGAGAATTTTCTTGAGAAGTATGAGCACGGTAGTAGTTGTCCTGTATCGGAGTGCTGACTAAGTACGGCCCCAACCGCCACATTGGAAGCATCAACTTCCACCACGAATGGTCGGCTAGGGTCAGGATGATGAAGGCAGGAATCTTGCAAAAAGGACTTCTTAAGGTCCTCAAAGACTTGGCAGGCGGAATCAGGCCAGTTCACCGCATTGGCTCCCTTCCGGGTAAGTGCAGTTAAAGGCGCCACAACGCGAGAGTAATTTGGGATGAAATGCCTGTAGAAGTTTGCGAAGCCGAGGAAGTGTTGCAATGCTTTAAGGCCCCTCAGCTGAGGCCAGTTCTTAATTGCAGCCACTTTCTCGGGATCCATTTGAAAGCCGGCTGCTGAGACAATGTAGCCCAGGAACAGCAGGGAAGACTTCTCGAAGCTACATTTCTCCAGTTTCGCGTACAAGCTATGCTCCCTGACTATCTGGAGCACTTGACGGACATGCTGACGGTGTGTAGGCAAATCTCGGGAGTAGATTAGAACATCATCGAGATAGACGATTACGCAGGTGTTCAGTAGGTCTCGTAGCACCTTGTTCATCAGGTGCTGAAAAACCGCCGGGGCATTACACAAGCCGAAGGGCATTACAAGATACTCGTAATGCCCGTCTCTGGTATTAAAAGCGGTTTTCCACTCGTCTCTGGGACGAATTCTGACCAAGTTGTAGGCACCCCGTAAGTCCAATTTTGTAAAAATCTTTGCTCCTTGAAGCCTATCGAGGAGCTCCGGGATTAGCAGGAGTGGATAGCGATCATGCTTAGTAATGGAATTAAGCCCTCAATAGTCAATGCACGGCCTCAGCAAGCCGTCCTTCTTGTTAACAAAGAAGAAGCCCACCCCAGCAGGTGATTTGGATGGGCGGATAAACCCCTTGGACAAGTTCTTTGATATGTATTCGGACATGGCCCGGGTTTCGGGTAATGACAAAGGATATACCCTACCTCGAGGGGGCATGGTTCTGGGTAACAGGTCAATGGCTGAGTCATACGGACGGTGCTGCAGAAGGATCTCCGCCTTCATCTTGGAGAAGACATCTGTGAAATCCTCATAAGGTGCCGGAAGACTGAGGGCGGAGTGCAGTAACGGAAGTCCTGGAGCCTTGGGTACCTTCATACAATTAGCAAGACAGAACGGGCTCCATTTGGTAATTTGTAGAGTATCCCACTGGATCGTAGGCAAGTGTTTTTATAGCCACGGCAACCCTAGCACCACGGGGTGGACAGCCTTCTCCAAGACTAGGAAGGCTATCTCCTCCAAATGGATTGCCCCGGTGCGGACAGTGATGAGTGCTGTGGACGTCATGATAGGTCCTGGAAGGAGCGTCCCCTGGATGGAGGTAATTCATAACGGAACCTCCCATCTTTGTGTGGGAATCCGCAACTGGGAGACTAAGTCCTGCAGGATAAAATTACCCCCTGCTCCTAAATCCAAGAATGTGAGTGTTTCTAGAGACCCTCCAGGGTACTCCAGAGTAATAGGCACAGTACATTGAGGAGCTGTAGTGCAACCTATGAGGAGCTCCTCTCGACTTCCTAGGTTCTGGCGTTTTCCGCACGCTCCTGGCAGCGTGCCAAGTAGTGGCCCTTCTGCCCAAAATACAGGCACATTGAGCGACAACGTTGTCTCTCTTCAGCAGAGAGCGGGGCACGTCCCAGCTGCATGGGTTTGCAGGTGGGGACGTCTGGGCGAGAAGTCTTAGGAGAAGACACTGGTCTCGTAGGAACAGAAGCTGGACTGTGTCTGGTCGGCCGCAACTCCCTGGCCCTTTGTTGTAAGCGGTGGTCAATGCAGGCGGCCATCTCTATAAGAGCGTTGAGGTCCTCTGGAAGATCACGGGGGCAATCTCATCTTTGATACGTCCGGATAGTCCCTCCAGAAAGATGGCTTTGAGGCTGCCATCTTGCCAGGCCACCTCTTGGGCAAGAGTCTGGAACCCCATAGCATAGTCTGCCAAGGAGCGAACCCCCTGACGGAGTTGTAGCAGTTCGGATATAGCTGTGGCTAATCAGGCCGGCTCATCAAAAGCCTGTCAGAAGTTCGAGATGAACTGCTGTAAATCCACTAATGAATAATCATTATGTTCCCAAAGGGGGTAGGCCCACACCAAGGCCTTCCCGTCAAGCAGGGACAGGATGTAGGCTACCTTTATCATGTCGGTGGGGAACTGTCGGGGCAACAGGGAGAACCGTATGAAACATTGGTTCAGAAATCCGCAACAGGTCTTTGCATCCCCAGCGTAGTGAGAGGGTGCAGGTAGCTGAGTCTCCGAAGTAGCTTGTCCTTCGGGTGCTGACCCTGAGGCGGGCCAAGGGTGCGTGGTTCTAGCATCCAGGCGGGCAGTTAGTTCCCCCACAGAACCAGTGAGGACATCAAGATACTGCTGTTGATACTGCAATTGCTGGGCCAACCCCGGGAGGTCCGGGGGGCCCAGCCTATCCGCCGAGTCCATGGCCTTGCAATCTGTTATGGATTAACGGTTTTAGTGGACCCTTGGGCCAGCCTGCAGGAGACTGGGGAGAGGTGGACTATAGTCTCAGTGTACAAGCAGGCTGGGAGGCAAATATCAGGCAGGATGCGAACGATGATCTTCACCCTGGAAGCCGGTGCTACCCCGGGAGGAGCCCAGCCGCTGGGACCTAGGTGATCGGTGGTGAGACTTCACCCTGGAAGCCCTAGCTCCCCCGGGAGAAGCCCTTAGGAGCCCGGCCGCTGGGACTTAGGCGAGTACTGTAGCTGGATCAGGAACAAGCAGGCTTGGGAACTGGAACCAGGTAGGGAACTGGAGCAAAACTCGAGTACTGGAACCAGGCAGGAACTGACGCAAGGCACGGGTACTGGAACCAGGCAGGAACTGAAGCAAAACACGGGTACTGGAACCAGGCAGGAACTGAAGCAAGGCACAGGTACTGGAACCAGGCAGGAACTGAAGCAAGACATGGGTACTGGAACCAGGCAGGAACTGAAGCAAAGTCTGAAGCAGGAACCAGGCTGGAACGTAAGCAAGTCTGAAGCAGGAACCAGGCTGGAACGGAGCAACAACTGACAAGTAGTAACACACTCCGGGGCATGGAGCAACTGGGAACCGCAAGGTAACCCCGTTGCAAGGCAAAGACTGAGGGTCCGCGGCTGGCTTACATAGGCCGCGGCGTATGACGTCAGGAAGCGGGCGGAGCTTTGAATGGCGGGAACAGGCCTACAAAAGTGTCCTTCTTGCACGCGCGCGTGCCTAGGGACAGGGTGTCCACTGAAGATCTCCCACCGGTGTCGCCCCCACAGGGACGCCACCACACAGGCCGCAAACTCCGCCAGCTGAACCGGGAGCGGGACCAGGAACATGGAGGTAAGGGCCTGGTCGCGGCACACGCAACCGGGACCATAACAATCCCCCCATATCACAACATCAACCATAATAAATCAAACTAATAAAAAGAATATTACAAAACAGATGACAAACAGAATAACATCCAATAATTAAGAACTCATATAAAAAGTTTAAAAAATTTCCAGCTTTAAAATATTTCAAAATAGCAGATATATAAAACACCCAATAATTAAAACAAGATTTCCAGTTACCCTGCGCTTGTTGTAGGTTGGCAGCGGTGGCATAAACCTCTCCCCCAGAGCAGGCTCCCATTCACACACACACATACCACTATGCTGTCTCCCATTCATACACACATCCCTACCCCTCGCCCCGGCAGGTTCCCATTAGCCACACATACCCATCCCTGGCAGGCAGGCTCCCATTCTCACACACACACATACTAGCCATCCCTCCCCAAACAGGCTCCCATTCACACTCACGCATACACACAGCCATCTTCCCCAGGCAGGCTCCCTTTCACACACACACACACACACACACACACACATACACACCCATCCCCCCAGGCAGGCTCTCATTCACTCTCACGAATGTGCATCCAACTCCCCAAGGCAGGCTGTCGTTCGCTCACCCTCTCTCACACACACACACACACACACACACACAAACACTCACGCATGCACCCATCTGTTTTAATTAGTGAGGTTTGGTGGGCCCTTGGACACTGTGGCAGCTGACCATGCCCACGGGGGGAAGTCCGTGAGGGGCCACAGGTCAGGCTCAGCTTAGGACACACAAACACAGAGATTGATCTTTTATTAGACAATGTGGTGAAGCGACCAGAGGTGGCAGTGGTGAGCAGCAGAAATAGCCCGGCTGGGCTAGTATCCCTCAGGCGCTGGAACGCGACTCCAACAGTAGCAGTGCTGTAGTGGAAAGAACTGAGAATAATGAGTACAGTGGAATATGCACAAAGCCCCAGTAAGGAGAATCCCAGTATAGGGAGAGCAGGCCCTCGAGGAGCGAGTACCTGATCCCTGAGAGCTGAGAGGCTTGAAGGTAATGTACTCACACAGCGGTTCCATGTAGGAGATGGCACTAGGGCTGGAACGGAGGCAGGCCCTCGAGGAGCGAGTACCTGGTTCCAGGTAACAGCTCTGAGGTGAAAATGGTAGTACTCACTGGTGTTGAAGATAGTGAAACCTTCTAGCAGAAGAGAAGGTAGGAGCAGACAGCATGTCAGGGAACATGGGCCCTCGAGGAGCGAGTACCGGTTTCCTGATAGCGACCTGAAAAGCAAGTGAGGCCCCCGAGGAGCAGGTACCCCGTTAGTGTTAAGCGTCCAATGGAAGATTGGAGAGGCAGAGTAACTGGGTACCAAGAGCGAACCATCCTTAAGAATACCCCTTGCTAACTCAAAGGCTAGCAAACAACGTAGGCTTTAAATATCCGGGCAGTGTGATGTCATCACAGGGGGATGCCCCTGAGGTTCGTGCCAAGTAGGAAATAAGAGTGAGGGCCGCGCAGCGGGCGCGCCCTAAGGTTCCAATGGAGAATGGCAGGAGGCAGCGCCCAAGCCGGTCCGGGTACTCTGGAGAGGACAGCAGGCAGATGTCCATCCATAGTGAGAGGAGGTGCAAAGAAAGAAAGGTAGGCAGAGTGAAGCCGTCGGGAAGGGACGGTTGCAACACTATCCTCTCCAGGCAGGTTCCCATTCACTCTCACATAAGCACATCCAACTCCCCAAGGCAGGCTGCCATTCACTCACACACACACACACACACACACACACACACATTTTTGTCCACTGCATGTTTGTATAATATTTGTACACTGAATGCAGTTGAAATGAGTTAGAAAGCTCATAGAGATCATTAGCTGAGAAACTTTGGAAGAAAAAATACTCACATCATATTGTTTCATGTGGGAATTGCTTTACTTTCATTAATATACACCCACTATAAGGGTTTTTGGGTTGTTGTGCTGCAATTTTGTCTTATTTTTCTGTTGGCACATACAGAAGCATGAAGAAGATCTTGTATTGGTTTCAAGTGTAAAACAACTCATGCTATTCAATTAAGGAGCTAATGACATATTGCTCAGATATTTCTAACCCTGCATTGTGCTTCTCTCTTTGTGTAGGAAGCATATGATACCGGTAATTGCTGGAAAAGAGAAATCCTCAAGTCTACTCCATGTTTTTTATTTTTCTCTCAGTATTCAAAAGTTGTAGCACTCTGAATACTGTGTAAGATTTCTGTTCATTTGATGTTACTTAGTGTGTGTTAGGGAGCACTAGGAGAGCGGTCCCATATCCACGGGGATAGTGTGCCCTTGGGCCACGGCACAACCCCAGAGACCTCCAAGGTGGTACCAAGGCTGGCGAGACATGACCGAGCATGGGAGAAGACTGTAGACCAGGCCCCTGCTGACCTGCACAGCCTCAGTGAGGCTAACCATGCAAGGTTGGTCTCTGAGTGGTCCTCCGACCACTCTTAGTTCTTTCTGACCTGCAGGCCGGGCAGGAGACAAGGACGGACGAAGATGCTGGAACATGAAGACTCAGACGAGGAACTTGGAAGGACTCAGATGGAACTTGGAAGGACTCAGACGAGTCTTTGAATTTGAAAGGACTCAGACAAGACTTGGAACTTGGAAGGACTCAGAACAAGGATTCAGGATTCAGATGAAAGTACTGGATGAGAACTGAGATGCAGCGCGCCCTATACAGCCGCCCATGGCTGGTCATGGACCATGCTGAGAGCGAAGCAGACTCCAGGAGAAGAAGTGGAACTTGAGACTGGAACATGTTGAAGATTCAGTAGAGGCCTGCACTGGTACATGTCCTACACAGCCACCTATGGCTGGTCACGGACCACACTGGAGAGGGGCAGATTCTGGCAGAGTCTTGATCATGAATGGAAGCAGACACAAAGGAATACGAGGGCCGGAACGAGATTCAGGACAAGGGACCAAGACGGGACTTGGCTTCAGGCAAGGATGACCCTCAGGAGGCTTGTGCTGCAGACAAGAAGAAGGCCTTGTACTACGAAGTGCCCTACACAGCCCACCCACGGGGCTGGTCATGGACCAAGACGGTGGCACGCCAGGAAAGATGGATGCAGGAACCTGGGAATGGGTTGCAGAGGCGAAGATAAAGACATCAGGAGCAAGACATCAGGAACATCAAAACTGGAACACGGAACATCAGCAGAGACCAGAAACAAAACAATGAGGGATCCAATGAAGAACAAAGAATGCCATGCAGGAGAGAAGACAAGATGTCCTAGGGAGGACTAACCCCTTGCGAAGGCCAGGACAGAGTGGAAACAGGGCCCTTAAATAGGGCTAAAGATGAGGAGATGCCCAGGGAGGAATCCAAGTGGGGCCTGGGGCATATCCGGCCATGGGCCCTTTAAATATCCAAGAGAGAATTGGCCTCACCCCTTAGGAGGAAGGGGTAGGATCTTGGACAGCAGCCATGCTGCCACCCAGGAGAAAGAAGGTCCTGAGGCATCGGAGCGGCTCCTGCCGAGGAGGAAACACAGAGACAGCTCTCCCTGCCACGAAGAAGCAGCGACTCGGCCTCCTAAGCCACGAAGATAAAGAGGGCCGGGTCATGGCAGCTTCCACTGCAGGACATCAATGGCGGCCTCTATGCCGCAGGAAAGGCCCCAGCTACTGCGGCCTCCGGGCCACACATAAGGAAGCAGTGGCGGCTCCATGCCGCAGACCGTGGGAAAAATGGCGGCGGGTCCGAGCCGCGGAGGAGAAAGCATCGGGGCTGACTGGCTCAAGGAGAGGTAAGAGGCCTTCTGTGGCTCTGGACGTGGGAGGAATTGTAACAGTACCCCCCTCAAAGGGGGTCCCCTCCTCGCCATTGGGAGGACGAAAACCAGGCAGAAAAAACATCTAGAAGAGGAACATCAATGGGTGCAGGCGCCTCCTGCAGGTCGTAAGGAAACCCATTGGAACATAGAACTTGGAAACACAGAATCTGAGCACTGGAAATGAACTCCGGGTGCAGGCACCTCCTGCTAGAGGTGTGCATCCGTTTTCCACGGATTTGTAATCCGCAACTTATTTTTTGCTATCTGTTAAATACGTGGGGAGGCGAAACGCATCGCAACTCCCCACGTATTAAACAGATTTCTGTTTTATTCGGCCTAAATAAAATTTTAAACCACCCACCCTCCTGACCCCCCCAAAACTTACCAAAACTCCCTGGTGGTCCAGTGGTGGGGTCCGGGAACTCACTCACACCCTCGGTGCTAGTTTCATCATGGTGCCGATAGCCTTTGTCACAGTGGCTACCGGTGCCATTGGTCAGCCCCTGTCACATGGCCATCGGCGCCATCTTGTGCTCCTACCATGTGACAGGGGCTGACCAATGGCACCGGTAGCCCCAGTGACATAGGATGGGCAAAGGCTATCGGCGCCATTTTGAGTCCTGGCATCGGACGGCAGGTCGCTCTGGGACCCCCGTTGGACCCACAGGGACTTTTGGCCAGCTTGGGGGGGCCTCCTGACCCCCACAAGACTTGCCAAAAATCCAGCGGGGGTCTGGGAGCGACCTCCTTGCACGCCAGCCATCTGATACCAATACTCAAAATGGCGCCAATTGCCTTTGCCCTCACTATGACGGCGATCGGCGCCATTTTGAGACTCAAAATCGCCACCCGATACCAATACTCAAAATGGCGCTGATCGCCATCATAGTGAGGGCAAAGGCGATCGGCGGCCATTTTGAGTATTGGTATCAGACGGCCGGCGTGCAAGGAGGTCGCTCCCGGACCCCTGCTGGACTTTTGGCAAGTCTTGTTGGGGTCAGGAGGCCCCCCCAAGCTGGCCAAAAGTCCCTGTGGGTCCAACGGGTGTCCCGGAGCGACCTGCTGTCCGATGCCAGGACTCAAAATGGCGCCGATAGCCTTTGCCCATACTATGTCACAGGGGCTACCGGTGCCATTGGTCAGCCCCTGTCACATGGTAGGAGCACAAGATGGCGCCGATGACCATGTGACAGGGGCTGACCAATGGCACCGGTAGCCCCTGTGACAAAGGCTATCGGCGCCATGATGAAACTAGTACCGAGGGTGAGAGTGAGTTCCCGGACCCCACCGCTGGACCACCAGGGAGTTTTGGTAAGTCTTGGGGGGGTCAGGAGGGTGGGGGGTTGTAGTTAATTTTAGCTGGGACAATAATTTAACTCGCCGTAGTAACGTATTTAATATCGACAACTTATGGAATTCTCCATACTTCCGCATGAAACAGAATTGACCCCCCACGAATACGTATCACGTACGCAACGAAAACTTTTTCCCTGCACATCCCTACCTCCTGCAGATCGTATGAACCCGGAATGGAAAGTTCTTGAAAACAAGGGCTTTTGAAATTCCAAAGGTGGAGGCCCATAGTAGAAACACTGGAACAAGGCAAGGCAAAAATAATCCTGAAACAAAACAAGGCAAAAAATACGGAAACAGGCAAAAAACAATGAAACAAGCAAAGAACAGTGGAACAAGGAAAAACAGCAGGACAAGCAAAAACAGCAGAACAAACAAAAACAGCAGAACATGCAAGAACAGTGGAACAAGCAAATAACGCAAGAACAAAACAAGGAACAACAGAACAAAAAACAATGGAACAAACCAATGAAACAAGGAACAAAGGAAGGAACAAGAGAACAAGAAACAATGGAACAAGCAAGGGAACAATGGAACAAACAAGGGAACAAGGAACAAACAATGGAACAAACAAGGGAACATTGGAACATCAAAAATGTCACTGAAGTAAGCTCTGATGAATGCGTATAGCAAACTCTTGATAGTCATCACGGAAGGCATTTTGGAAGACCCGGGAGGGAATCCAAGGGTGGGATCAGCTTGCCCTGGCAATGATAGGATCTAGGTAGAAAATGGTCCCAGGCAGATCCAAAACAAGGCAAGCAGGATCTGAGTTGGAAAGCCAAGATGTAGCCAGGTAGGGGCAGGCGTTTCCTGCAGGTCGTGGAACCCAACCTGGCATCGCAGAGGAGATGAAAGTCTGAATGCAGGCACCTCCTGCAGGTCATAGAATCAAGTCAGCTGGTCAAGAAGATTTTCCAGAAGAGCTGGCACCTCCAGCAGGTCATAGGAAAACAAAAAAAAGTCCCCCCAAAAAATGTTTGGGTCCAGATAACAGTCCAAGAACAAAAACTCGAGACAAGAACAGTCCCACCGGGCACATGACCTTCACATTCTGTTAGAGAGCGCTAGGAGAGCAGTCCCATTTCCAAGGGGATTGTGTGCCTTTGGGCCACGACACGTCTCACCAGCCTTGGTACCACCTTGGAGCTCTCTGGGGTCGTGCCGTGGCCCAAGGGTACACAATCCCCTTGGAAATGGGACCGCTCTCCTAGCGCTCCCTAACAGTATGGCTGATAATAATCATTCCATCCATTTATTTTATATACTAGCATTTCAACAAAGAGATACACATAGAAGCCAATGCAATAAAGCCTGCTTAGCCTAGAACACAGTTTAACAAGCAATTGGATGCACGTTTTGGACGCGAATCAATAACCCCCAATGCAATAAGTGGATCAGCTCCTCCAAAACCTGTGCTCAAATAAAGGCATAGCTAATAGCACTCATTACATGTAAATGCCATGTAGATGAGGCTGTTAGCTATTACCCCGTGATGCAAAAAATCGTCATGCACCCAAGGCGCACTTTTTAACCCATCAAATTTTATGCCTGCCCTGGAACAGGTATAAAATCATACACAAGGCCATTCACAACCAGTCCTCTCTTCAGCTCAATATCCCCCTACGCCACCACACCTCCTCTAGACCAATCAGAGCAGTTTACAAAGGCACGCTGTACGCTCTGCCTGCCAAGTTCTCACTAAGGAAACGTGCCTTCTCCACAGCTGGTCCTCCCAATGGAATGCCATTCCGTCAGACATCTGCCAGGAACCTTGCCCACGGACGTTCAGGAAAAAGCTAAAGACGTGCTTATTCAAACAAGCATTCCCCTAAAGAACAGTCGGCTAACTTCATTCTCTAGTGTTTACTACACCCTTTATTGATGTTGATATTATCCTCGTTCGATATTATCCTTGTTGAAGTTATCCTTGTTTGATGTATCCCTTGTTTGATGTAACAACAATAATTTGTTTAACCTTGGTTTGATGTAAACCGATGTGATATGTCCAGTCATGAATGTTGGTATAGAAAAAGTGCTAAATAAATAAATAAATAAATCATGGGGTCTATTTAAAAACAAAAAATACTACTTTTCCATGGTTCTTCCTATCTAGGATCGTCGCGATACAAGTAGTAGGAACAGTAGAAAGCAACATCCTGAAAAAAAATGCTGGAGGGAAAAAAAGGTTTCTGAGCACACAATACACACGCACAATATACAAACTACAGACTGTGTATAGTGTTTATATATATATTGTACCGATAAATTCGCTGCCGCAGGACAAAACACACAGAGCCACATCTCCTGGGTGCCCAATACCAAGGATGCCCTAGGGACACACAGTTTATCCCTAGTGCATACATTTTAGTGTAGTAGGTCATTTACATATTGCATTGGGTGCTCAGGAGAGGTGGATGTGTGCATCCTTAAAAACGGGTGCCCAATTTGGACGCATGTTTTTTACTTGCACTTTATCAATCTAATAATAGAATGACAAGGATTCTTTCAAGATTATAAATAACTTGCAATCTACTAGTCTGTGAATAAATATTTTCCTAAGTTATTAATATACTAATCAGAGGGATGCAAAATTCAAATTGGCTTAAATATTTTCTTTATATAGCATGGAATCTTAGAAATTGACTAAATAGTGAGTTTTATTATGATATTGATAAACTATTGGGACACTGAATATGTTTCTTGATGGATTGATTATTCCAGTATTTTATTTTACATACCTTAATCTAAGATAGTTTTGAAAAGTTATAATAAATGACCATCCCACAAACTTTAATGAACTGTAATTACTGCTAATATTGGATATGTGTAACCCAACCTACTACATACTTCCTTTTTCTATTTGCTCTTGTAACCCCTTTTTTGGGAGTGGTGATTCCCTCAGGGCACACATATAATTTATAACCTTCAGGGCTACTCTGGCTCGCTGATTCCATTCCAAGCTTCTGATCCCTGGGGAGGATTATTTTTATGGGGGGGAAACTCTCGTCTGTGGCCTGCTTTGGGTAACACATAAAGACTGATTTGTTCATCATGAAGAATCCCTGTGTGCATGGTGAGAGGTACGGTGGGCTCTAGTAACATATCCAGGCAAAGGTTGTCTGTATACAGATGAGATTGAGAATGGAATATCCAAAGGGACTATTAGGATCCAGTAGAGATGGATCAAAGCCTCAAGGATGAAGCTGCTGCCAGTGCTACTATCCAAGAAGGTAAGAGCATCCACAAAAATGTCCCCAAGAGAGAGATGTACTGGTACTAGAAGTTGTGGATGTTGTGAGTGATGAGAGCAAGAGCCCCTCTTGCCATGGCGCAATTGATACAACCTCAGGAGGAGGGCCCTAAGATTTGCACTGACAGCAGATGAACAAATCTTGGCATGAGCTAGGCTATGACAAAGTCCAAAAGGCTACAACTACGGTCAGCTCTGAAGAACCAGACAGGTGTAAATATCAGACAAGGCTGAGGCTGAAGCTGAAGACAGACATGGAGCAAGGCTAAAAGCTTGGACAAAGGCAAGGCTGAAGGCTTGGATGAAGACAAGGCTGAAGCTGAAGACAAATACTAAGTGAAGGACCTGCTCGCTGAGGTGATGATGGAACATCAGAAGGGTTCTTTTATAGGGCAAAGAAACCTGCGTGATCCAAGGGTGCCACAGCTTTTTCTGCTGCGGGCCCTTTAAGAGCTGTGACTTTAGGTTTGTGCATGCCTAGAAGAGGTGAGTTGGAGATGATCCTGGTGGCATCCTGCAGCTTCATGCTATTCAGCAACTTCCTACAATGGCAAGGCCTGCCAGCCTTGAAGTAAGTGCAGCCACTAATGGGGCTGTCCCATGAGTAAGAAAACTTAACAGAACCCCCTCCTCTAAGCCCCCTCCTCAAGCCTTTTATCTTTGGCTTCTGAGGAAACATTAAAGGTACATCTTTACCATCTGGGGACTTGTAGTTTCAGTATGATGCTGGTTGATCCTGTACTACAGACAAGTATCCTTCGGAGGAACAAAGTCATGACTTGTAGGTTGCACAATCATCATGTCATATGAGGATAGCCCCTGCTGTCTTAGCAGTGGCTTCTATTTTCATGTCGATGGACTTTGAAGATTTGGAATGGTGTGCTAGGGCTCTTGTATATCTCTTTTAACATAAGCCAGAACAGGATGTATACAGAAGTGGCAGCTCCTGTACTTCAGGCAAGGTGGTCCGGAACAGAGCATCCAGAGATGATACAGCACAATGATCCAGCAGAATGGAATCCAGTGGTTGATCTGTAAGGTATTCCAGTCAATGGATGGTTAATGGAGACTAAGCAAGGGTAATCCAAGTAACAGAAGGTGTCCTACTGTGTCATGCAACTTGGCAGCATCCTGCCACAGCAAGACCTGCCAGCCTTGAAATAAGTGCAGATGCTCATGGGACCATCCCATGTGTGGTGAAACAATAGTGGAGATGTGCAGGGCTGACCTAAGGTGGCCTCTCCCACCAAGCCTATGTCCTTGAGTTTCCTGGCTTATTCAGGCAGTGACTTGTGAAGTGCCCTCATGCAGCAGAATGCAAGCACAGGTTGATATTGTGGCACCTTTGCTTCTCCACTGCAGACACTTTAAAGTGATCAATCTGCATGGCCTCTACTGGTGCCAGTTCTGGCTCAGGAGGTAAATGAGAAGTCACTGGCCACTGAAAATTTGGAGTGAAACAGACAGGATGGCAGACCAAGACCATTTCCCAGGCCTGTCCTTGGAACCGTAGGTCTTGCTAAATGGCTAGATTGATTAGAGATTCAAATGTCTTCATTGGATTACTAGCAGTAAGCTCATCCTTGATGTGCGCTGAGAACCCTTGTCTGAAGACTGCAGTCAGACTGTCATTGTCCCACTGAGGTTCAGAAGCCTGGGTGTGAAAGTGCACTGCTTACACCCCCCCCCCCCACCCCCAACAGATTGAGCACCTTGACTGATCTGTAGTTGTTAAGATGCCTTGGAAGCCATGTAACTAGACTCATCACAGATCTGCCAGAATTCTTGCAAGAAGCAGTTCAAGTCTCCCAGGAGCAGGCTATCTCTTTCTCAGAGAGGCGAGGCCTATGCTAGGGTGAGGCTGCCTAGCAAGGATAGAATATGTCATCTTGATTCGATCAATGGGGAATGATGGTGCCTATATGTTGAACTGTATCCAATATTGATTTAGGGAGCCTCTACATTTCAATGGATCTTCATTGTACCTTGGTGATGGATACACTTGAAATATAGGAAGAAGTAGGCCATACCACAGGTGCTGGAGCGAAAGCCAGTCCAGGCCACTACATCTTGGAGGTACCCAGCCATGGTATTCAACTGATCCTGCTGCTGCTGCTGCTGCTGTAACTGATTCACTAGCCCGGTGATAGCAAAGGTCTGAGGCGAGTCTGCCAAGCTCATGGCCTCAGCAATCTATGAAGAGTAGCGTGGGTGTGAGCCCTTTGTGCTGTGGCACAGTTGACATAGCCTTGTAGGCAAACCTACAAAGCCTATGCCAGCAGCTGGCAAACACAGCAGGAAGACTGGATCTTCAACTATTCGAGCTGCCTTTCCTGCAGTTGAGCCCTAGACTTCTAGTGCCCAGGGAGGCTTAGAGCAGTGGCTAGAGCAAGAGTACAATGGAACACTGGTTCAAGGTAGGCAGCAGACTAATGGAGCTGGAGACAGGTCAAGGTCAGGGCAGATGGCAGACAAAGTGGTCAGATCCAGGCAAGAGGTCAGATCAAGGTGGTAGGGAATTGTGGTCAGGTCCAAGCAAAAGTTCAGGTCCAGGATACAGGCAATCATGATCAGATCCAGGCAAGAGGTGAAATCCAGAAGGCAGGCCAATTGTGGAAGAGGACACACAGAAGACACTGGATGAGACGGGCAATACATATCAAGGCTGGACAAAGACTGTTGGATGAAACAATTCTGAAGAGACAAGGCTGGATAAAGCAAGGCTGGAGAGACAAGGCTGGATGAAGTATCAGGAATGCAGGACACATGAACTAGGAATTAAAAGGCAACACTCACTCCTTAGGCAGGGGACTCATTACTGAGGCGAGGTAGTACTGTGAAGCCCTTGCTTAAGTAAGGTGGTCAGTCTGACGTCATCAGAGGGCACCGCTAAGTGTCTCCTACCACAGTACCTGAATAATATTCACATATGTATGCACACACATATAAGGGACAGTGGTGGGAGCAGCAGTTGCTGGATTCTCGGGCTGTGCTGGGTGGCGGTCGGAGCAGGAGGCTGTGCGCTGACCGTGGGATGGGTCTGGCCATGTCGGGGGTAAGGCGGCATGCAGGACCCTCCCATGAACCACCAAATGTAACAACATCTTTAAAACTTTTAACATATGACATCTCACTCCTTCAATAAGGTCAAATTCTGTATTGCTATCATCACCAAAATATTTCATGTTATAACCCCCCTGACTTTTGACATTTGAAGGCCTAATCAGTCTAGCCATTTGGCAACGTACAATTACAAAATGTGCAAGAGGTAAGACCATCAAGAAGGATCCTGCTGAACTTGAAAGCAATAAACTGTTAAGATATACTTCAACAGTATCAAATTAAACACAAGATTTGAAATTGCTTAGACTGTTTAATAATGTTTTTATGCCAAATTGCCATCAATTTCTTATGTATCTAATGTTGTTTTCTATATTTACAAGTGTCTGAACAAAAGGAGGTTGAGTTTATTTATTTATTGGAAAAGATAAATTGTTATCCTGAACTTTCCCATTTCTCAGCAGTTAATCTCACTGTCTCGTGGAAAGAATAGAAAGAATACCCTTCTTATTTTTACAAGTATATGCTATCGACCCTTTAATTATTTTATTGGCTAGAATTGTTATAGTTCATGCTTACATTATTTAAGCAATCATTAGTGAAGAAAAACTGCTGTCATAATATAACATTTATAAGTAGAAATAAAGCACATAGAAATGATCATACTATACTGACTAGGGATGTGAATCGTGTGATCGATCGTCTTAACGATCAATTTTGGCTGGGGGGGGAGGGAAATCTGATCGTCATGGTTTGGTTTTTTTTAAAAATCGTAAAAAATCGTAAATCGGGGGAGGGCGGGAAAACCGGCACACCAAAACAACCCTAAAACCCACCCCGACCCTTTAAAACAAATCCCCCACCCTCCCGAACCCCCCCCCAAAATGTTTTAAATTACCTGGGGTCCAGTGGGGGGGTCCCAGCGCGATCTCCCGCGATCTCCCGCTCTCGGGCCACGGCTGCGTTAATAGAAATGGCACCGGTGGCCCTTTGCCCTTACCATATGACAGGGCAAAGGTAGCGCCGGCGCCATTTTGGTTCCTGTCACCCGGTGTCACTAGTGCAGGAGATCGCTCCCGGACCCCCGCTGGACCCCCAGGGACTTTTGGCCAGCTTGGGGGGGCTTCTGACCCCCACAAGACTTGCCAAAAGTGCAGCGGGGGTCCGGGAGCGACCTCCTGCACTCACGCCGTATTGCCAATATTCAAAATGGCGCCGGCGCTACTTTTGCCACTATGTCATACGATGACATACTACGAATACTACAAATAGTGATTATACGTTGCGGATCGCCAATACGGTGAAAACGAATGCACACCCCTACTCAACATTGACATGATCATTCTTGAACTACTGTGCCCAGTTCTAGATTCTGCATTTCACGAAGAAATTAAAGTCGAAGAGAATGCCACAAAAATTATGAGAGATCTCAATACTATGATGTTTGAGGATACAGTGATGGATGTATGTGTGTAGCACGTGTATGTTATAAAATCAGGCATCCATGTGTGCGCACCGGGTAGTGCGCGCACATGGACGCCTGTGCACAATTTCTTAAAATCTAACCCTAAGGATATAAGTGCCAGTCATAATGAAGGATAAAGTACTGATATTGAGCCTAATTACTATATATCTCCAAGAACAACACCCCTCCCCCTTCCCCATCCCTTCCCCTCCATCACCTCCTCCCTTCACTTATCATCCAGAACATTCATTGTCTAAAGTTAGGCTAGAGGTCTGTTCAGTATTCCTTGGTGTCATATCCTCCTGTTAAATAAATCAAAATCAAAATCTCCCATTGAACCATTACTGCTAGTAAATACCTAATGAAAATACATGCAAAGCAATATAAAAAGCACTAGCTGGGGAAAACAATACTTTTAGGCAGGCATTGTTAGACAATATAAGGATTGAAAAGAAATATATGCATATTAATATCCAGCTTCACCAATTGATGCTTATTCACGCTACAGCAGAATGAGTATCATAAAATAGATATATAGAAAAGACTTCCATATGGTTCCTCATCTATTCAAAAATATAACTGAAATTGACTTCAGATTTGGTCTTCATCAACATGTACTGCAATGCTGATCTTTTAACAAGAAAGTCATAAGAATGACTAGACTACCATTGTTCAGAAAATTGCAAGAGCAGTCAAAAGAGAACTAAAAATAACATAGTACTGGCATCGCTATACTATGTAAATGAATAAAGCCACAAGCCATGAATTGAAGTGATTTTGCAAACTAAAAGCAATATCAAATATAGATTTATGTGAAAGGCACTGGTGCTGTGAATTTCTTAGCTCATACATGTTATCATAAAAAATCAGTATTTCTGTCTGTAAGATTATCAAAAATCATGATGATTATCAGTATAAATTAAGGCATCCAGCTTGGAACTATTAAAGTCTTGTAAACCATAAATCAACAACTGATAAGATTTTTCAGGATCAACGGGAAAGCTGTGTAACAGTACTTGCAACTGGTTGCATATGCATCACCAGGATAGTGCAAAAAAGAAGAAAGTGACAACGAGATAGGAATCGCTCAAAGATCCATCACCAAAGGAATCATTCATGAATAAATATCAGAAAGCTGGATGATAAAACTCTTTGCCTTTTCAGCTGCTTGAAAATCATACCTCTTTCCTTGACGTCAGATTCACAAATGACCAGAGTATTGCAGTGCGAATTCAATGTTTTTCTGCACCAAAATGGTGAGAATTCCCTGTGCTTTAGCATAATGCAATTAGAGAAGTCTTGGAATGTGAGTCCTTTTTGGTTTTTGTATTACGACATTTTCTTTTTATAGAATGCTTGGAGTATGATTCCCTTATACTGAATGTGAAAAATTTTAGCGATGATGATTTTAGCCTTGTTCTCCCCATTACCTTTGGCTCCAGTCTATGAACTCTCTCAAAAATCAATTTAACTTGAAGGTTTATTAGGCCTGGCTCAGGTATTAGCCATTTTTCCATTAATTTTGAGAGATATAAAGCAGGGATCCCCACAGATTGCAGATTCATTGGGCGAGCTTGATTCTCAAGATCAACAATCTTTTCCTCTTTCTCCGCCATAGCTTTCTCTGATTTTGCATGTGACTTTCCAGTTCTACAAAATCATCTTCAACTTGTGAGATCTGGCCTTCTGAATGATCCAATCTGGTTCCATTTCCAATGTAGAACTCTTTACCTCCTCAGTTTGCAAAGATATTTATTTATTTAACATTTTTATATACACCGACATTCATGAAAAAATATCATATCATATCGGTTTACAAGGAACAAAGAAATAACATAACCTTAACTAGTGGAAGTTTAAAGTTACAATAAAACTATGGTATGTAACTGGGAAGTAGGAGCATAGAGGGGGACAGATAACTCATGAACTAATTACAACGAGGAAGAACTAAGTGCAAGAGAGTCATGATCTTATCTAGATGTGGCTGATGGTATGTGTCTGTTGTTATGTGATATGTGAGTAAATATGTAGATATGTGATATGTGAGTAAATATGTGAGTAAATATGTAGTAAATATGTAGATATGTGAGTAAATTTACTTTCCAGAGCACTTACTACTACTTCGGTTAATTTCACAGTCAGTGTCGAATCTAAGTTCTCTGACGCAGCATTTTCAGCATTGTCGGCCATTTTAGGTACAGTGGGTTTACTCTTCTCCTTATCTTTCTTTGTTGTTCTTACTGACATAATTTCTCTGTTGTGCTCAACAAAGTTGTCCATTCATTACCTCAATTTTCATGTATCGATTGTTGTCAAAAGCAATGTAGTTAATTGAGGTAAATATTGTAAATGTTGCAAAAAAAGAGGAGGCAGCTCCTGGAACTAAAAAATTTGTGAATTAAAGGTAAATTTTAAAAGCCCAGTGCATGCCAAAACTGGGAGATATGCACACAAGTTGGGCCGGCGTGTGCCGAGTGGATTTTAAAAGCCATTTGTGTACAAGCATACTTGCTGCTGCTTGCACAAATGAAAAGTTCTGAAAAATGGATGGGGCATGAGTGTGATGGGGCATGGTGTTCCTGGATTTTACCTTGAGATTTTCACATAAATACATACACACGGTTCCTCTGCTGCATAACTTTACTTCTGCTATGGATGGCATGTAAGTCATAAAACAAAAACAACTAAACACATCTGGGGGGGGGGGGGGGGGGGGGGGTTAAGGGTTGGGGCTAACAACAGAGAAGGATGGCTATTAAACTACGTGGATTTGTAAGCCCTATTCCTTACCTGGGCAAACTGGGAATGAACTGATAAAACTGGTAATGGTGTTGCTATGTGTGTCTTTTAAAATCCCCACATGTATGTGGTAGAAGTGGCATTTGCATGCGTAGGCGCGCATCCACTTAAATTGCATGCCCATGTGCATATGTTTAGGCTATTTATAACATATGCACATATACGCGTGTATGATATAAAATGGCCACTGTTATACTTGAACTTGGTTTGTGGGCCCTAGGGTCGTGGAAAGAGTTGACTCCACCCAGAGGGAGGAGCCCTGTGGGGACTTTCCATGACAGGTGGGGTCTCAGCAGTGATGGACACAGGAGTCAGAGAAATATTTATTATACAGCAAGAGAAACCCGAGGAGCGGGTTAGTAAACTCAGTCCTTGAGTAGGAAGACCTGAGATGGATTCTCCGGTAGTGGTCCACAGAGCAGGGTAACCCGGGTAATACTTCTCTCTTGGTAGTTCTTGTGCATGGTAGCTCCGGTAGTGGTCCTCAGCGAGGGTTAGGCTGGAGATAGAAGTTGGCAGCAGGCGGGGTAACCCGAGGATCTGCACAGCAAGAGAGAGAGGCAGAGTTGCAGTATCAGGTCTAGTACTCCCTCTGTAGTGTTGCAGTAGAGATGTTGTGGCAGCAGCAGAGTCCTGGAGCAGGAACACTGAAGGGTTGTCTGTAGAAGTAGCGAGAGGTACTCACTAAGCTGGTAAAGGTGAGACTCGCAGAGAAGGCTCTCCGAGGAGCGGATAGCCTTGAGTACAGCAAGGCCCCTGAGGAGTGGGTACCTGAGTCACTCAGTTTGGAATGCAGGAACAGTGAGGCGAGCGTCTCTGAGAAAATAATTGAGCAAGATGGAATCCTTGCTAACTCGTTGGTTGGAAGGTCTGGTAGGCTTAAGTACATGTAGGCAGTGACGTCATGCGGAGGGGACGCCCCTGAGGTTCCTGCCATGATGTGGATAAGACGGAGGCAGGTGCGCACGCGTGCCCTAAGTTACACCAGATTCAAGATGGCGACCGGGATTGCCCACGCCATCCCGAGAACACCAGGGAGGTCGGTGTGCAGAGGCAGAGGTGGCCATCTTAGCCAGAATCAGAGCTATAGGGCAAAATGAGGTGAGCAGCAAAGGTCGCAGCCATCTGCGACCGACGGGCACAACAGCCACATCCCTGGACATGAGCAAATGAACATGTGCACATGTGTGCCCACACGCCTGTTTAAAAACAAGCATTCCTATAAGCCCACCACATAACATGGCCATGATTTGTTTTATTTAGCCTAGAAAGTACTACTACTATTACGACTATTATTTAGCCTAGAAAATATGACTACTTATAATTTCTATAGAACTTCTAGATATAAGAAGCGCCGTAGATAGAATATTGAGCAGTGTTTTGATAGCGTTTTCAAATACCAATATGTGGAGAGAGATTACAATATGCAGGGTGATCAATTGTTCTCAGTCTCTACTGAGGACAGTACAAGAAATAATGGAGAGATTTAGGATAGACAGGAAGAATTTTCTAACTGAAATAGCAATAATCACTGACACAAGTTACCTGAGGGTGGGGTATAGAATCGCCATAATTGAAGGTTTTTAAAATAAGGTTAGACAAACCTTTGAAATGATATAGGACAGTGAATTATAACTGGCACTATAGGGATAATGAGAGTCTTTCCAAATAGCAGTACTTCCAGCATTATTTTGCTATGATTATATTAGCAATTTATAGATTCGGGTAGAAAATAGTAATGATATGTCAGTAATATGTCAGAAAAAATGATTTAATAGTTCAATTAAATTAACTAAAATAATTACAGAGTTAAACCAGTATTTAGCAAGGCATTAAGCCCTCTCAAGCACAGGAAGTGCATGATCAACCACGGAGAAATGGACATAAAACTTAACATTGTGTATGACTTTGGCAAGACCCATCCAGGATATGGGGCATAGTTTTGGTTACCTTAATGCTCTTAAATATATTAATAAGAAAGGGAAATCTGAAGAACTAATAAAAATCTAAAGAGAATAAAGTATCTTATTCTAAAAATTAGAAGGAACAAAAAAGGAAGGTGACAAAGCCTAAAATAGCCTGCTAGCAGAGATGGTGAAGGCTAGCACAGTAACAGAATGTAAGAATGCTTGGAACAGATATAAAGAAAACTTGTACCATGAATTTGCTAAAACAGAAAGCTTGATATTGGCTTTGGAGTTTGTACAATTACTTCAAAGTTTTTAATTTCTCAACCAACTGAATAAAATCCGGATCTACAGGTTGCAGAAGATGCTTTTGAAAATATTGTTACGTCGGTCAGCCACGAAGGACGCAGCTGACCATGCTCACTTCTCCTTCCAGCCTGCCCCAGCTCTGCTCCGGGGCGAAGGGAAACGCCCGAAGCACGTCGCTGCTCCTCGCGGCCTGTCTCGCAGGCGGAAGACCTCGCTACTCGAGAGGATCACTGCCGCCGCCTTCAAGCTCCACCCCCTGATGCTCCATAGCATGCGTGCGTGCTTTTGGGGGAAGATTTAAAGGGCCCAGGGCGGGAACCCTGGGTCAGCCCTCCTGATGATGTCACCGCAAGATGGGCTATTTAAATCCTCTCTGCTTCCTCTTCAGTGAGTTAGCAAGGATTTCCTTCCTACCTAATTCCACGCTAAATTTGGACTTCCTGTTCAGCTTCCCCTTGGGACTTTGGAACTCTGAGTACCCGCTCCTCGGGGGCTTTTCTCGCTCCTGGCTATCCGCTCCTCGGAGGGCCTTCCTGTTGTGATTCTGCCGACCCACTCCCTCAGAGCTATCCTGGGACTTCCAATTGTGAGTACGCATTTCTTCTTCCTTCTGCTGATGAAACCTCCGGTGTACCCCGTACCTTGGGCCACTACCATGATCACCTCAGCAACCTTCATTGCACACTTGAGTACCATCATTCCTTCAGATCTGTGGACTTCCTGCACTACTCTCAAGCATTCTCCTGTGATTCTCGGCATACCCCGCACTGCGGGCCACTATCAGATTTACTAGAGAAGTTCCATCAGCGGAGACATTCCCCAGCGTACCCTGCCCCGCGGGCCACTACCGGGAATATCACCATTGAGCTACCTTTTACTCTAGACTGTGTCTCTCTTCCCACTTGGTGGAATTCCTCTACATTTCCAGTATAATAAAGTCCCTTTGCTATTGAGTCCATCTCAGCTGAGGCCTCGCCTATCATGGTGAGTCCCCACAGGGCTCCTCCCTGTGGGTGGAGTCAGCTCTCACCATGATCCAGGGTCCACTAATATACCAGTTCATAACATGTATTTGTCACAAGTATCTTGCCAGGTCTATTCTCCATTTAAGAGTTCTAGTGCATCATGTGAAGAATAAGCCTTTGACACCTCAGTCGTACATGACCCAGATCTTTGTAGTTTATCAAGAATATCAAGGATTTATGATTTGTGTAGGGTTTACAAAAATCTAGCCCATACAGATCTTGTTAAAAAAACAAAACCAAAACCTCTTACGTAGCCAAATTGTTAGATGCTCTTTCTCAATTTGAGCATGAGGTTTTGGAATCTGTCAAGATTCTAGATTAATATCATATTATTTTTCCTTTATTTTATATAAGGGGACCATATAGTTTGCCCCTCATTAATGGAGTTGCTCTTAACTGTTATGGCCACAATGGTTTCAACAGACCTAGTGTGCCAATACTTAGGATCAGTGGTCTCAATATACCCTGCTCTGTTAATGAGGTCAGTGTAGGTGTGTGTGTGTTAGAGGCTTGACACAGCCTAGGGGGAGGGAGGGGAGGGTGTCATTGTTTTAATAAACTCTTGAACCTATGTGATGTGTAAGATTTTGGTGTTGAAGTCAGTCTCTTCATCAAGGTCTGAGAGTGCCACCTCTCCATGGAGTGGTGTGATCGGGGTTTTGTCTTACATAGGGAAAGTAGTTGAAATAGGACTTTCTCACAACTGAGAAGAGTCTGGAGGAGAGGATTTCCTTTCCACTGAAAGGGGACTGAGACCCAAGGTAGGGATACCAAGTACTTAGAGGAAGGAGAAAATGTCCTAGGGTTTGCAACAGGAACAACCCTTAGGGACTTAAAGAAAAGAGATTACCAGAGATCAGATGTGTTGAAATTTATTTACCCGTGTGAGAGAAGACAGGAGAACTGTTCAATGAGTAGGAATTTGGTACTTGGTGAAGGTTTAGGCAAAGAGAAGAGCTGCCCATTGCAGAAAAATGTCCTAAGGAGTTGGGGGTTGGAAAAAGAGACAGCCAGAAACTCTGGCTGTCTGGCTGGGAATAGTTGTTGTGATACAGGAGAAGAGCAGCTTCCAAAGTAGGTACTAGAAGGGCTGGAGGGTTCCTATTCCAAGAGCTGACCTGATGGGGAGGGCATTTCTGCAGAATGTGACTGAGATTTAATTTTTATTTTGCTTTAGACTTTTGTTTGCTGTTGCATGCACTAGCCAATAATGTTTTATCATTTCAACTATATTTTACTTGCCATTCAGAGCCAGAAAACTTAGTTTTCTTTACTGGAAAGGCCTTGAAAAGTTCAATCTCCCCCCCCCCCCAGTGCAAAAACCCAAGGAAATAATGGAGCTTGCTCTAGGCTATGATCCTCCCCATGAGTCCTTGGTGAAGGGGCAACACGTATGATCTTGAAATAGCATTCTCCCAAGTCCATAGCGGCTGGCATCAGGACTTACGAGTGACTGAATGACAATAGAGCATTGAGCATTGCTAAGAACTGTTTTATTTTTGTGAACATATCTTCTTGTTTAGACTCCAATACCAAGCAGGCTACTTTCAGATGTTTGTTTTAAGAGTACAGCAGATCTGCAAAGTCTGGTAAACATCTGCCCAAATCACATACCATCGTTAGGCAACTTTTCAACTCTACAACAGATTCTAGAAAATGGATTCTTGTGATGATTTCCAAATTCTTCATATCTAGGCTTAAATTACACTCATCTGTTTTGTGACCCAGGCCTGCGACTTTTATTAAGTTTTAACACTATAACCACCAGGAGTGGCTAAAACCCTAGATCTGCTGCCAGCATGTTTTTATGTCTCTATGTTTTAGGATTTTTAATTGAAAGAAAATAAATTATTTTGGTGTATGAATTAATGCTCTATAATAAATAAGACAAGAAAGATATTTTAATTGATATTGTAAGTAATTCTTGAGTTTTCTTTCAAATATAAAGCCTAAAACATAGTTCCATATTTTTGTGACGGCAGCTGTTCTAGGGAGTTAGCCACTCCTGGCGGTTTGCAGTACATTTTTAGATTTTATTATACGTGCACAGTTTTAAAACATTTACTATCTGAAGAACAGCCAGTGATGTGAACATGCTAGAATAGCTTCCGGCACGAAAATATGCTGCTATGTTTTCTGCTCAGTAATTTAAAGAAAACAAATGATTTTGGTGTATGAATTGATAATATGTAAACCCAAGAATTCTGTATTTTGCCTATTTAGTTCAAAGTTTTTGTGGTACAGTCTGTGACAGTGGTTACTTTTAGAATCATATGACTTAAAAGAAAGGAACTCATTGCAGGGCTTTGGTTTGTTAATAGGAAATGTTTTTAGAGTGAATATAAAGATAGATGCAATAACCAATAAAATCTTTAAAAACAAACATCGACTGAGCATGTTCAGTAAACTCTAAAAATTTACTACAAACCGCCAGGAGTGACTAACTCCCGAGAACAGGTAACTGCACTCTAATATCCAACTTGTTTTAGGCTTTACATTTGAAAGAAAACTTTATAATTACTTTCAATTCAAATTAAAATATTTTTCTTTCACATTTTAATAGCTTTTTTTTACAGGCATTTTATGAGGACATGGTTGAAAGGAACACAGCCAGCATGGATTTACCCAAGGGAAGTCTTGCCTTACAAATCTGCTACATTTTTTTTGAAGGGGTTAATAAACATGAGGATAAAGGTGAATCAGTAGATGTAATGTTTTTAGATTTTCAGAAGGTGTTTGACAAAGTCTCTCATGAGAGACTTTTAAGAAAACTAAAAAGTCATGGGATAGGAGGTGATGTCCTTTCATGGATTGCAAACTGGTTAAAAGACAGGAAGCAGAGAATTGGATTGAATGGTCAGTTCTCTCAGTGGAGAAAGGTAAACAGTGGAGTGCCTCAGGGATCTGTACTTGGACCTGTGATTTTCAATATATCTATAAATAATCTGGAAAAGGATACAAGTGAGATGAACAAATTTGCAGATGACACATAATTATTCAGAGTAGTTAAATCATAAGTGGATTGTGATAAATTGCAGGAGGACTTTGCGAGACTGGAAGATTGAGCATGCAACTGGCAGATAAAACTTAATATAGACAAGTAGAAGATGATACATATAGGGAAAAATAACCCATGCTATTATTACATGATCTCAGGTTCCATATTAGAAGCTACCACCCAGGAAAAAGATCTAGGCATCATAGTGGATAACACATTGAAATCGTCGGCTCAGTGTGCTGCAGCAGTCAAAAAAGCAAACAGAATGTTAGGAATTATTAAGAAAGGAATGGTGAATAACATGGAAAATGTTATAATGCCTATGCATCGCTCCAAAGTGAGATCACACCTTGAGTACTGTGCGCCGTTTGGTCATTCAGTCTCAGAAAATATATAGTTGCACTATAAAAGGTACAGAGAAGGGCGACCAAAATAGTAAAGGTGATGGAATGACTCACCTATGAGGAAAGGCTAAAGTGGTTAGGGCTGTTCAGCTTGAGGAAGAGATAGCTGAGGGGAGATATGGCTGCCAATACACTACAGAATCCTACAATACTATACTGGCTGCCAATACACTACAGAATCCTACACAAGTCCATCACCATCATCCACAAATCCATCCACTCACAGGCCCCTCTCAACCTCCAAATCCCCCTCAGAATGCACTCATCATCCAGACCTATCAGAGACGCCTACAAAGGCTCCCTGACCGTTCCTCCAACTAAATCTACACTCCATAAGGCACTCAGAGACCGGGCCTTTTCTACAGCGGGCCCCTCTCTTTGGAATACCTTACCACCGGACCTTAGACTTGAACCCTGCTTACCAACATTCAAAAAAAAACTTAAGACTTGGCTATTCAGGCAAGCCTTTCCGGAGTCAAATATCCATTGAGAGACCTCACTGCACAATGTTAATATCCATAAAGAGACATCACTGCACAATGTAAATAAGTTACCTCTGTAAATTTTTACGCTACTATCCTTATTTCCTTCCTCTCCCAGTTCTACAACCTTGTTTTATTGTAACTTTTGCTTCCGTTGCACTTGTTAAAAGAACAGTTTTTGCACCCCCTGTTATATGTAAACCGGCATGATATGATCTTATCATGAATGCCGGTATAGAAAAACCTTAAATAAATAAATAAATAAATATGAAAGAGGTCTATAAAATCACGACAGGACTAGAACAGGTAAATGTGAATCGGTTATTTACTCTTTACCAGAAGGACTAGGGGACATTCCATGAAGTTAGAAGTACCACATTTACAACAAATCAGTGAAAATTCCTTTTCACTTAATGCACCTGTTATAAAATCACCACGCACATGTGTGTCCACGTGCGGCTCTTAAGATTCACCTCTTAGGGAATAGCCACTGCTACCGGTATTATTGACATTAGTAGCATGCAATGTACTTAATGTTTGGGTACTTGCCAGGTCTTGTAACCTGGATTAGCCACTGTTGGAAACAGGATGCTGGACTTGATAGACCCTTGGTCTGACCCAATATGGCAACTTCTTATGTTCTTAACTCCCACTTACACCTAGCTCATCCTTTGATTTATAGGTAAAAGACACATTCTCATTAAAAATCAATCAGCTTTTTATCTAAAACACAGGATTTTTCCAGCCCTTTTAAGAGTTTAATTATCTACTTGCAGATCACTACCAAATTAATAGTGAATACGTCAATAAATCTAAAGGACACTAATTTACGCATTCCTTCTGCCTAAGCAACCTAATCTTAACATAAAGCTCAACAAAATTAAGATGAAGTCAGCAATCCATCAGCAAAGGGGGTGGGGTGGGGGAGAGAGGGTGTTGCAGTCTTTTGCTTCTAGTGTCACGTGTATGATTTTTTACATGGTGAGAGATTGTAAGTGTGCACCCAGTGGAAAGAACTCCTGGCTCTCAGAAAATCAGTCCAATCTCTAGAGGCTAGAGTGGCAGCCCTGGAGGAGCTGAGGCAGAGAGGAGACCTTTATGAACATTAGGGATGTGAATCGGGCTTCGAACGATTGAAAATATTGTCAATATTTTCAAAATCGTCAGAAATCGGGGGCTCCCCAGAAACGATAGGAAAACCCCACGATATTGATCGTGGGGGTTCTCTTATCGTTTTGGGGGAGGACGGGAAAAACGGCACACAAAAATAACCCCTAAACCCACCCCAACCCTTTAAAACTAATCCCTTTGCTTCCCCTACCCTCCCGACCCTCCCAAAAACATTTTACAGGTACCTGGTGGTCCAGTGGGGGTCCCGGAAGTGATCTCCCACTCCTGGGCCGTCGGCTGCCACTAATAAAAATGGCGCCGATGGCCCTTTGCCCTTACCATGTGACAGGGTATCCGTGCCATTGGCCGGCCCCTGTCACATGGTAGGAGCACTGGATGGCCCGCACCATTTTTAAAGATGGCGCCAGCCATCCAGTGCTCCCTGTCACATGGTAGGAGCAGTGGATGGCCCGATGAAAGGTCGGGGTGGGTTTTTTGTTTATCGGCTCGGGCGCAGCCGATAAACAAAACCGCGATCGGGCCCGATGAAAAAAAAACTGCATGTGAATCGGAACCGGAATCCGAACTGATTCCGGTTCCGATTCACATCTCTAATGAACATAGTAGCCAAGTTCCTACTCCAGCCTGGCAGCCCTGGTGCTGCCTTGGAGAAGGAAGATCACCTTGTCAGAGAACATCTCCCTGGTGTAGCATAAAGTGATCCTGTAGCAAAGATCTTCTCTCCAGTTGATGCACTGTCCTCTCACACACAAGATGAATCTCCCAGAGTTACTAACCAGGAGGGAAGGGTTAGATCAGTCATCACAGTTGGTGATTCAAAAATTAGGAATGTAGATAACTAGGTGGCTGCTGGACAAGAGGATCATCTAGTAACTTGCCTGCCTGGTGGACTTCACATGTCACCTAGAAAGGATTTTATACACTGCTGGGGAGGAGAAGACTGTCATGGTACATGTGGGCACCAGCGACATAGGAAAATGTGAGAGGGAGGTTTTAGAAGCAAAATTTAGGCTTTTAGGTGGAAAACTGAAATCCAGAACCTCCAGAGTAGCATTATCTGAAATGCTCACAATTCTATGCAGATGTCCCCAGAGGCAAGCAGAGCTCTGGAATTTCAACATGTGAATGAGTCTGTGCAGGGAAGAGGGATGTAGTTTTGTAAGGAATTGGGCAACTTTTGAGGAAGGGGGAATCTTTTCAGAAAGGACAGGCTCCACCTTAACCAGGGTGAAACCAGGCTGCTGGTGCTAACTTTAAAAATGAGGTAGAACAGCTTTTAAACTAGAACAAGGGGGAAAGCTGACATTTGCTCAGTAATGCATAGTTTGGAGGGAGGTATCTTTGAAATAAACTAATGAAACAGGAAAGTTAGAGCATCCCAACAGAAAGGCTCCAATGAAAGTAAAAGTAGTCCATGTGCCTGTATGTGAAGAACCACCTGAGTTAAAGATTTCAAATAATGCCCATCAACTGAAAAGCAGGTTGTTAATACAAATAAAAAATGTACTTTAAATGTCTGTTTGCCAATGCCATAAGTCTAAGAAGTAGGGGTGGGAAGAAGTAAAAATGTTGTTTCATTTTTTTGTTACTTTTCTTGTTTTTTGTTTGTTTAATGCAGCCCTGTTTCCCCTGATCATCCCCTCATTTACTCTCTTGAACCTTCCCCCTTCACCTATATGGTCACCAGAGGTGGTGGGGGGAGTGTGGGAAGCCAGTACGCTAAGCAGCAACTTGACCAAGAAATTGACACGCATAGTAGTGCCTGATGTAGTGGGACAAACAAGAAATCGACTTATGTCTCTTTAGGCTTGCCCATTAGACTTTATGGCCTTCCCAATTTTGATAACACATAACACCCAGTTCTGGGCCATGTGGCTATCCTGTCTCTGGGTAAGCTGCTCTAACACCCTCAGCTCTGCTGTGCCTTCCCTGGGCAACCAAAACTTATCAGTGTTCTAATCCGTTTGTGCAGGAAAGTAGGGGAAGGCAGAACTAGTGTATACTGCTTGCTGTAGTCCACTTCCTTGGGTCCTAGAAAGCCACTCTGAGTTGTTTCCCTAAATATTTATCTTGAAACAGAAGTACAAAGTTATGTGGCTGGGAGAGGAACTACTCCAGATTCACCAGGGGTAGGGTGATTACACATAGAGTTTTTATTACCCACAGGGTGAAGAGGGAAGAGAGTACCCCAAAACACTTTGTAATTAAGGAGTGGGCTAAGGATGTCATTTTATTTCTGCATCACCACAGCAAAGAGGAGGGGGCAGTTGGAGTGCAAGAACCCCATAGTCACTATCAGCTATCTACAGTTTTCCACTGTGATCCTGCATTCCCAGCCTTCAGCAGATCTTTAGCTACCTATGTTCATCCATTATATACAGAGGGTGAAGAAATTGTTGCTGAACAAGTTTAACAATACAATTTTCTTGTAATCCCATGGACTTCAGATGTCACAGAATATACATGCAATATTACAAAAACAACTGATCCCTGAGGCACTCCACTGTTTACCATTTTCTGTTGAGAGAACTGATCATTTAATTCTATTTTCTGTTTCCTGACCTTTAACTAGTTTACAATCAACAGAAGGACATTGCCTTCTATCTCATGACTTTTTAGTTTTCTTAGGAGCCTCTCATGTGAGACTTTGTCAAAAGCCTTCTGAAAATCCAAGTACACTACATCTACTAGTTCACCTTTATCCACATGTTTATTAATCCCTTCAAAAAGTTAATTAATCCAACAGTTCATCCAATCCTTCCCTAGCTCATCGAGTCCCTCCTGGTTCTTCAGCCTGAACTCCCCCCAGTTCACCTAGACCTCCAAACCAGCCACTAGTATACAATAAACACATTTATTTTTACTTATGTCAGATAATTAACAGGTGTAATTTATGCAAGTGAGTATGCAAATCATATGTGTATTTACTATAGTAACTTTTGTATGTATGTTTTGGCCCCACCCCTGAATGTCCCTATCCTGCCCTTTTTTTTTTATACATGTATATGTGCTTCTAAAAGCACTTATGCATGCATATGTTCGACTTTATAAAACATGGAATACACATGAAGAGACTACTTAGGCTAATTTTGTTTTGAAAATTCACCTTTGAACCTTTTCAGTTGCTCCTTTCTGATATTTCCTAACCATTTCCCCCATTTTATTATAGTCTCAATTTCGAAAGTTAAATTCTATAACAATAGATTTCTTCAGTGTCCTCCCTCAATTTATCAAGTCAAATTTGATCATGTTAATGGTCACTATTACTAAGTTAAGGCAAGATTCCCCAAAATATGCATGTAAATGTACACTCAAGAAGTTGCACCTGCTCAGGAATAGACTCAGATGCATCAGTCTGCTTTGACAATTTGGGCTAAAGTGTGTAGGATAAAATGCCTGCCGATTATAAAATTACCCTCCCTATGTAGTACCTGGGCACTATCTGTGTGGTTTTCTAAGTAACTGAAAAGTATACCTTCTCCTACTATCTGAGGGGCAGCTAAATATGTGCTTATATTTATAGTCCTATTACTTTCTGGATCTGTTTTCAATAATTTCAGAATTCATATCTGACTGCAGTCTCAAATCCTATTCATTAGTTGAATATTGGAGGTCTTCAATCTTAAAAGTCATTAGTCATATCATGAGCACGATTGATTCAATCTATAACAAGCAATTAATTCACAGAATGTTATTTGTTCTGTACTTTATTTCTGTCAAAACACGAACTGGTTGTAAAGTATATTCTATTATTTTCACTACCCCAGGCAACTCTCTGTATTATTTACAAATGATAAAAATCTGTATTCAATTATGCAGCTGCTGAAAACGTATTTTATTAGTAGAGGTTAATCCTAATTAGAGATACGGGGGTGATTTCACCAACATTGAAGTATATGCACCAAAGGGAAAATTTTAAGCTAATATAAGTTTTTTTGCATAGCAAAGGCCACCTGAAGCACTAAATTTAAGGTTAATGGAACAGACTTTATTCTACGGGTATATCTTAGACTTAGACTATTCTCCGCAGGAACATCTTATTCCTATTTCACTTTTAAGTAGCTTAACAAGGAAGAACTCAGTAGCTAGTGACTCATTTGTACATCAGAACATTCATTCAGATAAATGATTAACTATGTCCTATTTAATTTTAGAAACTTGCTATGAAATATGATTACTCGAAAACTACCATAAAATGAATTGTATCCTATATTTGAAAAATAGAATGTTTGCCAAGAGGCCCTTGCAGCTGGATAATTCTAAATAATCCTTCTTTATGCAGCTCCCACTTTCTGGAACAAAATACATTAAAACCCAAATTTTCAAACCCCGGTGCACTTAAAAGCCAGTATTTTAAAAGCCCTGCATACATAAAAACCGGGGGATATGAGTGTGGCTGGGCCCTGCATGCACCAAGTGCATTTTCGAAAGGGCCCGGCCATGCACATAACCCCTGGTTTGCACAGAAGTGCCAGGAGATTGAAAAGGGGCAGGCTGGAGGACGGGGTCTGGGTGGGATGAGGCATGGTGGGGCGCAGGCCAGGACAGTCAAGTTTACTTCTGTTCCAGAGGAGCAGTCAGTAGAAAAACAAACAGTTTTGGGATAGCTAGGGTAGGTTTAGGAGGTAAGGAGGAGAGGGGAAGAGGAAGGAATGATAGTATTAGGGTTAGGGAAGTTGCCTCCTAGTCCTCCTTAATTTGAGTGAACTGGGAGGGAACTGGGGAACTGTATAGGCCCCATTGCATCACTGTGCGTATTTTCTAAAATTCCCCCCCCCCCCACCCCACATGCGTAGGAGGCCACCCGCCTGCACATGCACCTGTGGACATAAAAATCCAGCGCACAAGTGTGCGTGGGGACTGTATTTTATAATATGAAAGTGCTGACTGCTGCCCTGCCTAACTGCATGATCAAGGCCCTACTAACCTGGTTCTCTCTCTCCATTCTCTCTCTCTCTCTCCATGTTTTTTTCTCTCTTCTCTCTCCCCACAGGCGCTATTACCCTCAGCCCCGGAACCTGACCTGTGCCCCTGCCCCTTGGCTGACGCTGACATCACTGATGTCAGAAAAAGCACGCCAAGAGGGGGAATTTAAATCGGAGGAAGAAGTGCGACTGCCGCCCTGAGTAAATGCACGATCAAGGCCCTAGTAACCTGGTTCTCTCTCTCCATTCTCTTTCTCTCTCTCCGTGTTTTTTTTCTCTCTTCTCTCTCCCCACAGGTGCTGTTACCCTCGGCCCCGGAAGCTGACCCGTGCCCTTCTCACTGACGTCGGAAAAAGCGTGCCAAAAGGAGGGATTGAAATCGGATCGGAACCCGGAGAAAGAAATATGACTGCCGCCCTACCTAACTGCACGATCAAGGCCCTACTAACCTGGTTCTCTATCTCCATTCTCTCTCTCTCTCTCTCCCCACAGGTGCTGTCACCCTTGGCTCTGGAAACTGACCAGTGCCCCTCTCACTGACGTCGGAAAAAGCGTGCCAAGAGGGGGGATTTAAATCGGATCGTGACCCAGAAGCGCCGCGTGCTGGCGTCGCACTCTGAAGGAGCGCAACAAAGGAGCATGCCCCTTTGTACGCCCCATTGTACACCCCTGAGAAACCCAAGAACATAAGACGAACAGATTACAAATCCAGAATGGACAACACTGAACATGGACAATGAAAGAAATGAACTGGGAATGCAAATGATCAAAACCTGCCTAAAAAAAGGTAAATATGGAGATAACTACTCAAAGAAACACAGAAACAGATAAACAGCAAATGAAACCAAGAAAACAAAATCTTCTAACCTCATACAAATAAAAAAGACCAAAATCACAACCAACGCAATTGCAAGTAATTTGTTAATGATAACCTTCCTGCTAGTAAATGCACAATCAATCACAAAGAAATTCCCTATAATTATGGATCTATTATATGACACAAAACAAAGCTTCATTGCAGTCACAGAATCATGGTTAAAAAAATCAGACACAGTTTTTAAAAATCAAATAGCACATAGAAACTATGATGTCTTTTCTATCCCCAGAATAAATAAAAGAGGAGAGGGCTTATTCCTAATAATTGAAAAGAAATTCAAAAGTAAACTAATCCCAATAACACCTCCAAGGAATCACAAAATGGTGGGTTTTCAAGTATTTAGGTGTGTTGTTAGGAATTCAATTAGTGGGGAGATGTTTAGTTCTAGGAGGCTTGGTGGACATCATATGAGGCATATTTGTATATTGTTAGTTTCCTAAGATTTCTTTTGACTTCCTTTATCTTTTCACTCTGCCAGGGATTAGTTTGTTTGGGTTCTTTGATGCGTATAAATTTTATGGAGAAAAGACAAAACAACCGAAAACCTAACTAAATATAGAAAACACCTAGCCTACTACAAACAAATTATTCTTGATGCATAAAAACAATACTTCAGCTCTAAAATAGAGAAGTTTGCAAATAACCCGAGAGGTTTCGATAGTGGAAAACATTAAATTCTAGTGATGCTAGACCTGTCAGCAGCCTTTGACACAGTAAATCATAACATACTATTAAAAAGACTGGAATAGGATTATACAACAAAACAATCAACTGGTTTAGATCATATCTAAACAACAGATACTTTCAAGAATAGATCAAAGACGTACTATTAGAAAAAATAAACCTTCAAACAGGAGTACCACAAGGATCAGCCTTGTCCGCAACACTCTTTAACATATACTTGATGCCTTTATGTCACCTTCTGGCAGGTCTGGGCATTATACATTACATATATGCTGATGACATTCAATTCGTCCTACCCATTGATGACACAATCGAAAAAACATTAAACCTAGCTAACATATACCTAGATATTATCAAACAGCTACTAAACCAAATGGAACTAGTTATTAACATCGAAAAAAACAGAATTCCTACATTTAGAACGAAACAATATAGAGATAATTCAAAACCCAATTATGCTCAAAAACAACCAGAAAATAGAATTAGCAGAGAAAGTACGGAACCTTGGAGTAATAATTGACATGGAACTAAGCATGAAACAACATATATCTTTAAAGGTAAAGGAAGGATACACCAAACTCATGATTCTCAGGAGACTAAAACCATTACTAACAACTTCTAACTTTCAATCAGTGTTAGAAGCTTTAATATTTGCTAGCACTGATTACTGTGATGCCCTACTACTAGGATTACCATACACAATGCTAAGACCACTACAAATACTACAAAATATCGCAGCAAGAATTTTGATGGGTAAAAGAAAAGAGACCACATTACTGATACCCTAGCTGAATTACACTGGTTTCCCATTGAGCACAGAATACAGTACAAAACACTATGCACTATACACAAATTAATACATAACAAAAAAGTAGAATGGCTGAACACAGCACTACGTGTACATGTCCCTCATAGAAACCTGAGGTCAGCCAACAAAGCACTACTAACTGACCCTTCCATCAAAACAGCTAGACTAACCCAAGTGAGAGAGAGGGCACTATCATTAGCAGGTCTAATACTATGGAACACCATGCCTCTAGAGATCAGATTACAAAGAGACATCAAAATTAAAAAAAAAATAAGTTTAAAAACCTGGCTTTTTGAACAAGCTTATCACAAAGAGAATGGAGAATAGAAAAGGAGTAGGGTACAGATAGTAGAACAGCCACACACAGCACTTAACCCAATTATTTTATCTCACCACTAATGGATAGATACAGTTATAAAACTATACTTGTATTTAAAAATGTTTCAAGTATAAAAGGACACGATTTATCACATTCACCAAATAGTATTTATTATAATTTTATGTAACCGAACCTTTATGGCACCTGTTTAGATTACATGATTCCATACATTATTGTAAACCGTTGTGATGGTATTTATCAACGATGGTATAGAAAAGATGTTAAATAAACAAACAAACAAATAAATAAATAAATAAATGTTATAAAATCGGTGCGTCCATGTGTATTCTCTGGAAACTGCATGCACATGGATGCTCATGCACGCCTTTTAAAATTGACTCCTATATGAGCATTGCCCTCCCTGGAATGAATGTGTGGTTTCCGTCTGTAACTGGGTGACTGTGGGTCTGCTGTGAGGCCACCCAAATTCACCAATCACCCTCCAGATTCCTGGGGAAGGAGGCTGTCATGGTTTCCCCCCATTTCATAATTGTACCAACTGCATGGCTGATTGGCTTGGGCTAATGATGTAGTATCTTGTGATAGGCTGCCATGGAGTGTGGCTCCATTGTTGGTTTGCACAGCTATCACGATTGGAAGTGGGGCTTGGGTGCGATGTTGGGGGGGGGGGGGGTGGAGCAAAGCTGCTGTTAGATTTAAAGTCATCCTGCTCTCGCTGCTGCCCCTCTTTTCCTGCCTACTAGTGACCCAAGGTTTTCATCTTAATCCATATTTTGGTGTTGGCTATAACCAATGATGTTATTAAGACTGTTATATCCATGTTGATTATCTATGCTAAGCCTATCACAACATGGTGCTTAAGCATAGTACTGGGAGAGCAGGGAATCAGTTTAGAGAAGCGTTATGATCCAGGGATATGATACAGGATGAGCCCAGGGGTTTTGGGCCAGGAAGACACCCGACAGGTCTGCTTTCCTGCAAGAGGAAAGGAGGCCGTCAAGCTTGCTGTGTAGTGGCCTGCCTGAGTGATTAAGACCCTCCTTTGAGACGACATTGATCCAGCAATGCACCACAAGAGTGGAGGCAAGGCCTTGGGCAACCAGCATGGAACAGTTGCAGAGAGATCTGACAGCACCTTCCCAAGAAATGAGGATAGGTGTAATCAGGTTCTAGCATCCTAATTAGATTTTCTTGTCAGGTTTCTAATAAATGGATGCAGCCACTGATTTTTTAATGTGTTGCATGTATTCTGGGAGGTGAGAGAAGACTGAGTGGGCATCACACATGCCTCGGTTACAGATTCTTTACAGTATGAGGTCCATTATTCTTCTTTTAGATACACAAATCTGCACTTCTCACATTAGCAACATCTGAAATAGAGTGGAAGAAGTACATGAAGTCTATTTAGAAGTGAATTTTAAAAGCTGGACATGTGCTGAAATTGGGAGATGGGCACGCATTTAGCACTACTGCGTGTCCACCTTATTTTATAAAGTGGGCAGATGCACGCACAAGTGCTGATGCGTGCATATCTCACATCATAGAAAAAAGGGTGTGGTGAGGGTGGATCGTGGGCATTCTGGGGCGAGACCGAGAGATGTACGTGGAAGTACCTATGTGCCTGGGCGCACCCAGGTCTAGTGCTGTGTAATTTTACTTCTGCAATAGAGGAGGTGCATATTTAAAAAAAAAAAATATATATATATATAGGCAACTGTGAGGGGTTTAAGGAGGTTGGGGTAACTGGGGAGAGTGCAGGCTGCATAACTGGGGGATTTTGGGAGGACCTAGGAGAAATGGTGGATGAACTGGTAAAACTGGTCCTCGGCTGGACGCGCGTCTATTTTAAAGTACAGGCAGTTCCACATCCGTAAGCCAGCTAAAGCTAATGTAATTTTCTTGACATTTGCTCAAATGTTCTCAGTATAGGTTTTCTATTATCTGAAAAAAGAATATAGTCTGGCATGGAATCAGATGTGGAAACTAAATAGATGGTCTTTTTCTGCTGTCTTGTTTCATGTGTTCTATGATATGTTTATTTTCAGAAATGTGCCTTTGTTAATGTATATATATTTTTACAGAATCTTGGGCCTATAAGGATGTTTGCTTGTGACTCCCTGCATTTTAAGTGATTGAACTCATCAGCTAATTGAAATTATATCAGGAAATATTTAGACTGAAATTCTCAATGTATTTTATTCATGTAACTCATTAACCAAAAGCAGAGAGTTTTCACCGAGGAGTAAGCTAATTGGAGATTAGTAATGAAGAAGGAAGTTAACATATATGGAAAATATTTTAAAATATATAGAAGGAAGATACATCTTATTTTACAAAAAGATTGCTGGTTATCCCATTACTTTATAATTTGTATACTGTGAAGTAAAGATAAGCTAGGTTTTTGCCTCACATCAGAGCTGAATTTATTTACTGTGAATAACATTTTATGTGATTTTAATTTGATTATGGATTAATTTCTTAACAAGGTAAACAAGGTTAACCTCTCTGTTAAAAATGATGGCTTCCACTCTTAACAGATTAATGGTCTTATCTGATATTTGAACAGTTATTAACCCTAAGAATGATTACTTTTATGCTTCATTGCTTCATAAGCCAGAAGAGAGCTCATCTTTTAAGAATAAAAATGTAGTGCAAGTAGTTTCTAAAGCCAAAACTGGGATGACAACATCATCTGATCATGCAGCTGCCTTTTCTGTATACGGTATCTCAGTGACGTGGTATTTAGTTTCAAAAAATGGTACGGAGTAGGACACTGCTACTGCCACCAGTATTATCCCTATTTTTACAACTAGTATGGGATTCTTGCATTTTGGGGTCCTCCTTTGTCCTTCTCTTGTTTTTGGGATGGTTCATAGGGGTGTAAATTCCCCCTGAGCATCTGCTTCAGAGATTGATTAGGAGATCTTTCCGTTCCCTGGTAGAACCAGATAGGTCTGACTTTTTGAAAGGAGTTTTTGAAGATCTTTTGACAGTTTTGGCCAGGCTGTGCTAGGAGAGCTATTTACCTCCTCTCTAGAAGAACTACAAGCGATCTGAGTTTTTTTTTGCCTGTGCCCATTAAACAGCAAGGCATAAACTCTAGGAGTGAAGAGAGTGACGTAAAGATTTTTGTTACCAGTTTTGCAGTAAGGCCAGTATCACCTTGCTTGCTGTAATAGCTGGAAGTTGGCTGTTTCATACCACAACCAGTAAACAGTGGGTGAGTCTGCTGATTTTGGGGAGGACTACTTGGAGGACATTTTTGAGACATCTATTTTTTGGAACAAGGGGAATTTTTCCATCCTATCCCTTTGCCTTATTTGGGTTGCTGAAGAGATTTTTCTTGCCCTCCATGAGGAAGGATTTTGGATACTGATTTGGTTGGAGAAAGAAGAGTGAATAGAGAAGGTGTTAAGGACAAGGAGACCACTGCTTTTGCTGTTCTGATTTTTATTTTGCTGTTCATGATTTTCGCAATCCTAGCTTGGATCATTCTTTTTGCGTCAAAGTAAATTTCAGTTTAACACCATCCTTGGACTCTTGGCTTTATTCAAGAGTATCTACCGACCAGTTAACAGAGAATGAGAGATCTGGGCTGTGATTGCTTGACTATGACCGCATGACCCACTAATGCCCCAGGGTCGCAGGAGGCTGAACCTCCCCCCTGCCGGATGACCCCATTATTCCAAGAGCCTGGCATGGACAGTGGGTGATAGGAAGAGAGGTCCAGGATATCGAGGATTTGCCCTGGGAACTGTGTGCCCTCCCCCCCCCCCCTTAATACAGTGCACTCCTTGATGATGGAGTTACAGGTATATTAATTAACATTTGTTTAAAAGATATGGCAAAAGAAATCTATTTTCCAGTGCATCTGTGAATACTGTGACTAAATGAGAATGATGTAATGGAGCCCTGGATAATGTGAAATTGTAGCTAAGTTGGTCATTAGAAGTTGCTGTACTGCTGAGCTCTACTCAAAGGAAAATCAAGAAGGTGACTGAACAAAGGACTCATGGAAATTTGCTAAATCTGGAAAATCTAAATAATACATATAATTGAAGAGTTCTCAAGACTATTAGACAAAAATGGACATTTTAAAATTATTTAATTGATATCAAATTTGAAAAGAGCCTTTGGTGAACAAGGCAAATATTTAATGATAAATGTAATAAAGCTGACCGGTTATTAGCTCATAAATTAAAGATGTTGAAAGATAGAGGCATTATTGAATCGGTTGCATGATATGAGTACCACAAACCCCAGGAAGATTTCTGAAGTTTTCAAATAATTTTATTCTAATCTTTGTTCATCTGAATTAACAGGAGCCAAAAGTTGGATAGATGATAATCTTTGCAGAATTCTTACATAAAGCATTTTAAAAGAGGCACGTGGATTTATTCCTAGGGAGATTTCAGGACAGGAAATCATAGATAGCATAAACCCTATGGGGTAGATTTTCAAATAGCGCAAATTGGCCTACTTTTGCTGGCACATCAGGCGCAAGCAAAAGTAAGCTGGATTTTAGTACATACGCGCGGAGCCACGCGTATCTGCTAAAAACCTGGATCGGCGCGCGCAAGGCTATTGATTTTGTATAGCCGGCGCGCGCCAAGCCGCGCAGCTTACCCCCGTTCCCTCCGAGGCCGCTCCGAAATCGGAGCGGCCTCGGAGGGAACTTCCTTTTGCCCTCCCCTCACCTTCCCCTCCCTTCCCCTACCTAACCCACCCGCCCGGCCCTGTCTAAGCCCCCCCCTTACCTTTGTCGGGGGATTTACGCCTCCCAGAGGGAGGCGTAAATCCCCGCGCACCAGCGGGCCTCTTGCGCACCGGGACGCGACCTGGGGACGGGTATGGAGGGCGCGGCCACGCCCCCGGATCGCCCCGGGCCGTAGCTACGCCCCGTACCCGCCCCCAAAACGCTGCCGACACGCCCCCTAAACACCGCGATGACCGGGCCCGCCCCCGACACGCCCCCGACACGCCCCCCTCGGAGAACCCCGGGACTTACGCGAGTCCCGGGGCTCTGCGCGCGCCGGTAGGCCTATGTAAAATAGGCTCACCGGCGCGCAGGGCCCTGCTCGCCTAAATCCGCCCGGATTTGGGCGGATTTAGGCGAGCAGGGCTCTGAAAATCCGCCCCTATGTCCATTAGGAAAAGTGCAGGGGGGGAATAGCTTTACTCAAACTATTTACAGGTATTTTAATACAGGTATTTTAACTCCCAAATTAGCCAAGGTATTCTAAAGGAAGGAAAATCTCACTATGTCTGTATCATGGCATCTTATTTTATTCATAAACAAGCCAGCCAAGGAACCATAAGAATGTATTATGTATTTATTTATTATTCACTTTCATAAAACTGCCCCTCCAGCCAGATCTCTGGGCAAGTAAATGCAGCTCTTGCTACCCAATTTACTTTTTAATCATGATATAACGATTCTAGCTAATGGTACCAGCTTCGTGCTTGCAATGTTTTCTCTCTAATAGGTACCATAAAAATCAAACTGGATTTATTAAGAGATGCCAGGGTGCAGATAATATAAGAGCTATTTATTTGGAAGGTAATTTTCACAGCAATTTCTTCAGGTAAAGCAGTGTTTTACCCATGGAAATGAGCTTTTACAAAATTGCTTGTCCAATATGTGGTTAAACTTATGAATGGATGGACTATATGTGCCTATGTCTGCTCTCACTGAGCACAGGTATTTCTGGGGACATGGCTGGGACAGTGTTTGCACTTATGCTCATAACTTTTGAATTTTCAAAATTATAAGGTGAATTTTCAAAAGATATGTGTGTCAAGACTTGCACTTAGGCATATAAAATAGCATAAACACATGGTCCACGAGTACATTTGCACATATGAAAAAGGGTCAGGCCAAGGGCATTCCGGGGTGGGGGCCAACATTTATGCGAGTAAGTTGCTATTTTATCAGCAATTTACACATGTAAATTTGGCAGCTTACTCACGTATATTTACTCCTGCTTGATATCTGGAGTAAATGATCATAAATATCTTAAAAGTAAAAAAAAGACTGAGTAGAGGACTTAGGTGAAATGGGGAGACTTCTGATAGAAAAGCCAGGAGCATTTCAATGACCTACAGATGGACTGAGTGAACTGGTAAACTAAGTATAGCTTGCATGTTAAAAAATCCCCTGAATTTCACATGTAAAATACGACTTAAAGGAATAAATGCATCTAAGTAACACATTTAAAATCTACTCACAGAGCACTTTAAAATTTGAAGTAAAAATACACAAGTATATCATTTATGCACACCTATCCAGCTAAGGGCCTCATTTACCAAGTTTCCCCGGTGCGCGATAAAACACCCAAAGAATCGTCGCAGTGCACAATATTTTGTCAGTATCCAAGAGAGGTTTATCACGGTTATGGTATCTCTTCCCTAGACAGGTATTTGTATCCCTATGAGAGGCCCACCTAGTAACTCGAGGTGGGGATTAGGTATTAGTGTAGGGGGTTGGGGGCCACTTTCACATTCAACGTGAGACGTACGAACAGAACAGTGGTCTCTTGTGAAGATTTGCTGGCCTTTGGAGTGAGGAAACTCACTCCAAGATGAGATTTGGGCAATGTTCTCTCCACCTAGCTTGATGGACTCTCTACCTGGGCAACAACAAGCTAGGTGGAGAGAACACTGTCCAAATCTCATCTTGGAGTGAGTTTCCCCACTCCGAAGGCCATCAAATCTTCACAAGAGACCACTGTTCTGTTCATAAGTCTCACGTTGAATGTGAAAGTGGCCCCCAACCCCCTACACTAATACCTAATCCCCACCTCGAGTTACTAGGTGGGCCTCTCATAGGGATACAAATACCTGTCTAGGGAAGAAACACTATAGCAAGGTTCTCTCTCTCTCTCTCTCTACATGCACAAAAAAAGCCTCATTTCCATGGGAAATGCCCCTTAATGCAATATTGGTAAACGAGGCCCTAAGTAGTGCTTTTGATTGAAAAGCTCTACTTATACATACAAGTAGCACTTTTAAGACTTCTCCAGTTAACTAGGGGCATTGTTGCTACTAAGAAGTTTAAACCAGGAAAACTCTGAATTTGGTATGTTGTTTTTACATTCACACTCATGTTTAAGTGCATATTTGTGCATATTTTATAAAACAGATTAGTACACTTCCACATGCAGAATTTAAAGTTATCCTGTGTGTGTAATTTTTACTGAAAAATTATGTGCACATATTAGAGGTGTAAATGTGTACAGATAGTTTTGGTGGGATAAAATGTACCAGCAATCTTTACACTAATGCAGACAGTTACAAAATTATCCTTCTTAATATAAATCACTAAACTGCTAGAAGAAAATTCTCTATTTATATTTCTAAAAGCAAAAAGGCCTTTGATAGGGTAGAAACAGTATTTTTGAAATTTGCTCTTTGGACCTTTCTCTAAGGTGAGAATTTCCTAAAATGGATAGAGTTTATATACTAACTGAGATATTATGGTTCATGTGAATGGCCTGAAACCCAATCATTTTCAGCTGAGTGCACTGTATAATAGAGATGTGAATCGTGTGCCAGATCGTCTTAACGATAAGATTCGGCTGGGGGGGGGGGGGGGGGGGGGGGGAATCTGATCATTAAGATATGTGAATTGGAATCATTTCCGATTCCAATTCACATCGCTAATTTTTTTTTGCACTGCTAAAAAAAAAAAAAAGTTTTGCACCGCTAAAAAAAACCCATCCACCCGACCCTTTAAATCGACCCCCCCAAAACCTTTTAAAGTTACCTGGTGGTCCAGGGGGGGCCTCGGGGGGCCTCAGAGAGAGATCCAGGGGGGCCTCGGGGAGAGGAGAGATCCAGGGGGGCCTCGGGGAAAGATTTCCAGTTCCCAGGCATCACCTGTTCTAAAAAAAAAAAAATGGCGCAGATGCCCCTTTGCCCTTACCATGTGACAGGATATCCGTGCCATTGGCCGGCCCCTGTCACATGGTAGGAGCACTGGATGGCCAGCGCCATCTTTAAAGATGGCGCCGGCCAGCTTTACTCAACAGCCCCTATTATACTACACCCGAGGGTGTGCCACGCAGAGCAGTCAACAAAGAAATAAAATAAAGGAAAAGGCTGAAAACCTGCGGTGAGTCTTGCCGTGCCCCTCTCTCCTCAGCCAGCCTATCAGGAGCCGACTGAGGTCCCTTTAAATCAGCAGCAACGCTGACGGCCTCCCTCTTTGCCGCTCCCTCGTCTCTCTCTCTACCGGGGCTCGCGCAGTCAGCGCGGCCCATTCGGGGCAAGAGCCCGCTCACCCCCGAGGGTGTGCCGCGCAGAGCAGAGCAGTCAACAAAGAAATAAAATAAAGGAAAAGGCTGAAAACCAGCGGTGAGTCTTGCTGCGCCCCTCTCTCCTCAGCCGGCCTATCAGGAGCCGACTGAGGTCCCTTAAATCAGCAGCAACGCCGACGGCCTCCATCTTTGCCGCTCCCTCGTCTCTCTCTCTGCCGGGGCTCGCCCGGTCGGCGCGGCCCATTCGGGGCAAGAGCCCGCTCACCCCCAAGGGTGTGCCGCGCAGAGCAGAGCAGTCAACAAAGAAATAAAATAAAGGAAAAGGCTGAAAACCAGCAGTGAGTCTTGCCGCGCCCCTCTCTCCTCAGCCGGCCTATCAGGAGCCGACTGAGGTCCCTTTAAATCAGCAGCAACTCCGACAGCGTTGCGCGCTGGGCGTCGTGCGCCCAAAGAAGCGCGACCTAAGGGGCCTGCCCCTTAGTGCGCCCCTTTGTGACCCCAGGACCCAGGGCTCACACCGCTACACGCAGTTTGTACCTCACCGTCTCCCTATCTCTCTTACCCCACATCTCTTCAGGCAATTAAGCTAACCACTCTTCCTTCAAATCATCATACCCCTCTTCAAAATCATCCAGACAACCTCGCCAGTCCTCACATCTCAGCAATCCTGAGCTTGTTCGAGTATCTCCAGCGTGATCTAGCAATCATCCTTCTCAGTACTCACCCAGCGTGATCCAGCAATCATCCTTCTCAGCACTCACCCAGCGTGATCCAGCAATCATCCTTCTCAGCACTCATCTTCCCAGCACTCACCCAGCGTGATCCAGCAATCATCCTTCTCAGCACTCATCTTCCCAGCACTCACCCAGCGTGATCCAGCAATCATCCTTCTCAACACTCACCCAGCGTGATCCAGCAATCATCCTTCTCAGCACTCATCTTCCCAGCACTCACCCAGCGTGATCCAGCAATCATCCTTCTCAGCACTCACCCAACGTGATCCAGCAATCATCCTTCTCAGCACTCATCTTCCCAGCACTCACCCAGCGTGATTCTGCAGTAGTCAGCCATCCCAGCGTTCATCATACCTCCCCTCGCAATCATCTAACTCACTCGAACTCTCAACCAACTTGCTCTAACACAACAGTTCAGAATGACACCGAGATTTCCGATCCCTATTCTTCAACACAACCTCCTCACCACAGGAAAAGCCACTACACTACACAGATCTCGCAACTACACAGCCCTCATCCTAATTATGATTTCACCTCTTACCCAATTACTAGGCCTAACACTATTCTCCCTTACGTTATTCAACGCACAATCTCTCACTAAAAAATCCCTGATTCTCAATGACTATCTCATAGATGCCAATCTTGACATTTGTGCCATAACAGAAACCTGGCTCAAACCTACGGATATTGCAATAATAAATCAACTCCCCACCCACCTCTATGATTTCTTATCCCTCCCTCGTCTCAAAAAGAGGGGAGAGGGGATTCTTTTGGCAGCCAAAAACGATCTGAGATTTTCCCAACTTTCAGCAAAATCGGATTCAAAACTAGAAATAGGACTTTTCAAAACAGCCCAACTCCAAGTCCTACTCGTCTATGCCCCTCCGGGCCTTCTTGATTCAGATGCCTCCCCCATCGTAGAAACAATTACAACAGACTTGAATCTGGAATCCCCAGCTATAATTTTAGGAGATTTTAATTTACATGTCGACAACCCTATGCTCTCCACTAACTGCGAGGCGTTACTCACTGCTCTCTCAGCCATGGGCTTTAAGCAGATCGTCAACAAGCCCACCCACAAAGCTGGCCACACATTCGACCTCATCTTTGTAAATGATGGGATCAATTATACCTCCCCCCCTTCTTGCACTCTGGTCCCGTGGTCAGATCACTCACTAATCACCACCACGTTCTCCCTGACAGAAACCAGGAAAACTCTCCCCTCGAAATCCTCAGTTTTTTACAGAAGACCCTGCTCTTCCGACGACCTCACAACCAGCTCGCTTCAGAGCTTCCTCACATTAACCTCTCTGATCCTAACTCAGCTATCCTTTCCTGGAGCAACATCACTGAGGCAGTAGCAAACAAACTATGTCCTCTCTCAACAAAAAAACTAAACCTGAACCCAGCAAAAAGACAACCGTGGTTCACAAATAACCTTTGTAAACTCAAACAGAGTCTAAGGCAGAAAGAAAGCAAATGGCGTAAGGCCCCCTGCCCCAGCACCCTAGCCGCCTACAAACTAGCTCTCCATCACTACAGGAACTCCACTCTAAGATCTAAAAGGGATTACTATGCTAGCAAGATCCATGACCTTGTATTTGACGCAAAAGCCGTTTTGCTTACGTATCTAACCTGACACATATCAGCACTCCAGATATTCCCATAGACCTAGCTCAATCCAAAGCAGAGGAATTGGCTATTTTCTTCCAAGACAAAATATCCAACCTGCTAAAGCGTTTGACCCCCAGTAACACTGCTCTCAATAATGCTCTTCAACTACTAAACAAAGGAACCTCCTTTGAATCATTCGATCCCATCACAGCCTCTGAGGTCCTTCTGTTACTTAAGAAAATGAAACCTTCCTCCCACCCCTTTGACCAAATACCTTCAAAGCTCCTCCTACTAATACCGGAAACAATTGCCAAAACACTGGCGGATATCATCAACTGTTCTTTGTCCCGGGGACTATTTCCAGATGACCTTAAACTAGCTTCTTTAAAACCGCTCTTAAAGAAACCTAATCTAGACCCCAAGGACCCCAACAACTTCCGCCCGATTTCCAATCTTCCATTTATTGCCAAGATCATGGAAAAGCTTGTCAACACTCAACTCTCTAACTACATTGAAGATCACAAAATACTGTTCCCCTCTCAATATGGATTCCGTAAAGCCTTAAGCACGGAAACTCTACTCATATCCCTGACAGACCATATCATCATGGGTCTAGACAAAGGCCAATCCTTTCAACATTCTCTTAGATCTTTCAGCCGCATTTGACACCGTTAACCACTCCATCCTCCTCAATCAAATGGCAAACAGGAATTTCTGGAACTGCACTATCATGGTTCAATACTTTCCTCAGCAATAGAGGCTATAAGGTCAAAATCCACAATAAAGAATCCTCCCACTCTACTTCATCTCTAGGAGTTCCACAGGGCTCCTCCCTATCCCCTACTCTCTTTAATATATACCTTCTTCCGCTTTGCCAACTGCTAACCCACTTGAAACTAACTCACTTCCTATACGCCGACGATGTGCAAATCTTGATCCCCATTAAAGAAACCATCTCCAAAACCCTTGAATATTGGGAAATTTGCCTTCGAGAAATTAATCTCCTTCTCACTACTCTAAATCTGATATTAAATACGGCTAAGACGGAACTTCTTATCATCTCTCCAGAAAATAGTAACCCCTCTCCGTGTCTTCCAACCAACCCACTCACCACCCATACAAGGGACTTAGGAATAATTATCAACAACCGTCTTAACTTAAAATCCTTCATCAAACAAACAAAAGACGGCTTCTATAAACTACAGGTTCTGAAAAGAATCAAACCTCTCCTTCACGTGCGAGACTTCAGAACGGTCCTTCAAGCAGTTATCTTTTCTAAGATAGACTATTGTAACTCTATCTTACTTGGACTCCCTTCCGCATCCATTAAACCCCTCCAGATGCTCCAGAACTCTGCTGCGAGAATTCTGACTAATACCAGGAGAAGAGATCACATCTCTCCCACTCTCAAGAACTTACACTGGCTGCCGATACACTTTAGAATTATCCACAAATCAATCACCATCATCTATAAAGCTATCCATCACCATGCTATGCTCGACCTACAAATCCCACTCAAACGACACACATCCACTAGACCCATAAGAGAAGCCTACAGAGGATCACTCCTCGTTCCCCAAACCAAAACCACACATCATTTAACGCTCAGAGACCGAGCCTTCTCCACAGCCGGACCTTCACTATGGAATTCTATTCCCCCGGATCTGAGACAAGAACCATGCCTAACTACATTCAGAAAAAGACTTAAGACTTGGCTTTTTAAGCAAGCCTTCCCAGATCCCAATTGAATGACAGCATCATTTTTTAAGAGACTTCACAATATAATGTAAATAGTTATTCCTAACTGCTCAATTATCTTGCTCTAATTCTTCTCCCCAGTTATATATACCTTGTTGTAATGTAACTTTATGACCTCTTTGCACTTGTTAATGTTTCGTTTCTGCGTTTCACACCCCCCTTGTTATATGTAAACCAGCATGATGTGATTTCTAATCACGAATGCCAGTATAGAAAAACTCTAAATAAATAAATAAATAAATAAATAAATAAGAGTCTACTCTCTTTCTGTAGCTGAGACCAAAACTATGTCTACCTACATACAAGAAAATCTATAAAAGGGATTTATCAGACCTTCCAAATCCCCTGCTGGTGCAGGCTTCTTTTTTGTAGGAAAAAGATGGCACCCTACACCCCTGCATCGACTACAGGGGTCTGAATGAGATTACCATCAAGGACAGGTACCCCCTGCCCTTAATATCTGATCTGTTTGATAGACTCCAAGGGGCCAAAATATTCTCCAAATTGGACCTAAAAGGAGCTTACAACTTGGTGCGTATTCGAGACGGAGATGAATGGAAGACAGCTTTTAACACTCGTGATAGACACTTTGAATATCTTGTCATGCCTTTCGGTTTAAGCAACGCAACCACAGCCTTCAAAATATGATGAACGACATTTTACGGGACTTATTGTATCAATGCGTAGTAGTATATCTTGATGATATACTGATCTTTTCTCAGGATCTGCAAAGTCATTAGGAGGATGTCAAGAAAGTCCTAAGATGCCTGTGTGAGTACCACCTTTACGCAAAGTTTGAGAAGTGCGAATTTCACAAAGAAGCTGTACCCTTCCTGGGATATATCATTTTGAAGAATGGGTTTCAAATGAACCCCAAGAAACTTGAGAGTATCTGGGACTGGCCTCAACCCACAGGCCTGAAGGCACTGCGTCACTTCTTGGGATTCACTAATTACTACCGATCATTTATTAAAAACTACTCATCATTGACAGTCCCTCTAACTGCTATGACCAAGAAGGGAGCCAACCCTGCCAATTGGTCTTCTGAAGCCATCTCAATCTTCATGACGCTCAAAGAGGCTTTTCAAAAGAAGCCGTATCTCCGCCACCCTGATCCACACCATTCTTTCATTGTGGAGGTTGACGCATCCGACGTTGGTGTGGGGGCAGTTCTGCTGAGATAAATTATGGGATAGGAGACAAGGAGCTTCTCACGATCAAACTGGCTTTTGAAAAGTGGTGTCCCTGGCAAGAAGGTGCACAGCACCAAATGGTAGTATACACCGATCACAAGAATCTAGAGTACCTTCGACATGCTCAACGACTCAACCACCATCAGGCAAGATGGTCTCTATTTTTCAACAGGTTTGATTTCCTTCTGAAATACTGTCCAGGAGAGAAGAACACCCGGCTGATGGCCTATCGCACTCATTCTCACCACAGAACATGCCAGATGAATCCCATCATATTATCGTTCCCGCAAGAATAGTTCTCACAGCCACCCACATGGTACCTGCTAAGAAGATGGTGGTGGCCCGAGGTTTAAGGAAAAGACTGATGAAATGGGCTCATGATTCCCATCTGGCAGGCCATCCTGGACAGTCATACCTTAGCAATGTTGCAAAGATACTATTGGTGGCCAACCATGAAGAAGGACATGCAAGCGTACATGGGTTCCTGCGCTGTCTGTGCCAAGCAAAAACCACCACCCGGGTGACCTTGGGGTTATTACAACCTCTACCATCACCGGATGAACCATGGACCCATATCACTACCGATTTCATAGTGGACCTGCCATCATCCAGCGGCAATAACACCATATGGGTTACGGTCGACCGTTTCTCTAAAATGGTACAATTTGTAGCATTACCAGGATTACCTTCTGCTACTGAGTTAGCAAAACTTTTCATTAAACACATCTTCTGTCTTCATGGGATGCCCAAACATATCCTATCTGACAGAGGAGTACAATTTACTGCAAAGTTTTTGAGAGCATTATGTCAAAAATTCGACATCGCCTTGGATTTAACCTCTGCCTACCATCCTCAGTCTAATGGTCAGACTGAGAGGATGAATAGGACACAAACAATTTCTGCGATCGTATGTCAACTCCAGACACAACGACTGGGCTGAATTACTGCCTTGGGCAGAATTTGCCATCAATTCACCAACTGCTTCTTCAACAGGGTCTTCTGCTTTCCAACTTGTCTACGGGAGACAACCTTTACCTCTGCTGCCTATTCCATTGACAATAGCCTCTCCTGCTGCCCAGGCTACTGCAGCAGAAGTATCCCAGCTTTGGAGACAGATGAAGGAGCTCCTTCTTTTTTTTTTTTCCTTCTTAAAGCAGGACAAAAGGCAAAGAGGACATGATGCTCATCATCAAAAGGCACCCCAGTTCCAGCCTGGAGACAAGGTTTGGTTAAGCACAAAATACCTCTGACTCAAGCTCCCTTCTGCAAGATTTGCTCCTTGCTTTGTGGGACCTTTTGCCATCCTTCGCCGATTAGGTAACTTAACTTACAGTCTCAAACTGCCTCCATCAATGAAGATACACAATGCATTTCATGTATCAATACTAAAGCTAGTGATGCTCTCCGAGTTCTCCAGAAAAGAACCAGAGCCTACTAGCCTGGACACAGAAGATGACATTGAATATGCCGTAGATGACATCCTCGATGAACGTAGAAGAGGCAAGACATGGGAGTACCTCATCTCTTGGGAGAACTATGGCCCAGAGGAAAACACATGGGAACTACTGGCCAATATTACAGACAAGGAGATGCTATGCCAATTCCACCTGGCACACCCACGCAAACCCAGACCACCTGGAAGAGGTCTTGGAAGGGGCCCTTGGAAGGGGGGTACTGTTGTGTCCGTCGGTCGCAGACGGCTGTGACTGCTTTGCCTTACCTCTTTTTCTCCCCTTTCTCTCTATTTGGACAAGATGGCTGTCTCTCGTGTCGAGTGCCGAGGGCCTTGATGTTTCCAGACCAGCATGGGCATCCCCATCCACCATGCTCACTCCCGTGGCCTCCTAGGGTGCAAGCGCGCACATCTCAGATGCTCAAATACACGTCATGGCGGGAACCTCGGGGGCGGCCCCACCGCATGACATCACTACCTCCGGATATATCTAGCCTCCACTTCTGCTACCAATTTGAGTTATCAAAGACTTCACTTCGCTACTCTGCCTGCTCTAAGCTGTACACTTAGACGCCACTTTTCTCATTTAGGGCCTCGCTCCAGCAGAAGCTCTAGACACCCGCTCTTCTGGGGTCTCTTGTTTCCTACTTCCCTTCGGGGTCCTCATTAACCAAGACAATTGCTCCTCGGGGGTCTTTTCTTTCTATTCATTTCCAGGATATTGGACCACTGGGTACTCGCTGCTCGAGGGCCTATCAACTTCATATACTGCACCACAGACCTTCGGTCCCACCATTCTACCATCAGGAAGACACCTTCACTCTGTGAGTACCTCTACGATCCGGCGCTCCAACTCCACCCACCAGCCATGACATTACCCGCATTGCGGGCTCCTGCTTATCGTGAACATCTGGGTGAGACTATACTTCTGAGCCTGTTGAGCGTATTGGCACCTCGTCTATCTGTGCCTTACCTTCCTGCTTCACCATCTATTTACAGCAGTACAATAAAGACTCTATCCATTCTGTGTCTGCTATCTGTGTCAGCCAATCACAGTGGTTCCTCACGGGGCTCCTCCCCATGGGCGGAGTCATATCCATTGCAACCAGGGGTCCACAATGCCTCAAACACAACAACTTCCATATTGTTTGCAAATGCTATCCATTTCAATGATGCAAGCAATGAAGGATGGCTCTTTGGTTTTGGTATTCAGTACAGTTTTTCCTTTCTCATTTTTCTATTGCAAAAATTCCTGTAAGCTGCAGAGTTTTTTCTCTAGCATTGATGAAAAGCCCACATCTAAATGTTTTTTTATTTTTCAATGACTCAGTCTTCTATGAGTAAACGTATGCAACCAGTTACATGCTTTTTTGTATTTTTCTATTACCTTTGCGATTTTTGGCAGCCACACATCTATGATGATCTGCATCACATTTATTATCACGATGTAATTCATCTGTTTGTGCAAAATGTGCAGATTGCCTCTGTTATGTTAATGATGTTTGATACAGCAACAGCAAATAGGAAGTGGAGATGATGAGCAGTATATGCAATCATAGAAACCACAATTACAGATGGTATAGCGCTAAGAGTTCACAGATCCTTATACTGGATTAGTCGAGAAAATGAAGCAAAGAGAAACACATAAAATTAAACATTTCCACCTTTTATTCATGTGTAGTTGGAAGAAGGTTTCGGTCCCCCGACACGGTCCGTGTTTCGCCACATGGGCTGCATCAGGAGGGACAGAGACCCAGAAAATCAACAATCAACAAAAGCAAAAAATAGGTCAGGGAGATTTAATCAAGGATCTACAAAGAACAAAAAGCAGAGACACCAAACAGCAAACAATGGGGATCATTTTCTATTGCTTACCGAGTGCGATAAGTGGCTATCGCACGCGAAAAGTCTCTTCCACAGATGGTGGTGGAGGGCAGAGTCGGGGAGGAGTCGGGGCAGCGAGGGGAGGAGTTGGGGCGGCGAGGAGGCAGACGCTGCGATGTCTTTGCTAGCGGCAATAAGGTAAGCACTGTTATCGTCACCAGTAGTGCGCTCAATAGCACCACCTTTCATGGTGGCGCTATTGGGTGCAAATGCCAGCAGCGATAACACCGCGGTGGTGCGATGGCTGCCGGCTTTCTCAGGCCCGCACCCCCATTTGCCCCCCGCCCCCCGTTTTCACTGGATTCACCATTCTGCGTTAGAATGGTGAATCCAGGCCAATGCTTCTAATATATACAAAGAATACCAAAATAATTGTTTTACATGCAGAAGAGGCCTTTTATAAAATTGCCTGCCTGGTATGCAGATAAGCTTCTGTGCATATATCATGTTAGCATGTAAGTTTACCCAGACTAAACAGAAGATATAGTTAGGTAGGGGTTTGAACTTAGGTGCATAATTTAGAAAATCCAGTGATATGAGTGTAAGTTTCAGGAAAAATTTGTGTGCACCAAATAGCAAGTGTAATTGTGCAGGATGGTTTTAGTGGGATAATTTTCTAAGCGAAATTATACCTGTAAGTCCACTTTGAAAATTAGTGTAACTTAGGTGTTTTTCCTGACTTTTCTATGTGGGTTATTTGAAAATTACCCTTACTGAGTTTTTGGGAAAAATGTTTAAAGCATATGGCCCTGAATATGCTCTGGTTTGAGGGAGAATGAAAAAGCAACAGTGAAGAGTAAAAAATGGAAAGGTACATTTACTCATTCATTAATGAACCCTCAAACATCCAGCTAAAGTATAAATATAAATATACATGTATATCACAATATGTTCAAAGTTGCATATATACATTATAGGGATGTGCATTTGTTTGAAATAACATAGACAATGTCAATAACATTTTTATGTCATTTCTTGTCATTTTGAAAATGAAATGGTAGAAGAAAAACACATAATTTTGTGTTTTTCTTCTATAGTTTTTAGTGCACACTATTTCTGAATAGTGCACGTTAATTGTAAATAGTGCACACTGTTTCTAAATAATGTACACTATTCAGAAATAGTGCTTACTTTTACTGAAATGTAAAAAATGAACAAAAAGAAAGCCTTAAAGACAACGAAAATTGATCCTCAAATGACACTACACTAAATTACATTTTTGAGCCTGCACACCCCTAATGCATTATAGTTTATGTTCTTCCATATTTCCGTGCAGGTGCAAAAGTTAGCTAAATAAATTCAGCGCTTTTATCTGCTGTCATCTTTCAGCCTGGTGCTGACTTCAGTACTACATGCATATAACAAGGTTAAGGAAATTTTACAAACCCTTTCAAAATAATGATGAATGTTTATAGGTACCAAATGATAGATTTCTGCTTGACCTCATATAACACCATTAAATAAAATACAGACTAATTCTGTTTAGAATAAATTGAACTACTGCTTTTTTTTCTTTTGAAAAACAATTGTTTTTGCATTCACTTACCTCACCATCTGTGGACTGTAACAGTAGCTCTTTTCTACACGTGGCTTTGAAGTCTCCAGCAATAGCACTAATATGTACTCCCTTAGGGGCTTCCATTGTCAAAGACCTTGTAGGAGACTCAAGTCTGAAAAAGTATTTATCAATGAACAAAAACTGCAATTAAAAAATCATAAAATTCTGCAAGCAAAAGTGAAAGTTACTCATAAGCAAAATAAAACATTTTATTTTTAAATAGATATTGATCAGCATTAAAATATTTCCAGAAAATTATGGGGAATAGAAACATTTACATGACCATAATAAAACATAAGAAGGTCAATAATCAAAGCTGGCCATTTAAGTAACTTGGCCGAATATAACTTATCCAGCAAAGTTACAAGGTATTTTCAGAGTTACGGCTATGTTGCTAAATATATGCTTATATATTTGTGTTTAGCCATATAAGTTATAATTGGCTAAGTTTAGACCTGTTTTATGGCATGTCTAATTTAGCCAATTAACTTTTGTAGCCAAGACTGAATATTGCTAGTTAGCCGCATAAGTTATATGGCTAACTTCTCCACCTCGATCGCCCACTACATGCTCACAACTTAGTGGCTTTTTACCGATATACGTGAATTCTATGGCTACATGGCGGCTGCTGAAAGTAGGCATATATTAACCACATAAGCTAGTGGATAAATAGCACTGAACGAGCTTTGAATATGGATCACAAGGAAGCCAATATTCAGTGCTATTTATCTGGATAAGTAGTGACTTAACCATCTTAGTGGTGGATTTATCAAAATGCGGTAAGTACTGCATGTGATAGCAAAAGGGGTGTGTTTTATGCTAACATCATTTCAGATTCTGTGATAAGTGCCAGACCTGTTGTATCCCTATGATAAGCCCACCTAGTAACTCGAGGTGGGGATTAGGTAAGAGTGTAGGGGGTTAGGGGCCACTTTGACATTCTACGTGACACCTACGAGTGAGACCACTGTTCTGTTCGTAGGTATCACATAGAATGTCAAAGTGGCCCCTAACCCCCTACACTCTTACCTAATCCCCACCTTGAGTTACTAGGTGGGCCTATCATAGGGATACAAATACCTACCTATGGGCTATGCTGTTATGGTCTCTCTCTCTCTCTCTCTCTCTCTCTCTCTCTCTCTCTCTCTCTCTCTCTCTCTCTCTCTCTCTCTCCCCCCCCCCCCCCCCCCTTGAAATAAGTCTTACAGGAAACATCACTGCATGGTCATAGCTGCTAATGCATTTGAAAGAGGTGTAGTTATGGCTGTGCAATAGCTCTTCATAGACATCCTATTTTTGGAATTTGCATCGCACCATACGATATGGTACGATCACATGCAAAAATGCCTTACTGCATTTTGAAAAATGGCCCCCACAGTGGCAGACGCTGAATACCTGGCTACGTAGGTAGCCGGATATCTAAATGGTGGGCAATGGGTGGATTGGGAGGAGCTACTTATCCGTCTATCACAGCTGGATAAGTGCTGATATTTGGACGTATCAATCTATGATTGATGGATAAATTAGACCTGTTCAGTTTCAAGACTAAACTTAGCTAGATATGAGTTATCCAGCTAAATGATGATTTATATGGGGATATTCAGCAACATAGCCATGCTGCTGAATATCCCTTGTAAGGTAGCAAGATAACTCACTCCTGGCTAACTTAGGCCTAGATGTGGCACGTTAGTGGCCGTGCTAAAAAAAGGGGTGTGCTTATGCCAATTTTTGACATTCCACATCACATAGTAAAAAAATTGTAATCTGCAATAATTTTTTATGTTGCAGGATGCAGTATTGTAGTGTGTGATGCATTAGAGCATTGCACATCCAAATTGAGAGGTACATGCATAAGTCGGGCCAGTACACGCAGAATGGGTTTTCAAAGCTACCCAAGTATGTGCATATCTCCCGCTATGTGCACTTTTATTTTAGGGTGAATTTTAAAAGCCAAAATTGGGAGATGCATGCATCAGTCAGGCAGGCATGCATCCACCATATTTTAAAAGCCTTCTAGATGTATACGTATCTCCCGTGGGTACAAATATCACTCCAATTCAAAAAGGGGCATGATATGGGTGTGGTTTGGCTTGTCCATGGGCATTTTGGGGTGCGGCCAAAGATGCATTCTTACATTCTTACGCACCTGGACTCATGCCCAGGTCCAGTGCTGTGTACGTTTACTTTTGCTAGGGACGAGGTATAAGTTTAAAAAAATAAAAAAGCCATATCTGAGGATTTTAAGGGTCTGTGGTTACTGGGGGGAGTATAAGCTATTCAACCAAGGGGTTTTGGGGGATCTAGCTCTTGATGCTGGAGGATGAACTGGTAAAACTGGCAATGGCATGCGCCCCTTTTTTTTAAATCCTTCGACTTGTGCACCTAGATGTGAGTCTATTTAAAGTTAGGCGCACATGTGCATGCATCCAGGCTACTTTATAACATGCGTGCATATGTGCATGCAAGTTATAACATTGCTGTGTCCCTGGGCAGTACCAGCGCACACGTGCCAATGTGCACGTTTGTGCTGGTCTGAAAGTTACCATCCCTATGCACAAAAAAAAAATTGTGACTTGCTCACTTAAAACCCTGTTTTATGGGTGAAAATTGGTATATTTTAAAACAGACTTGCATAATTGAATTAAAGCTTGCTGATACCTCCACCAGTTCAACCAGTTCTTCTCCAGATCACAGAAACCCTCCTGGTTCTTCACTCTGAACTTCCCCAAATTCACCTAGACCTCTCACCAACTAATAGTAGACAATACAGATGGGTATTTGGAAGAAACAAACTGGAAATCAAACAAAATTTCCTATTTGATTTTAGATCATTTTCAAAACAGAATGAGTTAAATTTCACTGAAATTTTGTCAGAATCTCATTTTGTTTTGAAATCCTATTTTTTTTTAAAGTTGCTGGCCTCAATCACCCCCCCCCCCCAATACTAACCAAATTCAAAGCCACGTCCTGGCCCGGTCCCAATGTCTGGGACTCAGCCTAGGCCAGGCCCCAGGCCCAAATATGATGCTGCGGCCTGGCCTGGAGTCCAGGTCCTGACACCAGGGCTGCAGCCCAGACCCAGGACCAACACTGAGGCGTTGGCCCAGATTCAGGCCTTAGAAGTCTTCTTTCTTTTGTCTTCTTTCTACTTTCTTCTTCAATGAAATGATGCCATCTGCTTGGAAGGTGCCAGAGTTATTTAACTCCAACAAATCCACTCCAGCGGAAGGTGCCATTTTGATGTATGGCAGTCATTTTGACAAAGAAGAAAGAAGACTGAAGAAAAAAGACCTGTGAGGCCTGTGCGCCGAGCCTGGGCCTGACCCTAGCCTGAGGCCCAGGTGCTGGGACCCGGCATCAGGCTTGAATCTGGGCCTCAACCCTGGCATTATGACCCAGCCTCTGGGCCGAGCTGTGGCATCAGGCTTGGGTCCAGACATCTGGATCCGTCTCCTAGGCCAAACCCCGACATTGGACCTGGATCCAAGCTGAGCCTCCAGCATCAGGACCTGGCCTCCTGGCCATGTCACTGTGTCAGTCCTTGGTCCTGGCTCTGGCCTAAGCCAAGGCACAGGTGTTGAGATCCAGCCTTGGGCCTGGGTCCAGACCAAGGTCGTTGCATCAGGACCTATCCTTCAGACCGGGCCGCACCATCAGGCCTGGGTCTGGGCCCTGGCCAAGGCCAAAGCCCAGGTATTGAGTCCAGGCCTCCAAGGCTTGGCTTTGCATATGACCTAAGCCGAGGTTGTGGCAACCTACCATACCCTAGGCCTACACAATGCCATGACTTCAGCCTGGGCCCAGACATCAGGACCAGCTGGCTCAAAGTCTCAGCCAAGCATAGGCTTAGGCCATAGTAGGTCACTGTAACCTTGTCCTAGGCCTCACACAAAGCCCTGGCTGCGGATCCTCCTTAGACCGGGTAAGTGGAGGCCCGGGAGTATCCTGGCCCTGGCATTTTTTGGGTGGGAGGCCCTGGGAAGTCCTGTTTCTTTTTTTTGTTTGTTTTGTGGGGGTTGCAATGTTTATTTAGGATTTTTTAATTAATGAAACAAAATAAACATTATATGAAATGTAAGTTGTGGGGAAAAATCCCCCCAAAAACAAGACAAAAAACAAAACAACATTTTTCCCCCCTTCACATACCTAGTCAGCACAGAGAAATCCATAGGGTAGATAGAAAAAGCACATGCTTTCTAATACAGCACTTTGGGGATGGAAGTCGGCAATTTCTGCTGTTCTGGGGAAGTTGGTGCTGGCAGTTCGTCTGCACATGCAAGTTGCTTCTGATCCAATGGACCAGTAAGTAAAAAAATATTAAAAATTATTTTACTTAGGTAGGGGGTAGGGGTCAGTGTGGAAAGGGGAAAGGGTAGGATGGATAGGCAGGGGGATAGGGAAGTTCCCTCCCAGTCTGCCCTTAATTGGAGCAGACTGGAAGGGAACTGGGGGAGGCCCAATTGCGTCGCTGTGTGTAATTTAGTAAAATCCCCCCCCCCCCCCCCCCACGAATGCTGCCCACACATATGCGCTGGATTATAAAATCTGGCATGCATGTGCTCGCAGCCCATGGATTTTATGACATGCACATGCCGGGAATCGCGTGCTCATGGACGCGTGCGCGCACCTTTTAAAATCTACCCTTAAAGGCTATATATGTGCACGAGGCCATTTTAAAATTTGGCCGATTGTATCTACTAATAAGGAAACAACTTCTCTTCTGTTTTTTTTCTGGGGTCCCTGAGCCACAACTCAGCAAGGGCTGAAACATGTGCTACTTTGTTTTTTATCCTGGAGTTAAAGTCTTGGTTTAACTCCTCTTATCTCACTTCTTGAGTGAGCTAATAAATTGATCTCCCAGCAGGAAAATCACTCCTCTAAACTGGGGATTAAGTTCTTTCACAGTGTAGCGCCCTACAATATCTCTGCCCAGAATGCCTTATTCCTATTTCATGTTTTCTCTTTTCTGTCATTCAACATCCATTCAAAACATTATTCTTCAAATGCTGATAGTTATCGCACCGCAGGTCAGCTGTTAATAACTTAACACTGACTAACTTATACCCTACCTGCATCCATTTTATTTCTGTGCCAAACAATGTTCATTCATTCACACAATCATCCCCAATGTGTTTGGCTATTCAGTCTTTGCTGTTTTCTAGTGTTTTTTAATCTTTACTAGTCCTCTCAGTTCAATTTCCAGAGCAGCTCCCTTCACGTTCCAAAACTGTCAGAAATGTTCCTGCATCTACAGTTCCTGGTGCCAGTGCTGATGCATACTTAAATAGTTCTTAGTCAATCTGTACAGCTCATAAAGAATCTTGATTGCATATTTTTTTCCTTTTCTTCCTTTTTGTTATGTTAATTAAAGAATTTAAAGAGACTTGAATACTTTCTTAAAGTGGTTTGCTAGGTCAAACAAAATTGTGCATTGTCTATTTGGTGTTGTTATGCTGTCTTCATTGCCCTAAAGTCTCTGCGTTGCTGGAGTGATGGTTTCAGAATGTAGCAATCTTGTGACTTGTACTATGCTGTTTGCTATAGTAAAACTCAGACTGAACTATCTCAAAGTTACTGGATTGGAGTTAACTTTACATTCAGTTTTAATTTTATCCCCCAAAACATTCAAAACACGTTCCTCAGTTCCCAAAAATATCTCACACAGACTCCCATCAGCTCATATGTCCACAAATACCCATTATACCCATGAAACCACCCACTGAAATTTATACCCATCAGTACCAAAATATATCCTTTACAACCAAAATAAACATTAAATAATGATCTTCATACACTGTTTCTGATACTCACATGCCAAACTATGCTTTTTAAAATCATTTTTATTGGAATTTATTCACGGGAAATGTCAGGACTCCAAATGGGGTGGTTTTTTCACTTTTAGGGTACATTTTTGGGTCATTCCCAGGGTCCCCACAGTCTACCCACCTGCACTATATATTCATTTTTTATTATTTTTACTTTCTAGGCTTATTTTCATCTAATTTTTGTAGTCTCTGCTTCTGATTCACAGGAGCCTGCAGACATCATCACTGATCTCAGCGAGACTGTGGTCTAACGTGATTGCTGCACTGGGGGCTTCCCAAGGCCCTTGACACTGAACTATGTCATCTTTCCATGCCAGCACAAAGCTTCCCTACTCACCACTGTGGCTGAATTCACAAAGGGAGGGCTGGCAGCAGTTCAATGCTCAGCTGTCTGCTTCAGCTCCTCTCCTCTCAGCAACTTTCTCTCTCCAACATGGTCTTCCTGTGCCATGGAACTCTTCCCAGCTCCCACAGTCAACACTGTAGCCCACCATGCCATGGAAAGCATATCACTGGCTCCCAAGGTCTCTCTCACCCGGGGCTTTCCACCATCAGAAGCAGCACCTCCGTGCTGCCAACAGTCTCCTCACAACCAGATTTGTTTCTCCTCTGGACCATCTCTCTAGGCATCTCAGACAGGCCTTTCTCTCCTGCTTCAGGGCCTCAAAATATGCTCTTCTCTGGCTCATAGCAGAACACCTGAATTGGTGTTGGAGCAGCTCTATGCTGTCTCCAACCATGCTGGTCCCCAGCTCCACACCCAATCCAAGCTCAGGAAACTCCATGCCACTCTTACTATTATAAAAAGACACCATTCTTTCTCCATTGAAATCTAGGCTGCCATCATCATTTCCAGGGATCTCAGACCACCATTCAGGGCCCTACAATCCTTCCCTAAGACGCATATATTTCTTTATTGTTTTATATCCCCTTTTACACATAGAATAATAAAATCTTTCAAATATTTTGTTAATAGCTTCTCAATTTTAAGAGACTAGCCAAGATGATTGATTATTTTAAATTACTGTTGAGTCAGAATAGAATTTACCTTTTTCTTGTTGTCTTGCTGAGTTTATTACTGCAATAAAAATATCTATCATCATCTCCCCTGATGCAATAGCCATGTCTTAAGGATAAGTAAGCTGTATAAATAGCAATTAAGGTTCCTGTTTAAAAGTCTAAAATTGCTTTCCTTTCAAATTATTGATTATATAGCCTCTCAAAATCATATTTATCACAGTGTAGCTTATGGTTCATAAAATGTGATAATTAAATTATATTTCTTTCATCATGCTAGACATGACAGAGCACATCATACTCTGTGAATTCAAAGGAGGACAGACCAAATATCTGTACAAGTCACCTGGGTAGAATTGCTTTTTAGGTGTTATGCAATCATGTTGCATCTCATGAAACCATAATAATCAAAAAACAAAAATTATGTGGGAAATAGACAACTTCCTGTCTGCTACAATAAGTCTAAGGAGTATATTTATCAATTATGGCAACTATAAAAACAGAAAAAACAAACAGAACAGTGTAGTTAAGTGTGTCATGAATTATGTGTCCCTACTACATGGTTTTTAGCATTGCTCTCTATTGTCAGTCCACTGTCGGTTTTAAAGTGTTTCTAATGCCATTTGGAAGCTAGCTTTGTTATGAAAGAGTAGAAAAAGTAGCCCCATGGAACATATTTCCATCACCTCCAAACTGAATTACAGAAATATTTGTTTTGAATTTCCCATACTCTAACAGGTAGGGATGTGCATTCGTTTTCAATGAATGTGCAATACGCAATGCATAAGTCCCTGTTCGCTTGATTTGTGAGTTCGCGAAATGCATGGCAATCCCCCATGAATAAAACATATCATATTAGTTTCATTCTTTTGGTTCGCAGTGATTTCTTAGTGGCCGTTTGAAAGAGGAGAAGGCCATGTGGGAGTATCAATAGCAAAAAACAGCCCTTTCCTGTGAGTCATAAGTGACCTCAAAGCACTGTCATAGACTGGGTCAGACAGGTTGGCAAGCAGACAAGAATGCAACCTATCAGAGCTAAGCATTTTTCTAATGTAGCCAATCGCTGCTCTCACTCAGTGCTCTGCGACGCTGTCCCTGATGAAGCTGTACTATTTACACCTTAAGCATGTGGTGTACCATGTTCTTTCTTTTCGGGTGTTGTCCGGGGAGGTGGCTTTACTCAGAGCTGGTCTGAGTGTCTCAAATCTGTATTCAATTGCTAGCTACTTTGATAGAATTTTCCATTGAAAAAGATATTTGTTCACTTTTGCTGCTGTGCCAGCCAGGCTTTTTTTGACTGTACTTAAGAACATAAGAACATAAGAAAATGCCATACTGGGTCAGACCAAGGGTCCATCAAGCCCAGCATCCTGTTTCCAACAGTGGCCAATCCAGGCCATAAGAACCTGGCAAGTACCCAAAAACTAAGTCTATTCCATGTAACCATTGCTAATGGCAGTGGCTATTCTCTAAGTGAACTTAATAGCAGGTAATGGACTTCTCCTCCAAGAACTTATCCAATCCTTTTTTAAACACAGCTATACTAACTGCACGAACCACATTCTCTGGCAACAAATTCCAGAGTTTAATTGTGCATTGAGTAAAAAAGAATTTTCTCCGATTAGTTTTAAATGTGCCCCATGCTAACTTCATGGAGTGTCCTCTAGTCTTTCTACTATCCGAAAGAGTAAATAACCGATTCACATCTACCTGTTCTAGACCTCTCATGATTTTAAACACCTCTATCATATCCCCCCTCAGTCGTCTCTTCTCCAAGCTGAAAAGTCCTAATCTCTTTAGTCTTTCCTCATAGGGGAGTTGTTCCATTCCCCTTATCATTTTGGTAGCCCTTCTCTGTACCTTCTCCATCGTAATTATATCTTTTTTGAGATGCGGCGACCAGAATTGTACACAGTATTCAAGGTGCGGTCTCACCATGGAGCGATACAGAGGCATTATGACATTTTCCGTTTTATTCATCATTCCTTTTCTAATAATTCCCAACATTCTGTTTGCTTTTTTGACTGCCGCAGCACACTGAACCGACGATTTCAATGTGTTATCCACTATGACACCTAGATCTCTTTCTTGGGTTGTAGCACCTAATATGGAACCCAACATCGTGTAATTATAGCATGGGTTATTTTTCCCTATATGCATCACCTTGCACTTATCCACATTAAATTTCATCTGCCATTTGGATGCCCAATTTTCCAGTCTCACAAGGTCTTCCTGCAATTTATCACAATCTGCTTGTGATTTAACTACTCTGAACAATTTTGTGTCATCTGCAAATTTGATTATCTCACTCGTCGTATTTCTTTCCATTATCATTTATAAATATATTGAACAGTAAGGGTCCCAATACAGATCCCTGAAGCACTCCACTGTCCACTCCCTTCCACTGAGAAAATTGCCCATTTAATCCTACTCTCTGTTTCCTGTCTTTTAGCCACTTTGCAATCCACGAAAGGACATCGCCACCTATCCCATGACTTTTTACTTTTCCTAGAAGCCTCTCATGAGGAACTTTGTCAAACGCCTTCTGAAAATCCAAGTATACTATATCTACCGGTTCACCTTTATCCACATGTTTATTAACTCCTTCAAAAAAGTGAAGCAGATTTGTGAGGCAAGACTTGCCCTGGGTAAAGCCATGCTGACTTTGTTCCATTAAACCATGTCTTTCTATATGTTCTGTGATTTTGATGTTTAGAACACTTTCTACTATTTTTCCTGGCACTGAAGTCAGGCTAAACGGTCTGTAGTTTCCCGGATCGCCCCTGGAGCCCTTTTTAAATATTGGGGTTACATTTGCTATCCTCCAGTCTTCAGGTACAATGGATGATTTTAATGATAAGTTACAAATTTTTACTAATAGGTCTGAGATTTCATTTTTTAGTTCCTTCAGAACTCTGGGGTGTATACCATCCGATCCAGGTGATTTACTACTCTTCAGTTTGTCAATCAGGCCTACCACATCTTCTAGGTTCACCGTGATTTGATTCAGTCCATCTGAATCATTACCCATGAAAACCTTCTCCATTACGGGTACCTCCCCAACATCCTCTTCAGTAAACACCGAAGCAAAGAAATCATTTAATCTTTCCACGATGGCCTTATCTTCTCTAAGTGCCCCTTTAACCCCTCGATCATCTAACGGTCCAACTGACTCCCTCACAGGCTTTCTGCTTCGGATATATTTAAAAAAGTTTTTACTGTGAGTTTTTGCCTCTACAGCCAACTTCTTTTCAAATTCTCTCTTAGCCTGTCTTATCAATGTCTTACATTTAACTTGCCAATGTTTATGCTTTATCCTATTTTCTTCTGTTGGATCCTTCTTCCAATTTTTGAATGAAGATCTTTTGGCTAAAATAGCTTCTTTCACCTCCCCTTTTATCCATGCTGGTAATCGTTTTGCCTTCTTTCCAAATTTCTTAATGTGTGGAATACATCTGGACTGTGCTTCTAGAATGGTATTTTTTAACAATGACCACGCCTCTTGGACATTTTATTGAATTTTATTGAATTCAGACATTTTATTGAATTCAGACTGTCTTTCCCACTGAGACAAGCTGCCAACAGTGGCATTTTGCTGCTTATCTTACCCCCCTGGGGTAGGTTGGTGCAGGCACAGGCAGGGTGTGGGTGGAAGATGGTATGAGTTGGTATTTTCAAACAAGAAGCAAAATCACTAGGAATTGAGCTAGCTCAGGCTTCCAGGCAAGGCTTTTCTCTACTGTTTCATTTTTTGGGGCACACAGAGCAGTCTCAGTTGTAGTGTACATCAAGGCACTGCACTGAGCATCTGTGGGCAGTTTTCCAGACTCGCAGATATTGGTACAGCAGTGCTCTTTTAAGCCAAAACCCTAGTAGGCCTCTTTTGGAGTTAAAAGTTTGTTGTGTGTATATACAGAGGTCTCAGTTGTAGTGTATATCAAGGCACTGTACTGTGCATCTGTGGGCAATTTTCCAGACTCATGTGCACCTACAGCAGTCTCAGTTGTAGTGTACATCAAGGCACTGCACTGTGCGTCTGTGGGCAGTTTTCCAGACTCACATATATTGGTATAGAGGTGTTCATTCACCAATAAAGAAATAATTCTTTTAATTGAAATCCCTAGTAGGCAGTGCCATTAAATCCATGATGTCAGGGAAAGGTAGATGAGTGATTGAGACAGGCACTTCAAAAGGCAGTGCCAGTCCCCCATTAAAGTGCCACTACCTGTTTCTGACCCTGTAGTTTTGGAGGTGAGGGAAGGGGGAGGCTGGGTCATGCAAGACAAAAGGGCAATACCCAAAAGCAGCAGTGAGACAGCAGACTTGATTTAGCGTTGAAAATGTAGTACAGGCACTGTTTGCTTCTGATTCCGATGAAGACTCATCTTGTGTGGGATTCTCATTATTAGAAATGGAAGAAGTAATAGCTGAAGAAGGTTTAGGAGAATTAATTGGTTCTGTCTTAGCCTCCACTTGAGTGTTGCAGGGGAGAGATGAAATTGATGATGATGAGGAGGAGGAAGAGCAGTCAGCGCAGGCACAGAGTGTGACTGATGCCCCTGGCATTGCTTCCCAGGGTGCACCCACTGCTTCTACTCCAGTGCCAGCATCCACCCCGAAGGCTATAGAGAAGGGATCATGAAAGAAATCTGTGATCTGGAGCCACTATAAAGTGATGGAGGACCCACGTTTTGCTCACTGTAATTACTGTGCCAGGGCTTTTAGCAGAGGCAAGCAAATGGGTCATCTAACTAATTTTGGCATGATGCATCATATGCAGAAGCAACACTCAACAGTGCAGCCATATGGGGATGGTGGCACTACCAGTCAGGGGACCCCTTTTTCCAGGCAGCGTAAAGTGGTTGAAAAGGAGCAGAGTAACCCCATGCCCTCAGCCCCTTATACTATTCAGGTGGCAGGCAAGCAGCCCCCTGCCATGTGTCAGAGCCAACAACCCACCATGGAGGAAATGGGGTGTGTTCGGTAACGCTATCCCGGGGAAGGAGGCATGCAGCCTCAAAAGTTGTAACCAGGAGCATCGGGGAAATGATTGCCCTTGATGACCAGCCCTTGCAGGTAGTGGAGAATGTGGGTTTCAAGCATTTGCTGAAGGTCTTAGTTCCGAATTACAAAATCACCTCCAGAACCACATTTAGCAGAAAGGTCATCCCCAGACTGTACAACCAGTGTCGCAGTCGTATCCAGGCACTGCTAGCTAAGGCACAGGGGAGTGTGCATTTCACCTGTGATATCTGGACCACCATGAATGCTGCACACTCTTACCTCTCCCTGACAGCACACTGGTGGGACCTGGCTGTTACGGTCCCGGGCCATGACCTGGTCTCTCCACCTACCTCGGGGCCGGCCCGGGCCGCTGGAACTCCTCTCCCTCCTGCTAGGCCCATCCTGGCCTCTGCTGCGGTACTCCCTCATCGAGGGAGATGCCAGCAATCCAACGTGTCTGGCCCCACCCCCTAGGCGCACGTGCGCACAGGGGCTTGAGATTTAAAGGGACCAGCGTGGGAAGATGCAGGACAGCCTCCAGATGATGTCAGATGCTGCAGGGGGATTTAAACCCTGCAGCTAGGCACTTACCTTGCCTTTCAACGAGCTTCACTCTGGGATAGAGTTGCTAGTTGCTGCATCGGATCCCTGATCGTCTCTCCAGTTTCTGAATTCTGGTTTTTGACTCCGGCTCCATTCCTGGACTTCCAATTCTGCCTCCGTCCTTGGCTTTGACTTCTGCTTCTGACTTCTGGCTTCCAACCTTGGTCCGTCCACTGACTCTGGTTTCAGCTTCTGTCCCCGGTTGGACACCGGCTTCTGGCTTTTCTCCATCTACAGGTATCCAGTTCTTCGCCCACCAGGAGGCCTCGCCTAAGTCCCAGTGGCTTGGGTCCTCATGAGCTCCTCCCGGAGGGAGGACTGCAGGCTTCCAAGGGTGAAATCTTCATTAACCTCCTGGTGCTGGCTGCTTCCCAGGCCTATCTCCTCAGGTCCTCGGTCGCAGAGGATCTCACCTAAGTCCCAGCGGCTCGGGTCCTCACGGGCTGCTCCCAGGAGGACCGCGGGCTTCCAAGGGTGAAGTCTTCCAGGGACTTCTCCTCAGCACTGCCTCCTAGCTGCGACATCCACTGGGGGTTCCCACAGTGCATCATCATCTGTCTCAGCCGACTCAAGGGTCCACGTCCCTAATACTGGCTGAGGCAGGGGCAGGCAGCAGCTCTATTAGTGAACAAGTATCAGGGTGGAAGTGGGCTTTACTGCACATCTACCTAATGGACGAGGCCCATACCTTAGCCAATATTCTAGCATGATTCAAACAGATGCTGGCAGGCTGGCAGCTACACCAAAAAGACAGGAATCCTCAGGCAAGGTTCTTTGTCACAGACAATGGTGCAAACATGGTAAAGGCAATATGTGACGGGCACTTTCAGAACATCTGATGTTTTGCACACTCTGCACCTGTTAGTGAAGTCAGCTCTGGGGTTGGAGTCCAATCACCAAGAGAATGAATACCTGCATACATTAATACACAAGTGCAGGAGCATAGCAGCGCACTTCCACAGACTTGTGAAGGCAGAGCAGGTTCTCCGACAAAAGCAGACTGATTTGTAGATGCCTCACAAGCGTCTCATTCAAGACACTGGGACTTAGGAGGATCCCTCGGAAGGCAATCTCAACAGCCAGGAAGACAGACAGAAAAGTAGCAGGTACGGAGCAGGGTCAAAAACCAGGCAGACAATCCGAAGGCAAGCTGGGTAGGATCAGGAGTGGAGCTGGATCAAGAGCAGAGACTGGATCAGGAGTGGAGGCTGGAACAAGCTGGAACAGGACCTGAAGCAGGAACAAGCTGGAACAAGAACTGAAGCAGGAACAAGCTGGAACATAAAGTAAAGCAGGAACAAGCTAGAACAGGAATGGAACAGCAACTAGATACTCACAGAGAGTGACCTCGTTGCAAGGCGGTCATCTGGAGCAGGAACTGGGTTTAAATCCCCTGCTGCCATCTGACATCATTCCGGGGGCCGGCTGAGGTCTCCCGTCCCTGCAGCTTCAAGAGCTGCCTCCTTGCGCGTGCGGGCAGGCGTACACTGTGGGCGTGGCCAAGCTGGAGAGCTCGACAGCGTCTCCCTCATGGAGACGGCCCGAGGGCAGGAGATCGCTCCGGGACCCCTGCTGGACCCCCAGGGACCTTTGGCAAGTCTTAGGGGTGTTAGGAGGCCCCCCAAGACCCCCAAGTCTTGAGGAGGTCAGGAGGCCCTCCCAAGCTGGCCAAAAGTCCCTGGGGTCTAGCGGGGGTCTGGGAGCGATCTCGTCGTTGGCTGCCAGTAATCAAAATGTGCCGATAGCCTTTGCCCATACTATGTCACAGGGACTACTGGCGCCATTGGTCAGCCCCTGTCACATAGAAGGAGCACAATATGGCACCGATGGCTATGTGACAAGGGCTGACCAATGGCATTGGTAGCCCCTGTGACATAGTAGGTCAGAGGCTATCGGCACTATTTTGAGCGAGGCAGACATGCCGGGACAAATCGCTCGTGGGACCCCGCTGGACCGCCAGGGATGTTGGTAAGTCTTGGGGAGGGATTGGGATGGTGGGGGTGGGGGGGAGGTTGTATTTAATGTTTTGTAGTAAATTTTAATGCTTGGGGTGGGTTTTTTTTAGCTTCATTTTCCTGCGTCGTTTTTTGGGCCGGTTTCGGTGTTCTCCATTTAGTTTTTCCAAAAAACTAACCGAGAAAAACTGAACTTTACCCCGAAGCGTCCGACTCAAAAAATGACCTGGAAGTAAAAAACAAAGTTCATCGCTAGTGATTCTTGCTCGAAGAGACATTTCTCGAACTTCGCGAACAGCTTATTCTCCCTCAGAATCTGTAGAACTTGTCGCATGTGTTGACGATGAGTTGACAGATCTTTGAAATAGATCAGTACATTGTCCAGGTAGACAATGATAGATGAATGAAGGATCTCTCTCAATACCTCGTTCATGAGGTGTTGGAATACTGCGGGCGCGTTACAAAGCCCAAACGGCATTACCAAGAACTCATAGTGTCTGTCCCGGGTGTTGAAAGCCGACTTCCATTCATCCCCAGGAATGATGCGCACCAGATTGTATGCTCCATGAAGATCGAGTTTGGTAAACACCTTTGCTTCTTGCAGACGGTCCAGAAGCTCAGGAATCAGCGGCAGCGGGTACCGATCACGCCTGGTAATGGCGTTTAGCCCTCTATAGTCGATGCATGGGCGCAGGGATCCATCCTTCTTCCCTACAAAGAAGAACCCAGCTCCGGCCGGAGACTTAGAAGGACGAATGAACCCTCCGAAATGTATTTAAACATGGCTTGTGTCTCTGGAAGGGAGAGTGGATATACCCGTCCACAGGGTGGCGTGATACCAGGCAGCAAATCAATGGCGCAGTCGAAGGGACGATGTTGGGGTAACAACTCTGCCTGCTCCTTAGAGAATACATCCACAATGTCCTCGTACTGGGAGGGTATGGCTAGGGATGCTGCCATTAGAGTAAGACTAGGGTGAGGCCAAGCAGGTAGGCAAGTATTAAAGCAGTCTTGACCCCAAGCTGCCACTTGAAGCGTGTCCCAATGAATGACCGGAGAGTGCTTCCGGAGCCATGGTAGCCCCAGTACTATGGGATGAACCGACCTCTCCAATACCAAGAAGAATATTTGTTCAGTGTGCATGACACCCGTTCGAAGTGTCAACGGCTTGGTGGTAGATGCAATGCGTCCGGGGATTACCGTGCTTCAGATGGACGTAATCCAGAGCGGAGAGTTTCGAGGACGTACAGGAAGCTGAAGCTGTTGTACCAAATCCCAGCGGATAAAGTTCCCACCTGCCCCTGAATCAATGAAGGCAGTAGTGGCAAAGGGTCCTCTGGGATATTCCAGGGTTATCAGAACTGTAAATTGAGGAGCAGAAGCTACACAGCCTAGGGACAGCTCCCCTGTGGCGCCTAGGCTTTGGCGTTTTCCAACCTTTCTTTGCACTGGGCCAAAAAGTGTCCCTTCCCCTCCACAGTACAGACAGAGTCCCATAGTTCTGCGTCTCCTTCTCTCCTCTGGAGTTAGAATGCTGCGTCCCAGCTGCATCGGTTCCTCCCCAGAGGAATCCGCCTGTGGTCTTGCCGACACGGCAGAAGGCACTAGAGATTTCGAGAATGCAGGAGCCAGCGAGACCTGCCTCTTAGCCAGGCGGAACTCCCGGGAGCGTTGTTGTAGCCGGCGGTCGATTCTCTCCGCTATATCAATTAAGTTATTCAAGTCCTCCGGGAGATCCCTAGTGGCTAGTTCATCCTTTATCCAGGATGCCAGGCCCTCCAAAAATATGCCTCTTAAGCTGTCTTCTTGCCAGCCTACCTCAGAAGCCAGTGTTCGAAACTCAATGGCATAGTCTGCCAAAGTGCGGGACCCTTGACGCAACTGTAGTAGCTCCGTAGTCGCAGTGGAGTGACATGCTGGTTCATCAAAGATTTGTTTGAAGTTGAGGATGAACTGTTGGAAGCTACCCAGCATGGGATCGTTGCACTCCCATAATGGCGATGCCCAGGCTAGGGCCTTCCCCTCCAGCAAGGAGAGGATGTATGCAACCTTCACTGAGTCCGTAAGAAACTGTTTTGGTAGTAATGCGAACCTGATGTAGCACTGGTTCAAGAATCCACGACAGAGTTTGGCCTCGCCAGTGTAGCGTGGCGGTAGTGGCAAGTGTGGAGGAACTACCGAGTCTGGAGTGTAAGTCACTGGAAGTATCGGTGGAGTCTCGAAAGGCTGGGAATCCAGGCGGTTAGCTAGCCATTCCACGGTCGCTGCCAGAACATCCAGGCAGTGCTCCTGTTGTTGCAAATGTTGTGCCATTCCTGGAATGGTCTGTAGACCAGAAATGTCCGCCGGGTTCATAGCCTTGCAAACTGTTATGACTGGTATAGTAGACCCTGGGGCCGGCCGTGCGGAGTGACGTCAGCACGTGAGAGATACTCTGCAGAGATGGAAAGGCCGGGAGGCAGCACCAAGCCAGGAGACCAGACGGTAGCTTCACTCTGGAAGCCTGAGGCCCCCCCGGGAGGAGCCCGTGAGGACCCGGACCGCTGGGACTTATGAGGATCCCTCGGAAGGCAATCTCAACAGCCAGGAAGACAGACACAGTTCAGGACTGGCGGCAGACAGAAAAGTAGCAGGTACGGACCAGGGTCAAAAGCCAGGCAGACAATCTGAAGGCAAGCTGGGTAGGATCAGGAGCGGAGGCTGGATCAGGAGCGGAGGCTGGATCAGGAGCGGAGACTGGAACAAGCTGGAACAGGAACTGAAGCAGAAACAAGCTGGAACAAGAACTGAAGCAGGAACAAGCTGGAACATAAACTAAAGCAGGAACAAGCTGGAGCAGGAATGGAACAGCAACTAGATACTCACAGAGAGTGACCTCATTGCAAGGCGATCATCTGGAGCAGGAACTGAGTTTAAATCCCCTGCGGTGTCTGACGTCATTCAGGGGCTCCCATCCCTGCAGCTTCAAGAGCTGCCTCCTTGTGCGCGCACGTACACTGTTGGAGGGGCCAAGCTGGAGAGCTCGACAGCGTCTCCCTCATGGAGACGCCGTGGCGGGGAAAGGCCTGTATAGGCCTCGCATGGGATCAGAGAGACCTGCCTGTTCCTGAGGACAGCTGCGGAGGTAAGAGCCCGGTCGCGGGTGTTGCGACCGGGATTGCAACAGCTGTAGGATGTTGATGCCATGTCTTGCCACTTTGCCTGTTGTGCTGCCTTTGAGGGTTCATGTAACTGTTATCAGTGCTCTCTTTTGAAGCTGTGGTGTATTTTTTATATTCTCTCTGCTGCTTTGCACCTCTGTTAAAGCACTCTTGTCACTCCTGATACCCCTTTGCCCCTTTACAGTGCCTTAGGCTATTCATGCCACTTTGGTGCCACTTTGCACACAGTCTAAGTACCTTGGAGCTCTTTTCTCATTCCGATGATTGCTCCCCAGAAGTTTCATCAGAATTGATAAGAAAACCCCAATTCTGCAGCCAAAAATAGGCTGCAAATACTTCCTCCATTGACTTTAATGGCAAATGGAAAACGAATAAAACTAATCAACGAATTGGTTTTTCCCCTATGAAACAAATGCAATGAATTTCGGTCCCGGCGAATTTTTTTCCTTTTGCACATCCCTACTAACAGGGGTGCAAGGCAATTCAGGAAAAATCAAAATGAAACAATAAAAATAAAAGAGGTCAGCCTTTGAGACTGAGAAATGCAGTTTTCTAAGTTACATTATATATAAACTAATCTTCAAAAGAAAATTCAAGTAGGCAAAACTTTGGCTTCAGAATTTTTATTTTTTATATTTTTTTTTTAGAAAAAGCAATACTTTAATAATACAGAAAGGTCCAGCATATTATCAAATGTGAAAAGCAAAATAATTCTTTCATATCATAAGAAGTCAGAGACTGATATTTGTGTTATCAGTCTTGCTGTTATCTTCCTCAAAATTCAAAGGCAACTACTGTCAACAATTCTAAAGTGTTTTAATGAACAGGAGCTGAGGAAAAAAATCCTAATCTGGCATAAAAGAATTCAATGTGCAAAGCTACGAGATCACTCCAAGTCATGAGCAGCATGTTTCTTCCCTTCCTGTAGCATTTCTATTGGCAGAACGGAAGAAATACTAGAATGCTTAGCAGAAAAGAATTTTACAAATAGAATGGCTTAAAGTGAAGCTCAAGTTTCCTGGCAGTTAATTGGCAGTTCTGACAAAGCTAATGATGATACCGTTTGAAGCCAGAGATTGATTATTTATTTATTTATTTACATTTTATATACAGTCTGAAAACATGCTAGCCATGCAGATAACTTTCAGACAACTCCATGTGATCCTGCATGCAACTAGCCATGTGGAGATCTACTACAGTATTTTATAACCTGCGTGTATCAGGTCCATGTAGAGATTATAACATACACATTAATGATGTGCAATCGTTTTTGCTGAATTGGAAAATTTCAAAGAAATAGTCCAATTCAGCATGGGTCGGAGGACCCGAATCCCGAGATGGATTTTCCCTGAACTTCAGGAAAAATTTGTTTTCAGGTTAGCACGGGGGGGAGGGGAAAATTTATTTAAAAAACCCCCCCCAAACCCACCCCAAACCTTCAAATTTAGTTATTTACAACCGCCCCCCCACCCTCCCGACCTCCCCAAAACTTGCCTGAAGTCCCTGGTGGTCCAGCGGGGGTCCTGGGAGCAATCTCCCACTCTCGAGCCATCGGTTGCCAGTAAACAAAATGGCGCTGATGGCCCTTTGCCCTTACCATGTGACAGGGGCTACCGGATGCCACGGAGGATGCCAAGCCCCTCCGTGAGGCCTGGCTGGAGGTGGAAGGCTCGGCAATGAGGATTTAGGTTAATTGTTAATTGCTGCTTTAAGAAAACTGCCCCATGTTGACTAATAACTGAAATAAAAAGGTCATGGTCAGCCCAGAAACAGAAAAAAAAGAAACAAAGGCTGTGTGAAAGTGTGAAAAAGAATGGCATAATCAGAGCGAATGTGAGATAAGAAGGTGCCAAAATAAGAAGCTGCAAGAACAAAGAACTACTGAATAAGCAAAATATGTAACATCTGAGGGGCACATGAAGGAAAATTACCAGCAAATGTAGGGATGAGAAAGAGGGGAATGTGCAAGCCATGCTAGCAGTGCTTAAAAGACAAAGGCAAATTTAAAACGATGAGTAGACTGGCACTGCCTGGTGAACAGTTAAATTCTGTGATACCTGTCTCCGTTTATTCCCTTAAGGGAACACAATCTTGATTTCCTTATAGTTTCCTCTATTTTAACTTTGTATGCATGCATGAAATAAACAATCCTGCCAGCTCTTATAGATCTCTAAGCTACTTAATAAATGTTATGTTTTGAAACTGAAAAGCAGTCCCATCTTTGGCTTTGTGCCCTATCTGGGGAAGAGTCCAGACAGGGATAGGTTTCAACAGCGACCACCGCCACGGGACGCCGAGGCCTGGCCGTCCTTGCTGCTGCAGCTGGGGAGGACAACTCGGGACCCATGGAGGACTTAGGGCCTCATTTTCTAAACAGATCGCACGCGATAAGGGACGTTTCGCACGCGAAATGTCCCTTATCGCGTGCGATATCAAAATGGGGGCAGAGTCGGCCCCGGAAGAGGAGGAGTCGGGGCGACACCGGGGCCAACTCCGCGAAGACGCCGCGGACGACAAAAAGGTAAGGCCCTTTTCGCATCCGAGTTCGCGCCCAATAGCTTCACCTTCTATGGTGGTGCTATTGGGTGAGAAACCGGCAGCGATCGCACCGCGACGGTGCGATCGCTGCCGGCTCTCGCAGGCCTGCCCCCTGTTTCAGCCCCCCACCCCCCTCATTCCCTAAAGTATCACAGGCCTGCAATACTTTAGAAAATGAGGCCCTTAGTGAGGTGAGCAGGCCCAGGCTCGGGCCGAGCCTGGACGGAACGCGCAACAGTGTTAAACATATGGAACATTACTAACTGTAATTTTCCCAAGGAACAGTGAGTGTTCTGGTTCATTGCTGTGAGAAAACATTTCAATAACTGTGTAGTGACAGTACACTGTTTCAGGCAGAATATTACAGTTGAGCCTTGTCTGAAATAATCCACCTATGGGTCTGAAAGAAAGAGTGCTCAGACATGTTCTTCATGTTCCATTCATCATTTTGTTCTGCTTGGTGAGACGCATGGCACAGAAAAGAATGAGTTAAAGGGATATGCCAATGGGATATATTACCACAGGAAAGTTTAGAAGGCTCCTGCTCCTGTTTTTGTTCTTTTTGTTTTGGGACGAGAAGAGTTTTGGGCTTTATAGACTAAAGTTTGGCTTAGAAAGGTAAAAAAGGATATCTTCTTTCCAACTTTTATGGAATATTATTTTCTTTCTTTTGGAATTATTTTGAAAGAAGCTTTAGTCCACCCTTTGCTCCCTTTTTATTTGTGTATTATGCAACAGGTTTGAATTTTACTGTCCACTTAAATTTTCTTAGGCAATGGAATTTTCAGATGAGTCTCTCTCCCTGAGAGATCCAGTGACTCTTCAAGGTCATAAAAGGAATGTTCCTTAAAGGCGAAGAGGAATCAGGGAATTGTGGCACCCATCCAATGTTCACCACTTGAATATCATCAGGATATTCTGGGAAGACATAGGATTAAAAGTAAGAAGCCTATTTATGATATCTGAATGAGATATGGCACTTTGAATTATGCCATAAAGACTAATTCAAGTATCATATCCACCAATTTGAGAGAAAGCTCCAAAGCTGCCCGTGAAATTGGGATGGTATGTGAAAATAAAAGATTAGATTAAACCATCAAAACAGTCACAGGTTTATTGGAAAATGAGAATGTAATGGACTGTATTTGGCAAAGACTTGTAAATCATTTTTCTTTTCACCTTACAATCAATTTTCAGTAAATTTATGTTGGAACTGCAGTTACTGTTTAGTGTGATGATTATTATTATATATCTTAAAGATCATTACGACAATGCTCAGAGCCTTTGAGATTATTCTCCCCCTCCACCTCCCACTCAAAAGGGAATCCTGGAAAGTAGTGGGTTTATGAAAGGTATAGAAAATGTGGATACTTTAAGTCCTTGGAATTGAAGTTGGCTCTTGAATTTCTCAATGAGGATTTCAGTCCAGGGGTTACAGTTGTAACAGCTGAAAGGGAAATTCTAAAGTCTGCTGAATAGTGATTTTTCTAGGCACTATTAGACTGCCTTTCAAAACACAGCCCCTAATAGGTTGTCAGCATGAGGCAAGAAATCTTCATCTTGTTGAATGCAGTTGGACTTTCACAGTATGTTTCCTTATTTTATTTTCATTTCATTTATTTAAAATTTATATTCCATGATTACATAAATGCTCATGTCAGATTACAATGCTACATTCAGAATAAAATAAAATAATAGTAAAAACACACAAAAACAGGTATCAAACAAATAAAACAGATACTTTTGAGACTATAGATGTGGTCCTCGAAATAGGTAGAGTATCAGTTCTTTCTGCTCAGTGAAGAATCACTGAGACCAGTACTTATTAAAAGAAGATCTTATAGTCTATTTATTTATGTATTTATGTATTTATATATTTATTTATTTATTAGCTTTTATATATTGACATTCGTGGGTACATCATGCTGGTTTACAATATAACTGAAGGAGGAAATTACAAAAAACCAGGGTGGGGGGAGAGGGAGCAGATAGGAAGAGAGAAGGGGTTAGAGAAGAGAGGGAAAAACAGGAAGAGGAGAAAAGGAACAGAGCCTGATGGAAAACAACAGAAGAACATAATAAGTAGCATTGCAAATTATACACTCAGTAAGGAACTGTGTATAACCATATACACTGTGGATAACCTTATATAAATTATACACTCCAAAAAAGTATTATATACAATAATAACAAAAAGTATTATATACAGTAATATACATTATCTATGCTATGTATACATTATCTATACATAGTCTATGCAGAAAGCCAGTTTTCCTTTCTATCCCAAGCTAGAAGATAGAGAGATATAAGCCAATCAGAATGAACTCCTTACACTGTTTGGATTTCCCCCCAAAAGTCAAGGATTTTGCTGCCATAAAGCTGAGAAATTGGAAAGCAGTGTAATGCAGACCTGAATATATAGAGAGACTGAACTGTATGGGGAGCTGGACAAGTGGATGATTGCAACCAGAGTGGTCAACTTGGGAGAAAAAGAGGGAAAAATGGTGAGATAATCTAGTGAGATACCCATTCTGGAGAAGTTTTTCATGGGTAATGATTCAGATGGACTGAATCAAATCACGGTTAACCTAGATGATGTGGTAGGCCTGATTGACAAACTGAAGAGTAGTAAATCACCTGGACCAGATGGTATATACCCAAGGGTTCTGAAGGAACTCAAAAATGAAATTTCAGATCTATTAGTACAAATTTGTAACCTATCATTAAAATCATCCATTGTACCTGAAGGCTGGAGGGGGGCTAATGTAACCCCAATATTTAAAAAGGGCTCCGGGGTGATCTGGGAAACTACAGACCAGTTAGCCCAACTTCAGTGCCAGGAAAAATAGTGGAAAGTGTTCTAAATATCAAAATCACAGAACATATAGAAAGACATGGTTTAATGGAACAAAGTCAGCATGGCTTTATCCAAGGCAAGTCTTGCTTCACAAATCTGCTTCACTTTTTGAAGGAGTTAATAAACATGTAGATAAAGGTGAACTGGTAGATGGTAGTATATTTGAATTTTCAGAAGGCTTTTGACAAAGTTACTCATGAGAGGCTTCAAGGAACAGTAAAAAGTCATGGGATAGGTGACTATGTCCTTTCGTGGATTACAAACTGGTTAAAAGACAGGAAACAGAGAGTAGGATAAAATGGACAATTTTCTCAATGGAAGGGAGTGGGCAGTGGAGTACCTCAGGGATCTGTATTGGGACCCGTACTTTTCAATATATTTATAAATGATCTGGAAAGAAATATGACAAGTGAGGTAATCAAATTTACAGATGATACAAAATTATTCAGAGTAGTTAAATCACAAGCAGATTGTGATAAATTGCAGGAAGACCTTGTGAGACTGGAAAATTGGGCATCCAAATGGCAGATGAAATTTAATGTGGATAATTGCAAGGTGATGAATATAAGGGAAAATAACCCATGTTAGGTTCCATATTAGGATCTACCACTCAAGAAAGAGATCTAGGCATCATAGTGGATAACACATTGAAATCGTCGGTTCAGTGTGCTGCGGCAGTCAAAAAAGCAAACAGAATGTTGGGAGTTATTAGAAAGGGAGGGTGAATAAAACGGAAAATGTCATAATGCCTCTGTATCACTCCATGGTGAGACCACACCTTGAATACTGTGTACAATTCTGGTTGCTACATCTCAAAAAAGATATAGTTGCGATGGAGAAGTTACAGAGAAGGGTGTCCAAAATGATAAAGGGGATGGAACAGCTCTCCTATGAGGAAAGACTAAAGAGGTTAGGATTTTTCAGCTTGGAGAAGAGACAGCTGAGAGGGGATATGATGAATGTGTTTAAAATCATGAGAGGTCTAGAATGGGTAGATGTGAATCGGTTTTTTACTCTTTCGGATAATAGAAAGACTAGGGGGCACTCCATGAAGTTAGTATGTGGCACATTTAAAACTAACTGGAGAAAATTCTTTTTCATTCAACGCACAATTAAACTCTGGAATTTGATGCCAGAGGATGTGGTTAGTGCAGTTAGGGGCGGATATTCAGAGTCCTGCTCGCCTAAATCCGGGCGGATTTAGGCGAGCAGGGCCCTGCGCGCCGGTGCGCCTATGTTCAATAGGCCTACCGGCGCGCGCAGACTCCGGGACTCGCGTAAGTCCCGGGGTTTTCTGAGGGGGGCGTGTCGGGGGTGTGTCGAGGGGGCGGGCCCGATCCGCGCGGCGTTTTCGGGGCGGGCCGTAGTGTTTCGGGGGCGGGCCCGGGGGCGTGGTTACGGCCCGGGGCGGTCCAGGGGCGTGGCCGCGCCCTCCGGACCCGCCCCCAGGTTGCGTCCCGGCGCGCTAGCGGCCCGCTGGCATGCGGGGATTTACGTCTCCCTCCGGGAGGCGTATATCCCCCGACAAAGGTAAGGGGGGGGTTTAGACAGGGCCGGGTGGGTAGGTTAGGTAGGGGAAGGGAGGGGAAGGTGAGGGGAGGGCAAAAGAAAGTTCCCTCCGAGGCAGCTCCGATTTCGGAGCAGCCTCGGAGGGAACGGAGGTAGGCTGCGCGGCTCGGCGCGCGCTGGCTATACGGAATCGATAGCCTTGCGCGCGCCGATCCCGGATTTTAGCGGATACGCGCGTATCTACTAAAATCCAGCATACTTTTGTTTGCGCCTGATGCGCCAACAAAAGTACGCCAAATCGCGCTATTTGAAAATCTACCCCAAAGTGTAGCTGTGTTTAAAAAAAGGATTGGATAAGTTCTTGGAGGAGAAGTCCATTACCTGCTATTAATTAAGTTGACTTAGAAAATAGCCACTGCTATTGCTAGCAACAGAAACATGGGATAGATTTAGTTTTTAGGTACTTGCCAGGTTCTTATGGCTTGGATTGGCCACTGTTGGAAAAAGGATGCTGGGCTTGATGGACCCTTGGTCTGATCCAGTATGGCTTGTTCTTATGAGCCAAATATCACAGTCTGGAGGAGTTTGACAGAATCAATTTCAGGGAGGAGAACACTTGCAATTGAATTTCCCCTGCACTGAATCCTTGTGAACTGGCCAGTAAGCAGGTGGGTTCTGGCTAAGATGCTGTAGAGCTCAAGGAAGAAGAGATAGAGCAGATTGCTTTGGATTGAATGTAACAGGAGAGGGAATTGCTCCCAGCATCTTAGAGCAAGGTAATCAGTGCTCCTATCCCAATTGGTCACCTCTCTGCCTTCTAATGAGCAGCAGTTGGAAACAGCTTCTTTTGCCCAAATTTATTCTGGGCACACTGAGACTGAAGAACAGTTTAGTGATGAGAGTGCCTGGCAGGACAGGGCTGAAGTTTAAGTGGCTCTGGTAATTCTTTATGAATGAACCGGAGGTGGAGAAGATAGAGATTTTGAATGCAATCTCTTCCTTTTTCAGGAAAAATCACTCAGGTTACCTCAATTATTAAACACCACTGATCAATACTTAAATCACATTCTATCATCTGTGAACCACCCCAGTTCACCTTTAAATGGGGGAAAAACCTAAGGGATCTCCTGGTTTCATCTGAACTTAAACCAATATCACCCATGATAAATACACCACCCTAGGTCATTTACCATGTGAGAACTGTTCAGTATGTACACACTCACTATCAATCACGGTTTTTATTCATCCCACTACAGGCAAAACTTACTCACTTAGATCTTTCTCAAATTGTTTTTCCACTGGGGTAATATACATCATTCAATACCCTTACTACTAGTTGTACATGGGCAAAACTACACATATGCTGAGAACTTGCATCATTGAACATTGCTCTTGCCTATGCCAGGGGCATCAGAAAGCCCCTCTAGTTGATCATTGGCATGCCAGTGGCCACCAGATTTCTGATTTAAAATTTTGCATAATTGAGACCCTTTTACCTTCAGATTGGGGTTGCAATTTTTCAGTCTCCCTGCCCCGGAGAGAACAAAATGTATATTTGAACTACATACATTGGCTCCTTTAGGTCTAAATTTGGAAATAGAATGGTCCTGTTTTTTCGAATAAAATCCCTTCTTGCTCATATCAGTTTCCATATTCATTTGGTTAAGAGAAATTCTCCTTTCTGATAGGCTAATACAGACCATGTGGTTCTTTTGATTGACAACACATTTTTGGCACATTACCTTTAAAGAGTTTACATTATAGAATATCATGGGAAGCATTTGGTAACATAAACGCTGTCAATTTACTGAGGAATACTTATTCGCCATGGTATGTGACATCCTCCTTTTGTAAAACCTCCTTTTGTAAAACCTTAGGGGCGGATTTTAAAAGGCCCACGCGTGTAAATCCTTCCGAAATCGGAGCGGCCTCGGAGGGAACAGGCAGGCCGCGCTGGTCTTGGTGCGCGCAGGTTGTACAAATGTGCACCCCCTTGCACGCGCCGACCCTGGATTTTATAAGATATGCGCGGCTACGCGCATATCTTATAAAATCCAGCGTACTTTTGTTCGCGCCTGGTGCGTGAACAAAAGTACGCGCTCGCATATTTTTTAAAAATCTGCCCCTTAGGGGTGGATTTTAAAAGGCCCGCACCCGTAAATCCGGAAGGATTTACGTGCGCAGGGCCCTCGCGCGCCGGCGCGCCTATTTTGCATAGGCTGCCGGCGTGCGTAAAGCCCCTGGACGCGCGTAAGTCCCGGGGCTTTCGAAAAGGGGAGGGAGGGGGCGTGTCCAGGGGCGTTCCCAAAACGACGCGGCGTTTTGGGGGCGTGGCGCGGCATTTCAGGGGCGGGCCTGGGGGTGTGGCGCTGGGCCGGGGGCGTGGTTGAGGCCTCCGGACCAGCCCCCGGCACTGGAGGACGGAGCGGGGCTGCTGGCCGACGCGCGCAAAGTTACGCCTGCTTTGAGCAGGCATAACTTTGCCGACAAAGGTAGGGGGGGGTTTAGATAGGGCCGGGGGGGGGGTGGGTTAGGTAGGGGAAGGGAGGGGAAGGTGGGGGGAGGGCGAAGAAAAGTTCCCTCTGAGGCCGCTCCGAAAATCCGCTGGTAATCCAGCAGGAGTCCCGGGAGTGATCTCCCTCTCTCAGGTCGTCGGCTGCCAGTAATCAAAATGGTACCGATGGCCCTTTGCCCTTACCATGTGACAGGGGCTATTGGTGCCATTGGTCGGCCCCTGTCACATGATAGGAGCAATGGACGGCCAGCACCCCCTAGAGGGGGAGATCGCTCCCAGGACCCTGCTGGACCACCAGGGACTTTTGGTAAGTCTGGGGGGGTCGGGAGGGTGGGGGGTTGCAATTAATTAAATTTGAAGGGTTGGGGTGTTTTTTTTTTTTTTAATGTGCCCTTTCCTCCCCCCCCTGAAAACGATAAGAAAACCACACAAAATTTTGTGGGTTTTCTTATCATTTCATCACCCTCCCGAAATGCGATGAAACAGGAAATATCGTCTCTATTTCCTATTTTGTCACAAACAAATGAACCATATATGTGAGATTTTGCATGGTCATGCCCAGGTTCCCTCCCTGAATAAAATGAGCTGCTTTGCATACAATTTTCATGCATGAATAATGCTAATCCATGAAAAGTAGCTCTTTACTAGTCAATTTCATATTAATATTTTATTGAGGCTGAACATGAAAATGGTCATCCACGATAAAATAACAATACCTCCTGGAGATTCGTTAAATGTAATGCAGGAGCCATGGAAATGAACAAAATAGTCCCAGGGCAAAATGAAGAAGTTGAGTGGAGTCCGGGCTGATCCCCAGCTCAACCCAGGGCTGCCACATGAGGCGACCCAGACACCGAAAATTACAAAAACAGATTTATTCTATTTATTTATTTAACAAACATGTCTATACTGTAGTATGAAAGGTCAATGTGGTTTACATTGTAGCTACATACATAAAAATCATTAGAACTAACAATACGACACAGATATCGCTGTAGTAACTATACTGACTGTGCACTCTGTGGTTGAACATGCCTACAAATTATCTGGATCTATTTTCCCAAAACTATCTTTGGAACAGCCATGTATTTAGTGATTTTTTTAAATGTGGAGGTCATTGTTTCAGTTCTTAATTTCTCCAGTATATCATTCCATAGTATTGGGCCACCCAGAGAGAACACTCGTTCTCAGTTTTCACCAAGATGTGTCAATTTTATTGAAGGAATCTCAAAGAGCCCCTTGTTCTGCGACCTAAGGTTTCTTGCAGGAATATATACTCTCAATGTGGAACCAAGTCAGGGCGTGCTAGATTGAGTCAAAAGCTTATGAATCAGCATAAGTACCTTTTAGTCAATCTGTGAACATATTGGAAGCCAATGCAGTTTTGCAACAACTGGGTTTATATGGTCAAATTTATTCCAGCCTACCAACAGCTGGGGAGCTGCATTCTGCAATAGCTGTAACTGCCACATAGTTGAATCTGGGAGGTCCAGAAGTAGGGAATTACAGTAGTTCAGACTTTGCAAAAGTAAGTTTTGCACAACAAATCTAAAATCGGAAGTTTCAAGTAATTCCATGTGTAGCAATGGCTCCTCCCAACTTCCAACCCTGTCATTGAGAAATAAACTGTGGGGTCACCTCTTTCCAAATCCTTCAGTACTGTCACTGGCCCCACCCCTATAGGGAACCAAAAATGTTGGGGGTATAGTGCCCACTCTCCCTTCACCTATCCCCCAAATGTAAAAAAGAAACATCATTGGGGTTGAGTAGAACCACCCATACCCACCCACCCCCATACCCTCATGTATCCCCATTGCCCTCACCCCTCTCCTGTACCCCCAAACCTTCAAAAATCTGCTATGGCTCCAAATGGTGCTGAGCTATCCTTGCCCCAGTCATGTGACTGGAGAAAGGGCCAGGGATCAGATCTAGGACACATGGATAAGTCCAACTTTTCCATGTTTGAATATGGACCCCACTGTCTTTATTATATAAAGTCAAATGCCAATGTTCTTTTTATGACATTTATTCTGATTTATGCTATCTTTTGCTTTTATTTTCCCTAATTACCATTTTAAGTAAAAGTCTATTTTTACAGTTCAAGTGTTATTTTCTAAATACAGTAGAGCCTTGGTACCATGTGGGTGGAATCTAAAGAAAATCAAAGGGTACCCCAGATTGATGAAATATGGGTAGAGTCGCATCATATAATCATCTGCTGATCACGAACCTGCAAACCACTGGGTCTTTAATTTATAGAGAGATCCAGTGGGTTTCTTGTGTGCCAGTTACCCCCTCTCTTGGTACATGAAGGAAGAATATTTGGTTTTCTCTGAAGTTTGAGTTAAAAATATGTGAGACAAATAGTGTGTGGTGTCACTAGCTCTAGCTCTAGTTATAAAAATAAATACTAAAAATTTTCATTGAAAAACTAAAACCTTCATTATGTTCTGTCTTCTTTTAGGAAGTAGTGAGACTCTCTATCTCTTGGAGGGATATGGAGGTATCTCTTTTCTTCCCCCTTTAGTGCTGGTCCAGAGAATCAACAAGTCATAATGAAGCTGAAAGGAAAAAAAAAAAGTAAATCAGAAAAACTGCTACATTGATTTCTATCATAAAACAAAATGTAATGCAGAAAATGAAAAGCAAGAGAATGCCAATCCAAAAGAGATGTCTATTCTATTCTAGAGAATACCCCAGTGTATGCATTGCATATATGTATCCACTGATGAAAACTTGGACATGAGGAAGGCAGCTGCATGGTCTGTATACACTCACAAAGAGCAATATAAAACAAAAGTACACTGAAGATAGACAGATACACCTATGAACATATACAGCACTTCAAAAGCAGAATCCACACAAGGCAAAAGAAAGACAATGTAACAAGAGAAAGTATAGGCTGTGGTACTATCAGAAGTGACATTCATTCTGCACATAGACCTTATGTGATTTTCCATTTCATGAAACAGGAAATTGGGACTAAAAGACAGAACCAAGAAATGACAAAGCATATGCACACAGACACAAAGGACAGAAATGCTAGTAGTTGACATGCATGATTATGAAACCAGACCATGGCACACACAAAAACTCCCACAAAAATAGCATCTGCCACACTAGCATGCCTTTATTGCCTTACAGTAGCAGCATATAAAAGTACACTTTCAGCTATTAAAACAGAAGAAGCCAGTACACAAGAAAATAAAACAGAATAAAACGAATATACTCAAGAAGTAGTTCAAGATCACCTTTTACATCTGGTAACCTTGCTTGGTACATCCATCCTGAACATTCCCCAATCATTGAGATGAACACGCAAATCTCTTTCTTGGGATACAAGAGAGAGGATTCCATAGTTGTCGCTCCAGAGTAGGACAATGATAGTCAGGGGTCCTGGGTAAACTTGCAAAACATAAAGGAGAAAATACCTTTTAGTATACACCCCAGAACTGTTTAGCACTTAGCCTTAATTCCATTACAACTGTTCACTCTCACCTTTCAGCACACATTAGACACATCATAAATGTGTACATTACCAAAAATTCACACACAATTTAAGAAACATGTAAAATATTTATTTTTACTACAGTTGTAAGGGAGGCCCTTCAGAGTATGTCACAGGAAATGATTGTGAAGAAAAAGAGGGATTTGGTGCTATGACACTGGTCCTATGACAAGGAGCATGCATTGCTCCTTGGTGCTTATATCTAGTAGGGATGGGCATATATCTAGTAGGGATGGGCATTTGGAAGAAATTAAATAGGAAATGAGATAAAATTTCCTATTTTGTTTCTTTTCATTTTTAAAGCAAAACGATTGAAAATCCGATGAAATTTCATTGGTTTCACATTTCATTTTAAAAACAAAAACAGTGATATGTCGGGCCTAGGCCCAAAGCCAGGGCCTTACATAGGGAATTGGCTGAGGCCCAAAGCAGGGGCCTTTGACTAAATTGTAGTGTTACCTCAGGGCCAAGGCTGGGTCTATGCCCAAGGACAGTGGCTTGATGCAAGACCCACAGACAAGGCCCAGGTGTGTTGCTGGGGTATCAGACAAGGACACTGCGGCTTCAGCTGAGATCCCAAAAATTGAACAAACTTACCTGCTCCATCAGAGATCCAGCCTTGTGGCCCAGGCAAAGGCCCAAGGCTAACGTCATGGCCCAGGCAGAGGGCCAAGGCCAATGCATGGGTCTCGGCCTAGGCCCTGGTCCTAGCCTGTAAGTAAGAGCCCAGGCCTCTTGTGACATCCTCTTATTTCTTCATCTGTAAAATGACTGTGTCTGCTGGGGACATGCCGTAATTAACTCTGGCGTCTTCTTCAGTGGAGGTCGTCATTTTGTTGTATGGCAATTCATTTAAACTGGGCCTAGGCATCAGATCAGCCTTTGACACCTAGGCTCAGGCTGAAGCCTCGACTTTGCCTTGGCCTAGGCCATGGTAGATTGCCGTGACCTTGTACTAGGCCCTAGGCAAGGCTGAGGCTTCAGCCTGGTCCTAGGCCTCAGCAACTGATCCCCAATGGACCCGATAAGTGGAGGCTGGGGGAGGATCCTGACCCCACCAGATTTTTGGGTGGGAGGGCTGAATGGGGGGCATGAGAGCTCTCAAGACTCCCGTTTAATTTTTTTATGTTGATTTCATTTTTTTTTAAACTAAATAAACAAAATAAACATTAAATGAAACAAAATTGATGGGAATACCCCCCTTCCAAAACAAAATTGCACAATTTTTTTTTCTTCTCATCCCTAACATATGGTAATACTATAGAAATAATCAGTAGTAATTACCATAGCAGTAGTGCATCCAAAAGAAGCAGTCCTAGGAAGTCATTTAGGGGGGAATTTTTACAGACACTTATGTGCATAAAACCTGGTTTTATGAACATAAATAGTTCTTTTAAAATCACCCTGGCTGGTATGCTCATAGATATATGCACATACTGTAACATGATTTTGCATACACTATTAAGTGCATACTAATAGGCATTCTAGGGGGTGGCTGGGGCAGGATCAGGATTTACATATATACATTTATACAAGTAAACATGTAAATCCACATGCAGAAAATTATACCTTTTTTAGAGCATGTGTAACTTTCTATGTGTGTTACCACCTCATCCTTCCCAGCTAGCTCTCAATATGGGAGAGGGGTCAGTGGGGAAAAACACAAACCTTCAACAACACTACATTTCTTTGCATTCTTCATGGTTTGACTTGACTGCAAATGTTCCATTGTGAAAGAGAGACAACAACTAAACAAACTGTTTTTTATACTCAGCAGCAATGACACTGACTCAGTTATAGAGTCAATAAAGTAGTTTACTGAAATAGCAAAATACAATTTTGAATCTTTGCACACACACCTATATGTAGAAATACAATTTACCTACACAGGCAAACTAGCAATGATATGATGTAAACAGAGCAGCAAGAAAAAATATCAACTGAAGGTAAGTCTGATTAACAAAGTAGAAAATAGACAACTGCTCAACTCTGTATATCCACAAAAAACATTTTTCAGACAGCTCAGTTCAATGTAAACAACTTTGCCAGTGAGAGATCATACTGTGAATCTTTAGTGAAGATCCTCCAGACTCTCAGACTCTAGCGGGAGATGGTAACTCCTCCAGCTTGCAGATTTTCCTTCCAAATTTCCAGCGTCGCTGCTGCAGTCTTTACAACAAAAATCCAGAATTAGGTTCCCAATACCACATTGAAAAATCCGATACACCACCTCCAGTCCCTGAGCTCCAATTGCCTATGCCTAGACACTAAACCATTCACCAAACAGAACAGTATTTAAGCTTCTGTATCCTCATATACCATGCATGTTAAAATAATCAAGATTACACATTTTGTTTTTATTGTTTCATTATTGTAGTACAATAAATTGAAATTATAACACTGGTATGCGCTTGCCAAATATTATTTAACACAAATGTAGTTGTTACAGTAAGAACATAAGATTTGCAGTGCTGGGACAAACTAAAGGTCCATCAAGCCCAGTATCCTGTATCCAGCGGCCAATCCAGGTTACAGGTACCTGGCAGAATTCCAAAAGGTCAATGTATTCCATGCTGCTTACCTCAAAGAAAGCAGTGGATTTCCTCACTTTTGAAAGAGCACAAGCGGAAAATTCCTCTTTCATTCACTAAAGATTTTACATGGCAAAACTACTTATATTATTAAAAAGCAACTTCTGTTAATCCAGCAGTTTGCAACAGGACACAAAAGCATATTGCTTACTTTTGAAACAAAATTAAAGAATAAGTGGTAAATTTTAAAAGGGCCATGCCAATTTTATAACAAGCATGCGGCGACGCACACGTTATAAAATTCGATATCCATGCGCACATGCGTGCCCGATTTTATATCGGCATGCGCATGTGCACACGGGTGCTATCTCTCGCTCGCGAAGGGGGGATTTTTTAATAAACGTGCGCCGATGCGATTTGGCCTTCTCTAGTTCCTTCCCAGTCCGCTCCAATAAAGGAGTGGACTGGGAGGGAACTTCCCTAACCCCCTAGCTACGCTTCCTCCCTTTTCCCCTCTTTAACCTGACCCCTAAACCCCACCTACCTACCCTGATTTTTTTTTGTTTTAAAACTTACCTGCTCTGACCAGCAGAAGTAAGTTCTGTGTGCTGGCCGGCTGCCGGCATGCGCTTCACTTGGGACAGCAGCTAATGGCCCCTGCCCAGACCCTGCTCCCGGCTCGCCCCTTTTCAGAATCCTGGCTCTTGCATGCATACCGAGCGTGTGGCTGGGCCACTCTGAAAATGCGCTTGGCACACGAGCGGCGTATCTCCCGGTATTTGTACGTGCTGGGCATTTAACATCAACCCATTAGCTTCTCTTTTCAAACTATATCATTTTAAGAGATCTACTGCAGCACATAAGACCTCTGAGCTCTAACTGACTAGATATTAGAAAAAAATCCTGTGGAAGATACTGCAAACTTTAGTAAATTCTTTAAGGGACCTCAGCATTTTATTAACCTCTAATGCAGGAAACTCATACTAGGGGTTACACATGTATGCCATAGGGGTTGGGTTCCATGCACACCCAGACATTTTCAAAGCAGATTTATGCACATAAATCTGCTTTGACTCAAAATAAAGTCTGCTGATAAAAAGTATCCATAGACTAACTAATGTGTTGTTTTTTTTTTATAAAATACCCACAAAAAGGGCCCATGTGTGTTTTAGCAAAGGTCACACTGTAGGAAGATATATTGCCTTATATTTTTCCAGTGAAGAACTGCTTTTATCAGAAATGCAGGAAAAGTGAATCACAGAATTCACACTTTTGCCTCCAGATGTTTCAAGTTTTTTCTGCATACCATGGTTGCATACAAAAACATGTATCCAGTTTAGGTAATGGATGGAGTTGTCATATTTCTGATGTTCCAGGACTACTAGCATATATGAAAGCAGAGCACCCTGTACAAGACAGCTGGGGAATCCTGCTGGGTATATGTGGCAGAGATGAAAGTCTTGTATGGGCCCTATGAAGCTGCTTTTTCCATTTTCCTTACCTTTCCTTGCTATGTTGTCAGATCTGGAGGAGTTGAGAGATGATTTATTTATGTAAGGGACAGATGTTCTTTGCCAACTATAATTCGGTTAAGGAAAAGGTAGAGTGTATAGATGAGAAAAGGTGTTGTATTATGTTTTCAGCAGTGTTAACCTTTCATGACAGCAGTTTATCATGCTTTCTAGTTTCCTAAGTATATACATATATTTTGGATGACATAAAATCAGGCAGTCAGAGGAGGAGAAACTGTCTTATAGTTCTGCAAGACCTTTCTGCCACTTTTGTCAGCCTTGATTATGGGTGCCTTTTGCTATGGTTGGCAAAAATTAGTGTTAGACCAGTTTAGCTCCTTTTCGCCTGCAAAACACAATGTATTGGGACAGTAAATTTTCTGTAACTCCAGGTACTAGATTGTCATGTTTCACAGGACTCAATTTTGCCATCTGTTCTTTTCAATATATATTTAATGTCTTCATTAAAGGACAGGAGCTTTGGTATTAAATGCCATTTGTTTGTCAATGAAATCCATCTGATTACTTTTATTGATAATGACGGAGAATCAGCAGCTGCCAAACTGATCAAGTGGTTGCATGCAATTTCTAAATGGCTTGATTGCATGAACTCAGGTTACAACCTGAAAAAAACAGAGGCATTATGGATCAGCATGAGAGAGAGGGTCCTTTCCACCTCTGTCTCATGCTGGGAGTCCTTGTTCTTGGTGGGAGGCCTAGAAAAAAAAACCTACTGAACTGGTACATAGAGATGTGAATCGTGTGATCGATCGTCTTAACGATCGATTTCGGCTGGGTGGGGGAGGGAATCGGATCGTCGCGGTTTTGTTTTTTTAAATATCGTGAAAATCGTAAATCGGGGGAGGGCGGGAAAACCGGCACACTAAAACATCCCTAAAACCCACCCCGACCCTTTAAAATAAATCCTCCACCCTCCCGAACCCCCCCAAAAATGCCTTAAATTACCTGGGGTCCAGAGGGGGGGTCTCGGTGTGATCTTTTACTCTCGGGCCTCCGGTGCATTGTAGAAATGGCGCCGGCGCCGGCACACTAAAACATCCCTAAAACCCACCCTGACCCTTTAAAATAAATCCCCCACCCTCCTGACCCCCCCCCTCAAATGCCTTAAATTACCTGGGGTCCAGTGGGGTCCAGTGGGGGGGGGGGTCCCGGTGTGATCTTTTACTCTCGGGCCTCCGGTGCATTGTTTTTTGTCCCCCGACGTCAGGAGCGTAGGAGATCGCTCCCGGACCCCCGCTGGACCCCCAGGGACTTTTGGCCAGCTTGGGGGGGCCTCCTGACCCCCACAAGACTTGCCAAAAGTCCAGCGGGGGTCCAGGAGCGACCTCCTGCACTCGAATCATTTTGTACGGCAAAACGACGTCAGGAGCGGAGGAGATCGCTCCTGGACCCCCGCTGGACCCCCAGGGACTTTTGGCCAGCTTGGGGGGGTCAGGAGACCCCCCCAAGCTGGCCAAAAGTGGTCAGGAGACCCCCCCAAGCTGGCCAAAAGTCCCTGGGGGTCCAGCGGGGGTCCAGGAGCGATCTCCTACGCTCCTGACGTCGGGGGACAAAAAACAAAATGGCGCCGGCGCTACATTTGCCCTGTCATATGACAGGGCAAAGGTAGCGCTGGTGCCATTTCTACAATGCACCGGAGGCCCGAGAGTAAAAGATCACACCGGGACCCCCCCCACTGGACCCCAGGTAATTTAAGGCATTTGAGGGGGGGTTCGGGAGGGTGGGTGATTTATTTTAAAGGGTCGGGGTGGGTTTTAGGGTTGTTTTAGTGTGCCGGTTTTACCGCCCTCCCCCTTCCCCTCCCCCTTCCCCTGATTTATGATTTTTGACGATAAATCGGGGGAATTCCTATTAAATATCGCCTCTAAGGATTTTTGACGATTTAAAATATATCGGACGATATTTTAAATCGTCAAAAAACGATTCACATCCCTACTGGTACATAGTGTAGGTATTAGGTTGGATTCCAAACTGGCCATGTCATTGTAAGTATTGACGATAGTACTGTATGAACCACTTTGCTGAATCTGTAGCAAATTTACCAGCTACATCCCTATTTAGAAAAGGAAGACTTGGCAAAAGTAATTTTTAGAAAATACCGCAGCCAGGCTGCTTTTTGGAGAAAAAAGTATGACTATATTACCCCAATTCTAGCTGACCTACATAGCTACAAGAATAAGATCTAAAATATTTGTGCTAATCCATAAATGCCTGAACATTTGGCAGATCTGGTTCACTATGAACCTACAGGGGCATTGTCATTGCAACAGCTACTACTTATATCTCCAGATTTGACCATGACAAAATGAGTTTCAATAAGACAAAGGGCTTTTATCTGCTTTGCCCCTGAACATTGAAATTCTATACCTCTTGAGCTTAGAAGTGAAATAAATTACTTGCATCTTCACAAATATAAGGGACCCCAAATTTGCCACTTGATAGTGTACAGTCAGTGATCTCAACGAAGCCTGCCCTGTGAGTGATGTCAGAGTAGAGTATTTTTATTTATTTATTTATTTTATTAACTTGTATACCGCCATGCCTAGGTGCTAGGCAGGAAACAATAAAAGCATAGAAAGCAAATATTAATAAAACATAATTAAAAGCATGACAAACAATATAATTACTCCTGCCAATCAAAGTCATAAACAGATGATCTATTCAGGAAAAAAATATTTTATTTTTTGATGACATTTTTTATTCTAGAAACAGTATCTCTACAAAATAAAAACAAATAGCAACAATGCAGAAATTAAAGAAGAAATAAAACAGTACAGAAGTAATCATGTCTCTTGACTTGTAAATATATACCTATTACACCCTTACAGCAATAAATCCCTTTCCACCACCCCATATGCTTTCACACTCACTTACAAACTGGTCATCCTTGCATGATGTCCCAAAATCATTCAATGATACATAGCCTGAAACAATTGAGCAGAAGTTTGAGTATTTGTTGATAATGTAGTGCAAAACTTAGTATAGAACTGTAAAGATCCCTTCGTTTTGACAGACTTTCTCCATCTCAAATGTAAAAAATCATTATAAAAATAATTCACCATTACTAATCCCATAGCGAAACACTAGATGGAGAATCACTCACCCAGTGTGTCAGTATAGCTATTTTACTCAGTAAAATAGCCAAAAATAAAAAATGGATTTCTACAGTAGTATATATGTCATCTTCTAAAGTAAATCCAAAGATGATTAACTATATAGGTTTCTCCACAGACCTTTCCTGTCTAGTCTGAATCCCTTGCCAGAAAGTCCACAGCTTCGTACAACAAACAAACATATGTAAATATTAAAGTACCAGGGTCCCTATGACATTTATGACAGAGATCTGTATTAAAAAATCATTGTCCTCTACTTCTATCAAGGAAAGCCCTGTGGATCAATTTAAACTGTGTTTCTTTGGTATAAATATCTGAGGTTAATTGATATTGTTACGATTCCTCTTGTAGCTGTGCCATGAGAGGCCTCTCACCTTTTCTCTGGAGGCCGCACTGAAGCCGGGGCCTTGCCTGGACAGTCTATCCTAGTTTTGCTTCATGGCCTAGGGAGGCCGCCGTTGCCATCTGGGCCTACCTGAGGACTGCTGTGTTTCCTCCTTGACATTCTGGTTTGGGCCTCTCCCCTTCTTCCTAAGGAGTTGGCCCGCAGCTCTTCTCTTTAGTTATAGGGCCAGCCGGGTGTGGCCCAGCTAAACTCCTCCCAGGGAGTTGCCTGCTTCCTGCTCTATAAAAGGACTTCTCTTTCAGTTCTGCTTTGGCTTGCATTGGAGTTACTTGCTCCTGGAAGTCTCATTTCCCAGCGCTCCGTCAGGCCTTCGTTCTTCGTTGGAGCTCCATGTCTCATCTTGATGTCAGTGATCCTGTCCTGATGTTCATCGCCTGTTCCTGATGTCCTGTACTCCAGTTTCCTCATTGCCTCCTTTCCTGGCATGCCATGTCATGGTCTGTGACCAGCCCATTGTTAGTGGCTGTGTAGGGCGCTCATGGTACAAGGCCATCTTCACCTGCACAGGAGAAGCCTCTGGAAGACTTCTGCTTCAGTCCTGAGTTGTCTTTGAACCCTTGCTTGCTTCCTTCCCGGACTTTGGAGTTCCTTGCATTGTGTCCATCCATGCCTAAGACTCTGACTGAACCTGTGCCATTCCAGCGTGGTCCGCGAACAGCCTAGGATGGGTTGTGTAGGGCGTGCCTTGGTACAGGCTTCTACTGAATCTTTGCCATGTTCCAGTTTTCATCTATTCCACATCTCATCTAGAGCCTGCTTCGCATTCAAGCATGGTCCGCGACCAGCCCTTGGGTAGTGGCTGTGTAGGGCACGCTGTGTCGCAGTCTCAACCCAGTACTTGATCTTGCTCCTGAATACCTTTGCCTGCAGTACCTTGCTTCTGAACCTTTGTCCAAAGTCCTTGCACGAGCCTTCGTCTGCGCACCCAAGTGAGTCTTCATCTGTACCTCCAAGTTCCTCGTCTATGTCTAGAGTCTCTATCTTCCAGAGCCTTCGTCTGCCCTCATCTGTAGTCTGACCTGACCTCTGACTTAATATCGCCATGATTTTAAGTCAGAGGGTGCACAGAAAAGCAGTTTTTACTGCTTTTTTGTGCACTTTCCTGGTGCCCGAAGAAATTAAGGTAGGCGCTAATTTCTGAAAGCAAAATGTGCAGCTTGGCTGCACATTTTGTTTTCTGAATCGCGCGGGAATACCTAATAGGACCATCAACATGCATTTGCATGTTGAGGGTGCTATTAGGTTCGGCAGGTTGGACACGCGTTTTCGGCCCCTTACTGAATAAGGGGTAAGGGAAAATGCGCGTCCAATGGCGGGTTAACAGTGCGCTCCATCAGAGCGCACTGTACTGTATTGGCACGTATATGATTTATATAGATAAGTCAATCTTTTCTGTAAAAATGTAAAATCATAACTAGAGCTAAACTATTTGTCATAAAACTTTAATGAACACAAAGGATAATTTTATCTGCAATGAAAAAATAACTTAAAAATATGTTTAGCTTTGTTAGACGATGATTATAAGTAAGGCATCAAAGACATTTTTACCCTGGTAGTGCCTAATTTATTGTTCTTAGCTTGACACAGTATATTAATTTTGATGTAATAGAGGAAAAACTTACTGTGGGCATCTACTTTCTTCTTTTTTTCTCCTTATATTGACATTTTAGTACGTGACATTTTGATATTCACTACTAAGTTTGCTCTGAGTATATATACATGTATATTCTCTATGATGGTTGAACCTCGATAACAGTTCCAGAGTCCATATCTCACACTTCTGACAATTTCCAGGGTTTTCTGTGCAGGGGGAAAGTTTCCTTTCAAGGCCCTCACATTGCTCTTAACTTTTCTCATAGTTAATTCTCTTGCAGACAGCACTGATAATCTCAGCAGTAGAGAATAATGAAGTCACTACTCAATAAGACACACTAGAGTTGTTTGGTGTTTTCCAACATTTCTCTTTTACTGACAAGGTGCCATGATGAATTAATGTCTTTACAGCTGTGCACTTAATTTTTAGGATGGTACAAGTTCTTTTAGTAAGTTTATGTCTTCTTAAAGTCTTTCATGTTATTCCAATTTAATTTTTTCTTTCAGTTACTTTATTACTTCCCTCCCATTGGAATACAGGGCAAGTTGTACTACTTCCCTGCCAGCGTAGATGAAGTATCAAAATTGTAATTTCAAAGTGTTGAGTCTTTTATCTCCTACCTCCTCTTGTAGTACCAAGCGTGATACCTTTTTTCTCCTCTTTCTCCCAATCATCAGCAGATACTCATGGGCCATGGATGTGGTCCATCTCCTCCCCTTTTCTCATTTCTTTCTTCAGGATGGCTGGGTGTTACCCTCTCCTTGGATTCTGATGACCTCAAGACACTCTTGCATGAAGTGAACTTCTTTCATTAGTTAGAAGAGAAAATGCAAAATAGCTTGAGTCCAAAAGGATTTGGCACACCAAACTCATATAAATTAAAGGTGGCATGAGAGGGTGGAAAGAAACTCTCATCCAAACAAAAGTCTCCATGGGGCTTAAAGTTAAGAATTAGAAAAATGAGAGCACAGTTTAAGACAAGCTGCCTCCTTGAAAGCAAGAAGGATCTACAAGGGTAAAATGGTGATCTCTCTAGGAAAACACTAGGATAGTATCATTGCTAGTTCCAACATGGGGAGCTGCAAACCCAACCAAACTACCAATCAATCTCTTCTCATACCTTATGTTATACTCCTTATTCAGTATTAGTAAGGGAGTAACAGGATTCCTACATATAATAGTATTTATATTTATTATTAAGACTAGTAGGTTATTTTTTTAAGAATTGTGAAGAAAATGATTGCATTGTGATTATTTGTTGCGTAAATGCATATGCGTATGTAACAGACCCTCCAATCACTTTACTAGTAAGCTTGGGAAATTCCTAGTTCAGCTAGTGCAGGTCAGATTAAAGAGTAAGGAGGTTACCATTCTGTTCAGTCCCTCCCTTTGAGGGTTATGGAATGGCCATCCCCCTGAGAAAGGTTTCTTAAGCAGCTCTCTCCCGAGAGACTGTGGGCAGTCCTTTATGGTTTGCTAGCAATTAGGAGGGAGTGACAAATTTTTTCTGTGATGGGTTTTTCAAGTCCAAACAGAGGAATCAGACACATTCTGCCTGGGGATCCTGATCAGGATCGGGAGGGTATTCCTTCCAGTCTACTCACTGGCTGGTTGGGGTTTCCCTCTGGGTTGATTTTTTTGGGTGGTGACACTTTTTCAGGGTAGGAGCCTTGTGAGAACCTGGGTACCACCTGGATTCACAGCATGGGGAGCCCTGTGCTTGGGGTTGCCCAGGTTAGTGAAGACCTGAGCTCTATACCCTCAATGAGCATGGAGGTGGTGGTGACCTGCTGCAAGGAGGTACTCTAGTGTTAAAGTTTGTTGACAAGGAAAGGATTTCTGTTTGAGATCCAGGAAGATTTTTGACTGCCCCCTTCCTTCCTGTTTACAGGTGATCTCTCACAACTGGGAACAAGAAACGAGAGAGAGAAAAACCAGAGAAATAACCAGAATATCACCTAACTGTGAGTAAGAGCAAAGTAGAGATTACTGAGGACACCCATCTGGAGTCTTCACCCCCGGGGGAGGGAGATGATTTGACTCTCTGTGCAAGAGATTTTTACCAATTTGAACGAGTTTTTCCACTCAGCTTAAAGATATCCTCCCTACTGAGGAATGCCACTTATCCACGCCCTGGAGGTTGGATGCTTCCCTTGTCCTGCTATTGAGAGCAATGCACAGATAGAGGGGAAAACTATAAGAGAAAAGAGAGACAATTGTGGTACAGAGGATTTTATTGTTGCCATTCTACATCCTGATTACCCATTAGTAAAGATTTTCATTCTGGACACTAACTCAGTGACTCCAGTGTGTTTATTGGGCATAAAATACACCCACCTAGGGAATAAGAAACACTATTCCCCAGGGAAGAATAGACATGTGTGTCCAAATCACCCTTAGCATCAAGGCCCTGAAAGAATCAATCTTTCCCCTTGTAGAAAAAATATCCAGGCCCTGTGGGATAGAGATCATGAGAAAGCAAGCCTGAGCTTCCAGCCCCGAAGAGACTTATAATCTTTTATGGACCCACTAGAGCATGGATCACTCCTGAATGTGGGGTTCCACTACTATTCGACATGAAAATATTCCACAAATTTGTTAGACAATGTCTCTAATAAAAGCTGAATTAATCTCAAGATAGAAAATAATTGAACACTGAAAATTTTATAACATATTTCAAAAATATTATAGTAGCAGTAACTTCAAATTTATGGTAATTTACTAAATACTGTTGTATTTCCTTGTGAAATGGCTATGGATTTCAGTCAGTTTTAATTTCCTCCACTGAGAAAAAAGAATGCATCAGTAAGTACTGTGTTTATTGTTGCACTGGAGGTGGACCCTTGGCCTGGTGCAGGATTGGTACAGCCCTCTGGTTGGACCCAGAGAGCGCCTGCCACCAGGAGGCGGAGCACACGAGGAAACAAAGGCTAGCTGGAGCTTCACCAATAACAGTCCGGGGTTTCCGCAGGTTGAGCCCTTGGGTACCCGGACCGCCTGGATTTAGGTGGGCCTCGGATGGTCTCCCAGAGAGGTAGCAGAGGGGTGTACCCACCACGAGCAAGGTTGCGCAGCTGATGTAGAGATGATGATGGATCAGACCTGAACTGGAAACTCCGGAGACCTCTGGGAGGTAACAGTTCAGGAAGGTTCTCCGGGTGAGGCAGGCAGTGCCTGCGGGTCTAGTCAGGTAAAGGCCATGGGTGGACTCCAAGCAGGTTGGTCTGGTAGCCTCAGTAGGCCAGAAGAGAGTGTCTGAGTGAAGAGCAAGGGTCAGTGGTCAGCCAAAGCAGGGGTCAAATACCAAGGTCAATCCGATCATAGTCAAGGCAAGCGAGGGTCGGTTCCAGGCAGCAGATGAAGGGCATGGTCAGGCAGGCAGTGGTCAGGTCCAGGCAGCAGACAAGAGAGTAGTCTGACAGGCCGAGGTCAGTACCAGAGACATGGCTGAGGTCAGTACAGACACATGGAGATGCTGGAACACGGTGACGCTGGAACAAGGAGACACTGGAACAAGAAGACACTTGGAAGCAGGGTTAGGTAAGCTTACTACACCACAGTGTCGACCCGATTGTCAAGGCGAGGTCCTGGGGACATGGCCTCGCCATATATAGAGCTTAAAGTGATGTCATCAATCTGCACTCCCGTCGGTGTACCCATGCTTGGCCCTTTAAATTGGAGCACGGCGACCACGCACACGCCTAGGGGTGGGACCGAGGCGGCCGAAGATGCGGAGCCCCGACGGGAGCTCCGCAATTAGACCTGAAGCATGGAGGAAGTGGATCAGGCATGTGTATTTTAGCCTCTAGTGTTGGCTAGGTCACTAGGCTGATGTCCATAACTTCATTTCCCTTATATCGGCAGTCCCTTGCCAAGTGACCTCTCTTCCCACAGTTAAAGCATTGTGGAAGAGACTGTAGCTTGGGTTCTTGGAATGGAGGAAGAGCTAACCGTCTCTGTGGGACACTACTGGGGACATCTATTCTCTGAGGTTTGCCAGGGGGTTTGTGTGGACTGCCTTTCTAGTCTTCTTATGCCATTGGGCATTAATTTCACCTGGTGGAAGGCTTCCACCACTTCTAGGGCTCATTCCAATGGGAGGCCTGTATGTTGGCAGACTCAATTCCACAAGGGTTGGTCAAGCCCATCTAGGAACTGTTCCAGCAGTTCTTGTTGGGCTACTTCAAATCCAGTCTTTGCCTCTGGTTGCACCCACTTCCAACCAGCATCCTTTTGGTGATGTACAGATTTTGGGGTCTCTCCTTAGGCTGCAGGGAATCCTGCCAGAACTGCTACCAGTAGGTTTCTGAGGTGTACCCAGTTCTCTCCAGGATAGCAGCCTTGACTTCCACATAGGTAGCTCTCACATCTGGGTTGGCTGCTTGGAAAGCTGCTTGATTCCTGCCAGTGAGCAAGTTAGCCAAATAGGTTGTCCAGCTGGCTTCAGGCCAAGCCAACAGGCGGGCAGTCCTCTCAAAGTTTTTCAGGAAGACCTCTGGGCCCTTACCAGCCTTCATTTTAAACGGGATGTGAGGGAACGAAGACGGCTGGTCAGCAGTCTGCATGGCTTCTGCTAGCTGAGTCAGCACTGTGCTTTGCTGTGTTAACTGTTCTTGCAGTGTCTGCTGCCCATCAATTTGCGATTGCATAGCATACTGTAATTGTTGCTGCTCTGCAGCCAGGATCTGGATCACTTGCTCCACCCTTTTTGTTCCCTCAGGCAACTGCAGACTGGGTATCTCTATAGAGGAGAGGGAAAACAAAAAACCCTGCTGATCTGTCCAGCCCTGACTCATTGCTTGATCCCTGACTACTCAGGTGGAGCTACCCCCCATGGCTTGTTCAGTTCCACTGCACGAATAGAACAGAGAGAACCCCAGAGAGAGAAAAATAAACTCTATGCTTTTTTTTTTTTTCCTTTTCTGCAGTAACTGTGGACTTCCATCTATGTTTCAAACTTCAGTACACTGCCCCTAGAGCAACTTTTTTTCTTTCCCAAAACTACTTCTTAGGTGGGGGCACAAAATAAGCTTTAACACTTTCTTATCCTCACCAGGAAGACTAGATGGCAGATTTTAAAAGCCCTAAGTGCACTAAAGCTGGGAGATATGCATGTGACTTTACTTCAGATACAATGCAGTTCTTAAATTTAGCAGATCCTTACAAACAGTAACCCTCTCTATCCCCTCTAACCGTTCTCAGCCCTGCCAACTTAACTTAGGCTACAGGGGACTTTCCTGGACCAGAATCCCTTGCAGTGTTGGTCCTTAAGGAAGACTAGACCAGATACATATGGTTTGATGGAGTTTATTATATACTCCCTCACACTTCCAATAAATTACCTCAATACAGATAAAAAGATGTTTCCTCCTACTGCTTGGGAGTTTAGAAAGCTGGAAAATAGCAATTTGGAGAAGTAGTAACCTGAACGCTAAGCTAATGGTCATTCTGTGAATAATGTCTCTGCCATACACTCACAAACTGTGTGGGACTGATTCAGAGAAAAAAAATCACTGACTAGTAAAATGTATCCTATTTGGAGACAGAGCAGCGATGCTGCACACCAACAAGTGACTGCATAACTCAGAGCAGAAGGGGTAGTCACACTATTGTTTAATACTGAAATTAAATGTTCTAAACAAGCCAGAGCATTAGATAGTCAGAATCAGCTGATTTCAATATACACTAGGAGGTTGATTTTAAAACACGCTCTTGTACACCCATAAATGCACGTATCGGTGTGTGAGAGAGGATACATTACAATTTTTAATCATGTGCACACTTACATGTGTATGTTTTAAAATACACCAACTGCACATAAGTATGCTCCTAATTTTCAGATGTTGCATGAGCACAGCTGGCGTGCGTATGTCTTCAATAGGACCATGTCGGCTTTTACACACATATGTCACTGAAGCTTAAAATGCTCATGTGAGGCACATTCCCTCACCCTATAAGTCCTAAAACTTGATATCTACAGACTTGATCCTCATCAGGAGCAGCAGTAAAGTTATGCAGATATCTAGTGTACGTTCGCTGTGGGTTTTGTTTTTAAAATTCGGAGTTACATGCATAAGCCTTAGGGGTGTGCATTCGTTTGCAACATTTGGCAATCCGCAATGTATAGGGCCATATTCGTTGTGGGCTAGATTTTAAAAGCCCTGCACGCGTAAATCCTCCCGGATTTACGTGTGCAGGACACTCGCGCACCGGCACGCGCAAAGCCCCGGGACGCGCGTAATTCCCGGGGCTTCATAAAAGGGGCGGGAGGGGGCATGTCCGGGGGTATGGTGACGGTTCGGGGGCGTGCCGGGAGGGCGGTCCCAAGTCCCCCGGCACTGCGGCCTGTGCCGGGGGATGCGAGGCGGCACGCGCAAGTTACGCCTGCTTCAAGCAGGCGTAACTTGCGCGCGCCTGCTTGGGCTTGCGCACCTGCTTGCGCGCACCTGCTTGCGCGTAACTTACACCTGCTTCAAGCAGGCGTAACTTGCCCAACAAAGGTAGGGGGGAATTTAGGTAGGGCCGGGGTGTGGGTTAGGTAGGGGAAGGGAGGGGAAGGTGGGGGGACGCAGAAGGAAAGTTCCCTCCGAGGCTGCTCCGATTTCGGAACGGCCTCGGAGGGAATGGAGGCAGGCTGCGTGGCTCGGCGCGCGCAGGCTACCGATTTTGCGCAGCCTTGCGCGTGCCGACCCCAGATTTTATAAGATATGCACAGCTACGCGCGCATCTTATAAAATCCGGCGTACTTTTGTTTGCACCGCCGAGCAATGGACGGCCGGCGCCATCTTGTGCTCCTACCATGTGACAGGGGCCGACCAATGGCACCGGTAGCCCCTGTGACATAGTAAGTGCAAAGGCTATCGGTGCCATTTTGGTTACTGGCAGCCGATGGTCCGAGTGCAGGAGATCGCTCCCGGACCTCTGCTGGACAATCAGGGACTTTTGGCATGTCTTGGGTGACCTTTCTGACCCCCCAATAGACTTGCCAAAAGTCCCTGGTGGTCCAACGGGGGTCCTGGAGCTATCTTCTGCACTCAGGCCGTCAGCTGCCAGTATTCAAAATGGCACCAATAGCCTTTGCCCTTACTATGTCACAGGGGCCGACCAATGGCACCGGTAGCCCATTTGACATAGTAAGGTAAAAGGTATTATTGTATTTTTGGTGAGTTTTTGTTTAAATGTGACTTTATTTTGTAGGTAATTTGATTCCCTGAGCTAGGCATTTGCATGCCAAAACATAGTCCTATTTCAGGTTGCATTGCGCACAGCTTTTTCAACCATTGGACTGCAGTTGATTGATTTTTTTGAGATACGTGTTGCATATATATTATTAGTTGGAAGTGTTCCATATAGAATAGCATGGACGGATCGGGGGCCCCCCCTTGCCGAATGCAATGTATCTGCCCCCCCGATGAATACAAATACTTAATGTAACGTATGCGGTCCCTCTGCATATCCCTAATAAGCCTTGGCCCTACCCTAAAGCACCTATGCCATGCCCCTTATTTCTCATGCCCACATGGGTAAATATATGCATATTTCTCAGCTTTTTAATAAGCCTTGGCCCTACCCTAAAGCACTTATGCCATGCCCCTTATTTCTCATGCACACATTGGTAAATATACGCATATTTTTCAGCTTTTTAAAATCTGCACTTTTTGCCAAGACTTGACCTCCCCAAGACTTGCCAAAAGTCCCTGGTGGTCCAACGGAGGTCCTGGATCCATGTCCTGCACTCGGGCCGTCAGCTGCTGGTATTCAAAATGGCGCCGATAGCCTTTGCCCTTACTATATCACAGGGGCTACTGGTGCCATTGGTTGGCCCCTGTCACATGGTAGGAGCACAAGATGGTACCTGCCGTCCATTGCTCCTACCATGTGACAGGGGCCGACCAATGGCACTGGTAGCCCCTGTGACATAGTAAGGTCAAAGGATATCGGAGCCATTTTGAATACCTGCAGCCGAAGGCGTGAGTGCAGTAGATGGCTGCCGGACCCCCGCTGGACCACCAGGGAGTTTTGGCAAGTCTTGTGGGGGTCAGGAGGGTGGGGGGTTGTAGTTAATTAAATTTTAGCTGGGAAACGAATAAGAATGGAACACATGAACGGATCAGGGGTCCCCCTTGCCGAATGCAACGTATCTGCCCCCCGACAAATATGAATAACAAATGTAATGTATGCAGTCCCTCTGTACATCCCTAATAAGCCTTGGCCCTGCCCTAAAGCACCTATGCCATGCCCCTTATTTCTCATGCACACATGAGTAAATAAACGCATATTTTTCAGCTTTTAAAAATCTGCACTGCTTGCGCATAGCCCACATGCACACATATATGGACATTTTTGCATGAGCAACACTTTTAAAATCAACCTGTAGGATTGTGACCACCTTTTTGTCTGCTTGCATACCTCATTTTTGTGTCCAAGTTTTTTGTTTACTTTAATATATTTAATGTGTTTTATTTATATAACTGTTACTTCCTGTATATGAATAATCTAATTATTCCTGCTGAATAAAAGTTTAAGAATGTAACCTTAGAGTGAATTCTATATCTTTCTGTGCTGAACTGCTGGTTGTGCACTGCAGGGAACCTTGAGTGTCTTAACAGTTGCTGTGAGTCCATAAACACTTTACAATGAGGACAGTGTGTGAACCGAAGGCTCTGGACCTGTATTGTATTTCTTTGTAAGTTAATGTAGGTATTTCTAATTTTATATTATAGAGAAATTTCCTCCCCTGGTGAGTGCTATAAAACCCAGCAGAAAATTACATGTATGAAATTTAAAATTTACAGGTGAAATGCATAAAAGATAAAAGAGCAAGAACCTCAATATCACACAATTTATAACAAACAAAGGTATAATGGCAGATACATTAGCTTAACACCATGCAGCCAAATGGCTTAAACAAGGAGATAGACTGGGCAGCATGTTGATTTCTTTGAATGTTAAGGAGCCATCTTGATTGGCCATTGAGTGGGGTTGACAAATGGTTATGTACCCCTACCCATAGGTGGGTTTTATGTATGCAGGATTGTGATTGGATAATGGTTGAGTTAAGGAGATCTCTTTCTTGAGCAGTTTGAAATTGGTGTAGACTTTAAAGAGCAACGTCCATTATCTTGGCCATTGAGCTAGACACCATCTTTTGAAGCTTATAGTGAAGCTGAATGTGAGATATGGCACAAATATATTTGACTGTTTTCAATAAAAAAAAAAAAAGTACACTCATTATTGTATTTTTGGTGCGTTTTTGTTTAAATTTGACTTTATTTTGTAGGTAATTTGATTCCCTGAGCTAGACATTTGCACGCCAAAACATAGTCCTATTTCGGGTTGCATTGCGCACAGCTTTTTCAACCATTGGACTGCAGTTGATTGATTTTTTTTGAGATATGGCTTGCATATATATTAGCAGTTGGAAGTGTTTCATATAGAACAGCATATGGAATAATTTTTTAACCAGCAAATTAATGAAAACATGGTGCTGTCTTCTAACATTGTTTGTAACCAATTGCATGTCAAGAGAAGGTAGATTGTTCTAATAGCATGCCACAAGAGGTCTGATGCTGTTTTCAAGAAGTATAAGATACCAGGGTTTGCTTTGAGATGTTTTAGAGGGAAGGTATATTTATTAAGTGGAACCTTTGTTTGGTATAAATTGTGTAAAATTTGTCATACAAAAAAATTGGTCAAAGAAAAACGTTACTGGGCATACTAATAAGTATAACTTAATGGCAAAAAGTCAGCTTTAGTAAAAAGAAGACATTTCTTACTAATCTATTATTTGAAGGTATAAATAAGTATGTGGATAAAGACAAGCCAGTCAATATAGAGTACCTGGATTTTCAGAATACATCTGATAAAGTCCCTTATGACGGACGCCACAGGAAATTAAAAAGTCATGGAATAGGAGGCAATATCCTAGTGAGGATTGATAAATAGTGGCATGCCCAAAGATCTGCATGGCAACAGTGATATTCAACTTATTATCTAGAAAATGGAGAAACGAAGATGTGCCCGTACTATCAAGAGGAGCGAGGCCACAACTTGTGCCAAGTTCCGGTGTCTCGTTTTAGCAAGGCTGGAAGGTGCGGGAGAAGGGGGGAGTAAAGAGGAAGGGAGAGTGGGAGAATCGGGAGAATCAGGAGGGAGAGAGGGAGGGGGAGACCACTAAGAAAACACAGTAATAAAATGTTATATCAACCAATAGGGAAGGGAGGCAGAGAATGAAGTGAAGTCAGGGCGGCTATTAAAACATCAGCGAGCCTGCGCTTACCCCTTTTTCTCCTCTCTCCAGCGAGAGGCTTTTGCGAACACTTCTTGGCAGCAATCCTTGATACCAGATGGTAATCCCTCACCCATGAGCCATGATACCCTCCTTTCCACTACTAGATATCTTATCTTAAAAATCTATACTTTGCCACCAAAATGTGTTTTCTGCATGTTTTTGTTACTGCATATTCACATTTGCACGTCAGTCATCTTGGAAAATGGCAGCTATAGAATTCATGCCATATAATGGGCACGTCAAAGCAGCCTACTTAGGCCTGAAACACATGCAAAGTTCAAGAATCTTGGCATATCTATTTTTTACAGATCATGAAGTATGTTTCCTTTTTCTGCCTCTGGGATCCTTCCAGTCCTTCTTGAAAGTATTCATTCACAGCTTTATTCCCCACTGAAGAGATTTCCTTCCAAGTACCCTATCACCTTTTCTGAGGCTCCCTGATCTACTTGAAGTAGTATTTTAATGCTGGATACCCCGCCCAGCTGCTGACTAATTAATGCACAGCTGGAAGAACTGGCAAACCACTTCAGCTCTGAATGGCTCTGGCACATATCCTCGTTTAATTCAAACCTATAATATTTGAAACTTATATTACACTTTACATGCACAAGATTTGCAAAATATTATAGAAGAGAAATATTAGTGACATTTTCTCATTCTAGACCGATTGAAGCAAGTTAACTTGTTTTCAGATTTCCTTTACCTTTCATTATATTCATGGTTACGCATATATGCATTTAACTTTTGCAACTTAATTCCTTATGCTAATTGACACTTATTCTGGTTCTTTCTATGGTCTACCAATATTTTCTGTTTTGACTGAATTATATGCAATTGAGTTTGGATGGTCTAAAGTTTCTTGTCTCCCCACCAATGTTGGCCTGAGAGAACCTAAATTAATTAAATCTTGGAAACTAAGCAGGTTTAAGTTCGGCTCCTGCTTGGCTGGTGGACCGTCGGCATGGGCCAGGTGCTGTGGGCTGTAAAAATCTATGGCAAACTTCTAATGTATTCTGCCAAGAAAAGAACATATGCATAACAGTAGGGCTGTGATTGCTTAACCCCAAAAAACCTTTTTCTATCTAAAAGCTAGCATCAACTGAGCTTTTATTATGTTACTATTATGGGATATTTTTTTAAATTACATCTTAGCAAAAATAAGTGTTCTTTCTTTCATGAATATTTTCTGAGTTCTTTTCTGTCAGATTCAAAACACCTAAACACATATTGTATAAAACTTTGTGAAAATTGCTTTCTAAATTCTGACAGCAGTAGATTACAGATATTGCTATATTCCTATATTTATTCTTTAGAATTACCTGTTTAAAATTTCAATAAGAACATAGAATTTGGTCACACTTATATTACCTTCTCAAACTAGCCCTTTCCATCTCTCATCCTCTCGTTACTGCATTTCTGGCCTTCCCTATCCAAAACTGCCTTCCACTCTGCCACGTCTCTCCAGGCCTTTCCCCATACCCTGCAATTTGTTCCCTCCACAACCCAGCAAAAATCTCTTAAACCTCCTCGCCTTACAAAATGGGCAATGGTACTTTTTGAATAAAGCTGTTAAATGAAAGGAATTCCAATCCTCCAGTGAACTTTGAAAAGTCGCATTTGTTGAAAACCCTAACATGATGATTCTCCAGCTTTATTATATTTCTTGGAAAATGCCTTACATAATTCCAAATAAAACTGGTTCTTTCGACATTGTATCTATGTGAGCCCTTAAATAACAAAAGAGAGGATACCATTAAAAAACTATTGTCTGGTATATACATATCCAGCAGTAGCACTACTGCTGGTTCACTTTACCGGACAATAGTTTTTACCAATACATTTTAATGATGTCCTCTCTTTTGTTATTTATGTTATCCGCACAGGGGATAGTTCTTGAGGCATTTTTTGATTAGTAGGGATCTATGTGAGCCCTGTCAGAACCTGTCTGTCAGGCTGAAGCAAATTGTAGATGAGTCACCTCTCTCAAGACCATGGGTACATGCATGGTTTAAACAAACAGAATAAAGTTGGCTAATGGAGAAGGCAGATACAGGTAAACACGCTCTGTTTTTGCTGACTGAGGGGAGGAAGGAAGCATGTCAGTGACAGCTAATCAGAGAGGAGTGATGCCTGGTGGCAGAAGCAGATAATTAATAAAGGGGGGGGGGAGGGCGGAGGAAAGAGAGAAAGAGGCTGTTTAAGAGGAGGGAGGCAACAAATTTAAATACACAAAACATGTTCCCCTCTTCCAATTAAATCAGTAGTAGATCCTATCCAAAGCATCTGTCTTCAAGATGAAGTCAGGGTGGAAATCAACACCAATCAAGACAGGCCCATAACACAGCTACCCCTTGAGTTTTGTGAAGCCTTCCTCACATTCCTGTGACCTCTGCATTTAGTTCAGTCATTTTATAACACTATTCAAGAAGTGTTTGAATGGTATTTTGCCAGACCAGGCCATAACAGGGAGAATCTGAGGAAAGTCTCTAACTATCCTATATCCATGGAGGGTGTAGCCAAACAAAGGAATGAGAGCCAAGGAAAATAGCTATACCTAGCAATATTTGGCTGGGGAGTTATAGGGTTCTCCTCTCCTTGCCAAGGTAGGCATGGGGAGGGGGGGGGGGGAGAGGGCATACATATTTATTTATTTATTTGTAGGATTTTATATACCGTTATTCAGTAGAGCCATCATAATGGTTTACAAATCTGCAATTATCATCCAACATATGCAATTATCTTACAATCAAATGGAGTTAACATAGTAGTTGGGAACAGTAGGGTTTTGTGAACAATCAACATATTTTCTTAGTCGTTGAATAACAGAATATTGCGGAGAACATTTTCAAAGAACTTAACGGATCAAGGGAGTGAGCAGGGAGGGGTAGAAAAGGAGGGTACATCAGGAGAGCATGAAGGAGGAGGATTATGCTTGTGAGTTGAGTGCTGGGATGATCAGGTGTCAGATAGTTAGAATAGAGTTTGCGGAATACAAATTTTTTTAGGTCTTTTTTAAATGTTTTTTGGATGTGCTGGGTCCTCAGTTCTATGGGTAGGGTGTTCCAAGTTTTGGGGGAAGCAATGGAAAATGCTCTTTCTCGCGTAGTTGAAAGATGAGCGTCTCTTAAGGTGGGGATGTTTAGGAATCCTGTGTTGGAGCGTAGGATTCTTTGTAGGTTTCTAGGTTTCTGAGAAAGTGGGCATGCCATTTGGACACTGGGTTGCAATTTAGATAGTGCTGCATGACTCATCAAGCAGGTGGCCTGTTGCACACTGTCTGAACTCAGGACATTGTAGGGACCATGGTGGGAGTAGCCATGCTGACAATATGAAGCCCCTTGCTTATATCATGGCAGGTGACTTGATACCAACTTAACTTTTTCCATGGCAGGCATGGTGGTGTGCACAGGATGCCTAGTTAGATTACAGCAAGCAGCCAATTATATGAATAGCACTTGGTTCAGTGTGAGATATGCATTGTATAATTAATGGATATTGTGTTAGCAAAGCTGCAGCTTGTTTTAAGATTGTTTAGTAGTGGACGGGGGAGGCTTTAGGTAGAGAATGTCACACTTACCTACATTAGATGGATAGTACAAAGGTGATCATCATTGACAGGAGATTGTACAGGGAGGGATGGGTACAGGTACAATCGGGTAAGAGTACAGTAGTTACAGTCAGGTAAGAGTTGCAGGAGGTAGCGGTACACAGCAATGATGTGATAAGGTGGCAGTTAACAAACAATGGGAACGGTTATGTTTATTTGTAAGTTTTTATATACCGAAGTATTGGTGTTGGCCTTCACTCCGGTTTACATTTATAACAACGGTGTACATTAAAATCAGAGGAGCAACTATAACAGCGATTAACATTAGAACTTCGGGATAACAATAGAAAAACAGTTAATATAGAATGACAATGGTAGCAGCTTGAAACACATTGTTAGTATGTGGTCATTAAGTAGAGCTGTAGATGACACAGTGTTTTGTTGTCTTTGGGAGCTGATCATGTTTGTGTTCATTTAGGTGTTCTGTTGCAGGTGGGTTGTTGGGTAATCTTGGGTGTCTTTGTAAGCTTAGAGGAACAGCCAAGTTTTCAAGTTTTTTTTGAATGTTTTTAAGTTGGGTTGCATTCTTAGTTCCGCTGGGAGAACGTTCCATAATTTGGGACTGGCGATGGAGAATGATCTTTCTCGGGTTGTTGTTAGTTGTGCTGTTCGGACAGGGGGAATTTTCAGAAGGCCCTTGTTGCTTGATTGTAAGTTTTGTTGAGGCGTCTGAGGAATAAGGTTTGTGTTTGACCCATTTTTTTGGTCATTATGTATTATTTTGTGTGTGATGGTCAGTGTCTTGCATTCTATTCGGTATTTGATTGGTAGCCAGTGAAGGTATATAAGGATGGGTGTTATGTGTTCTCATTTTTTTGTGTCTGTTAGGATTCTGGCCACTGTGTTTTGCATGATTTGCATGAACCGGCCGTTCGATGCCACTATTCAAAATGGCGCCGATAGCCTTTGCCCATACTATGTCACAGGGGCTACCGGTGCCATTGGTCAGCCCCTGTCACATGGTAGGAGCACAAGATGGCGCCGATGGCCATGTGACAGGGGCTGACCAATGGCACCGGTAGCCCCTGTGGCAAAGGCTATCGGCGCCATGATGAAACCGGCACCGAGGGTGTGAGTGCAGGGGATGGTTCCCAGACCCCCCGCTGGCGGGCTCAGTTCTGGCCAGATCAATGAACAGGAAGTCATCAAGGTAGTGGATGATGTTGTCTAAGCCCACCACTATCCCGGCCACCCAGTGCAAGAAGGAACTGAACGACTCAAAATAGGAGCAGGACAGAGAGCATCTCATGGGCATACAGGACAGAGAGCATCTCATGGGCATACACTTGTCAAAGTAGAATTGCCCACGGAACTTGAATCCCAGCAGCAGGAAGCTTGATGAATGAACTGGTAACAAATGGAATGCCAACTCGATGTTGGTTTTTGCCATCATTGCTATCCTTCTGCATTTCCTCAGAAGGGATATGGCACTGTCGAATGAAGCATATTCAACAGAGCATTCCTCTTGAGGCAGATGGTCATTAATAGAGAGCCCCACATGCTTTGAAAGGTTCTGGATAAGTGTATTTTCCCTGCTCTTTTTTTGCAACCACTGCCAGAGGCGATAACACCATTTCGTGGAAAGGAGGAGTGGAGAAAGGACCCACCATTCTGCCCAAAGCGAGTTCCGTGTTCAATTTGTCCTGGATGATCTCGGAGTGATGCGTTGTAGAGGAGGTATTGTTAGCCACTGAGTTAAAAATACGGCCTTGTTAGAGAATTCTAAATCCATCCTGGAAGCCCTACTCAATCCTTGTCGCCTCGTCTTGTCTGGGGTATAGAACAAGCCAGAATTCAGTCCAGTCTGATTGGTGAGGGAGCTTTCTGAAATCCCTGAATGTCATTGCCCTGGGGCAATTGCTGGATGAGGGGCTGAGCAAATCAAGCAAACGTGCTTGAACTTGCAATCCTTGAAGGAGCAAGATTTGTTAAAGCGCGAGCAAGAATTGCTTGGAGTATTCGCAAACCCTACCGGGGCCACTGTTGAGGGAGCAGGTTTCTTTGACATTCGACTCTGGCCACCAGCATCGACTGCCTTATTTGCCATTTGCTTCAACCAGAGACTTATATCCTGAGTCCCCCAGGACATGAATCAATTTTTCTCCATCAAGTCCCAGAAGTGCTCATTGTAATTCAGCCAGGCCCATCCTTCGTATTGCCTGTATGCCTCAAAATGGTGTCAGCATAACTGAGCATAAGGCCACATTGTGATGGATTGCCTGGGGTCACCACACTCATCATTCTCAGAAATGCTCACACCCAATTTATAATGTTCTGTGCAACCTTCGTGTTGTTGTCTGGTGAAGTATCATCGTTCTTGGCCTTCCTCTTGTCGCGTAGCCTCCATCTTCCTTCCATAAGCCTGAAGATGTCGATGTATCACTGTTTCCTTATCTTCCTGTGCAGTGACCTAGGCACGCTGTTCCACAACTGGGATAGACTCGTCAGTGCCGGAGAACCTATAGCTGCCTCTTCCCAGGATGTACACGCCTTCGCTGCGTTGTCCTCGTCTGAATTCTCAGAACCGGAAGTCGAACTAGGACTACTGGAACTAGAACTGTCTCTGCACTTACATTTCATCTTCCTCTTTCTTTTTGCTCCTTGTACTACCACCTTCCCACCCCAGGAAACAGTGAAGAGGAGCCCGACAACTCACCCTTTTGTTGCTCTTGACTCTTCTGCCACAGCTTCTGCTTCTGAAGGTGCCACCCTTGCCATACTCAGGATGTCGTCTGGACATTCACCCTAGGTGTTGATAGCGGTGGTACTTTCTCGAGGCTGAACCTCAAATTCCATATGCTGATTGATGCTAGCTTCTCCACCAACTTGTTGCACTGGTGTCACACCGCTAATGTTCGCCACTAGGGTACCAGCAGATCTCTCCTGACCTGAACAGAATTCCCCTCTTGTTTTCCTGGCCATTGCACCCAATGGTATGGTGTACACTGTGCCCCCCCCGGGAAGCCCACCGGGGACCACTGAGACATAGCACTGTAAATGTGCAGGTTGATCCTGCAATTACTGGGCTGAATACATGGCCTGCATGGCCATGCACTAGGAAGTCCTACTCCGGAGGAGAAACTAGCAGTGTGGGGGAAGTCGTGCTGAAAGGGGGGGCCATGACGGGGGTGGGGGGAACATACAGCTGAGGGAAGGTCGGCATGTATCCACTTGTGTGATTGCCTTGCTGCCGTGCTGGTGACGCAGAATTCTCCCATCTGAGCATTACAGGATGTGCTGGATCTGGAGGATGTTCTGATTCCACTTGTGGCTGTGGCTGTGGCTGCTTCTGCTCTTGCAGGAATGTTACGACTGGCGCGCAGAGAGTCTCTTGCAGGTTGTCTTCGTTGGTAGGCTCGAGCAGCAAGGATCCCTCTTGCTCATCTATCTCCTGTGTCAAGTGGTATGTCTTGCACCAGCTCTCCCCCTTCTGAGCCCTACTCTTCCCCCTGCTTTGGGATGTCTGCAACTGGTCCCACTGGGCCTCTGATCAATTATGCCAACCATGTTCCATCGGACCACCCTCCCCCTGTGATGGAACAACCTCCCCCTCGAGCCCCTTTCAAACCCCATCACTCACTGGATCAGGAACCTCTCTGCCATCCCCCCAACATGTTTTGAAGATGTCAACCTCTCCTCATGGCAGGACTCTTTTCTGCCTGCTTTGCTCTTCTTTTCTCCTTCTCCCTCCTCTTCTCTCTACTTATCATCTTTTTTCTTTTAATTCAAATCTGGAAAAAGAAAGAAAGAGTCCACCCCCCCCCCCCTTTGCTGCTCCCCCCATGTATATGATGGGAGTAGCTGACCACTGTGCTGACCACCCCGAGAGCAAAATCGTGCTTCCTCTTTTTTTTTTTTTAAAGTGCCATGGAATGGGTTAAAAGGCAGAGGCAGTTAAAACCTTGCATCAGGAGGTGAGGAAACACTGCTGACTGAGGCTGGTGCAAGTCACAGGGAGAAGAAAAGGAGGTTGAGTTACCTACCACATGGTCAAAATGGCCAACCACAATCGACGCTGAGCCCTTTAAATTCCACAGACACGTCATCAGTAGCAGCCGGAGGGCCGGCCCCTCCCGGTGTCATGTCAGCAGAAGCCTGCCAAAAAGAGGCTGCACTGAGCTGGTGCCCCCCCCCCCCCTCGTCCAAGTGCTACCAAAAGAAAAAGGTGATGGCTGTGTGGGGCCATGTGCACGGCCCGGCCCCACACAGCCGGGCCGTGCACATGAGCCGGGCATTTGGCACGGGCCCACACATGACTGGATGAAGTGCTGGATAGTCTGAGTGAAGGTCTGGGTGAACTGGTGGAGTTGTAGGCAAACACTGATGATTCCAAGTTCATTCAGAAGTATGTGCATACTTTAGAAAATACCTGCCTCCATATTTAATTCTAGGTTACTACTCACAAATTATTACAAATTATTTTTTTCAAATGGATAGACAATGCATTCATGTTCCTGCAGCATAAATATATGTGCATGCTTTTGGGGCATATAAACTGTGTGGCTTCCACCCTATAGTATATAAAATATGAGCATAATTCTCCATGGGCCCACTTATGCACACAAATGGTATACTGCAGACACTTTTGAAAGCTGGGCTCTTATAGAGTATTTCCTAACAAAATATACAACCTGCTACAGACCGAGAGAACGTATCTAATTTCTATCAGTGACTTTAGAGTAATCATTGTCACCATAATACAGCTCATAAAAGTCTCATTAACCCAGAATTCAACTCACTGGAATCTAAGTTAAATGCTAATTGAACTACACACCCCATTACTTCAGTCTTTTAAATATCTTCAGATATAATCAGATATGTAAAGTCAGAAAACCGTTTTGTACATATTAGTTCCACAATACATAAAAGCATAAGACTAAATTTGTCTGTGAATCAATTTTACATCTTTCACCTGAGGACAATTTGATACAAATATTTTATTCATCACAAGATACTCACAAGTCAAAATACCATACTAAAAATTACTGTGCTAAATTATAATTAAGCCTGTAATGAAACAAATAAAGACAAGCAATTTTACAACTAAGCACAATTGTAGCATACAATTTTTCATACATATATAACCCAAGATGATTTGTGATGGCTTAGAACAGTGATTCCTAAATCTATCCTGGGGAATATTCATCCAGTAAGTTTTCAGGATAACTGAAATTAATATACATGAGAGATATTTGCATGCACTCTCTCCATTGCATGCAGATCTATTTCATGCACATTCATTGTGGATGTCCTGAAAACCTGATCAGATTGGTGTCCTCCAGTACAGGTTTGAGAACTATTGACCTACAAAAATGTGCATACAGACCCTTAAGGAACAATATTCAAAACGTTTTCTCATGTAAACACGTATACTCACATAAAAATGTGGTTTCAAAACTGCCCTCTTTTTGTGCAGGTAAAAAGTAGCAGAATTAATATTGGGGAGGAAAAGTATGTGCATATATTTCTGCTTCAAAGCAGGCACAAAGTATATGAGTACAAAAGTATGCACATTCTACTGCTTGCCCTCATTTTCAAAGATAAATTCTATGGGAAGTTTTCCTATGAAAATCAGCTTACAATCCTGAGGGCAGTGTGAAAATTGCCATTTTAATTTTTGCAATGGTTTTTGAGTGCTTCTGGGTATCAAACCTTGACATAGGCCTCTTCCTTTACCCATTTGCTTTGACTGACCAGAGGATACAGGAAGTATTAGAGTCACTATTTCTAATGAATACCACTTTATGACAGGGGGGCCTGTGTTGCCTAAACACAGATGCAGGAATGACTACTTAAACAGGATAAACAGGTTAGGGATTTTCAGCCTGGAGAAGAGAAGACTCAGAGGAGATATGATAAACATCTATAAAATCATGAGTGGGGCGGAATGGGTAAATATAGAATGTTTTTTTACACTTTCAAATAATATTAGGACTAAGGGACTCTCCATGAAGATAATAGCTAACACTTTTAAAAACAAACTGGAGAAAGTATTTCACTCAGCACACATGGTGGAAGCAGTGAGCATAGCTAGTTTAAAAAGGGTTTGGAAACATTCCTGGAGGAAAAGTGCGTAAACCAATATTAGAAATGTAGACTTGGGAAAGTCACAGCTTATCCCTGATTATGAGCAAGAAGGATTGGACCTATTCTTTGGGATCCTACCAGCTACTAGGGATGTGCAGAGGGATGCCATATGTTGCATTCGGGATTCGTATTCGTCGGGGGGCAGAATCGTTGTATTTGGCAAGCGGGCCCCCCGATACATTTATACATTAATTCTTATTTGTTTCCCGGCTAAAATTAAATTAACTACAACCCCTCACCCTCCTGACCCCCCCCAAGACTTACCAAAACTCCCTGGTGGTCCAGCGGGGGGTCCCGGAGCCATCTCCTGCACTCACACCCTCGGCTGCCGGTATTCAAAATGGCACTGATAGCCTTTGACCTACTATGTCACAGGGGCTACCGGTGCCATTGGTCAGCCCCTGTCACATGGTAGGAGCAATGGATGGCCAGCACCATCTTGTGCTCCTACCATGTGACAGGGGCTGACCAATGGCACCGGTAGCCCCTGTGACATAGTGAGGGCAAAGGCTATCGGTGCCATTTTGAATACTGGCAGTCGACGGCCGGAGTGCAGGAGGTTGCTCCCGGACCCCCACTGGACTTTTGGCAAGTCTTTGGGGGTCAGGAGGGTCCCCCAAGACTTGCCAAAAGTCCCTGGTGGTCCAGCAGGGGTCTGGGAGTGATCTCCTGCACTCGGGCCATCGGCTGCCAGTAATCAAAATGGCGCCGATAGCCTTTGCCCTTACTATGTCACAGTGGCTATTGGCGCCATTTTCAATACCGGCAGCCGAGGGTGTGAGTGCAGGAGATGGCTCCCAGACCCCAAGGGAGCATGAAACTGTTACAAATAAATGAGTATAAAGCAATGGTTAAGGCAAGAGCATGAGATGGCAAAGGAAATTTGGAAGGAACCTCATAGACATCGGAAGTGAGGGATGCATTTGCCAGTCAAAGGAATTATGTGGCTGATCCTTCCAGTAGCATATGCTTCTATAAAATAGAAAGATCACAAAGCATCTGGAGTGGCATTAAGGACCCAAAGGAGAGCTGCACTAAGCATGCAGAGCAACAGATAGCCAGGGCAAGAGCAACAGTCAGCAAGTACTGTATGGAAAGGGAATTGTGACTAAGAAAGAATCTCATAGACAGCCGGTGTGGGGGTTGCCTCTCCTATGCAGAACTATGACTATAACTGTTACATCTACCAATATTATATGCTTCTAACAAATAGTAAAGATTGAGCAGTATCTGAAATGATATGACGGGACCAACGAGTGGTGCACCACGCATGTAGTGGTGCACCACGCATGTATGGTCTTGCCAGTGCAAGACCATAAATTAGTAAGTACCATAGGGGAAGGCATTCGGGAATGGGAAGAAACTTTGTAGACAACTGGAGTGGGGGATGCTTCTCCCACTCAGATCTATGGCTATACCTGGTGGATCTACCAGACCAGTAGCATATGCCTGTGTAAAATAGTAAGTCATGCATTTTATAAATACACACAGCTGGCATAGTGAAACTTCAAATGGTTCATGAAAGCAATTATGGTTCTATGAGGTGGTGTGGCAACTGTGCAAAGCAACGGATGGCCAGGGCATGAGCAAGAGACACAAGTACCATAGTAGAAGGTGATTAGTAATAGAAAGGAACCACATAGAGAGATTATAGGTGGAGAATGCCTGTCCCAGTTGGAGCTATGGCAACCTGGTTGATCTACCAGTAGTATTTCTATTAAATAGTAAAGGTCAAATGGGATATGGAGTGACATGAAGGACCCAAGAGCAAGAGTCGGCAATACCATAGAGGAAGACTAGTACCACATCAAAAGCAAGAGAAGTGGAGTGGCAAACATGCAAAGTAATGTATGGCCAGGGAAAACCAAAAGTTGGCAAGTACTGTAGTGGAAGGGGATTTGAAAAGAACATTGAAGACAGCTGTAGCAGGGGAAGAAGCACCCTAAGGTACAAAGACTGGCTTGGAGTGGTAGCAGCAGCTGTAGCATTAGTATTGGTGATTATTAAAAACTAAAATTGTAGGAACACAGCAATGCAGCAAGAGATGCAGGAAGGTGGAGGTGCAGGAAGAATGATATCAAAAGTCTGAGGTCTGGTGCAGCAGTATCAACATATTTCCTATGGCAGAGGGACATGTCTGCCACTACATCTTCCTCTAGAACTCTCCTTCTCTTGTGAGGGGTTAAGAGAGATGGGGCCCACCTCTCCCAATGCAACTGTCAACTGGAGCAGACTGTTTTCTGTGCACCCCAATCACATCATGCTATTGGTCAAGAAGGCCCATGCTGGGTGCCAGGGGTCTTTGGTGATGTCAGTGACTTACCCAACTTGTCTAGAAACACTGACCTCAGAGTCTAACAAATGTGTTATTTGAAGGGCCTCCCAAAACCCTATGGCAAAATGAAGATGAGGGCCGGCACATGCCGGATGAGATGGGATCACACCACATCTTGTGGTGGGTGCAACTTTGGACCATCTCACCTGCCCCATTGAAAAAGTGGAGCATGAGTGCATGCTTTGATCCAGAAGATGGTGAATTATGCCTGGGCAAGATGTAGTCAGAGAAAACTCTGGTGGAGGCCCATAGTGGTCCTGACATGCAAATCAGTCATGTGGCTTGGAAAAGGGGCAATAGACTAATCAAACCATATAGTAGTTGGATCTCTCCAAAGTTTCCCTCAGGATAGCTGGTGTTCAGGCCATCTTCATTTTTATCTGGTAAAGCAAATGATTAGGTGTCTTGTGTCTGAAATGATCTCAACCTAGTCTCAAACTTTAAATGGGTAAGATGATTGGCGTGCTGGCATGGAAAAATCTCTTTCCTTGTGTTGTACAAGGTGCCCTGAGAGAGGGGCTCAATCTTTGGAAAAGCTCTGGTGTCATCTGGTTCTGGTGAGCTCTCAATGGTCCTTGAAAATCCAGGGGAGTGAATGTAAATCTCATACCAGGCTGTTTCAATATCCACAGCAAGTCTTCATGGTGAACAGCTTCAGGCAGGGAAGGGAAGTTTGTAAGTCATAAGAACATAGGACTTGACATACTGGGTCATACCAAGAGTCCATCAAGCCCAGTATCCTGTTTCCAACAGTGGGCAAGCCAGCTCACAACTACCTGGAAGGTTCCCAAAAAGATTATTCCCATGTTTATTTGTTCTAGAGGGAGAGGTAATTTGCCTAAGCAATCTCCGAGTGGGACCTGAAACTGCTTTCCCTGGTTTAGTGCCCATTGCCCTTACCATAAGAACATAAGAAATTGCCATGCTGGGACAGCCCAAGGGTCCATCAAGCCCAGCATCCTGTTTCCAACAGAGGCCAAAAACCAGGCCACAAGAACCTGGCAATTACCCAAACACTAAGAAGAACCCATGCTACTGATGCAATTAATAGCAGTGGCTATTCCCTAAGTATAATTGATTAATAGCCATTAATGGACTTCTCCTCCAAGAACTTATCCAAACCTTTTTTGAACCCAGCTACACTAACTGCACTAACTACCTTCTCTGGCAACAAATTCCAGAGCCTTATTGTGCGTTGAGTGAAAAAGAATTTTCTCCGATTAGTCTTAAATGTGTTACTTGCTAACTTCATGGAATGCCCCCTAGTCCTTCTACTCGTTCAAGACCTCTCATGATCTTAAAGACCTCTATCATATCCCCCCTCAGCCATCTCTTCTCCAAGCTGAACAGCCCTAACCTCTTCAGCCTTTCCTCATAGGGGTGCTGTTCCATCCCCTTTATCATTTTCGTTGCCCTTCTCTGTACCTTCTCCATCGCAACTATATCTTTTTTGAGATGCGGCGACCAGAATTGTACACAGTATTCAAGGTGCGGTCTCATCATGGAGCGATACAGAGGCATTATGACATTTTCCGTTCTATTAACCATTCCCTTCCTAATAATTCCTAACATTCTATTTGCTTTTTTGACTGCTGCAGCACACTGAGCCGACGATTTTAAAGTATTATCCACTATGATACCTAGATCTTTTTCCTGGGTGGTAGCTCCTAACATGGAACCTAACATTGTGTAACTACAGCAAGGGTTATTTTTCCCTATGTGCAACACCTTGCACTTGTCCACATTGTACCACTAGGCTAGCAGATAATGATTTTGATCCATCAACTTCTGGGTTATGGGCTCAGTACATTCCCGCTGCACCACTCTGCTCAGATCCATGACTTTGGAATAAGGATTGGCTCTAAAGGCTGGGTTCCTAGGGCAGGGGTGTGAGGCAGGGCTAGGCACAGTAAGTGAGACCAGTTCAGCACAGTCTAAATTAGAAGCAGCCAAAGAGCTTTTATTATAAACTTTGTGAGAGTTCCAAAATACTATGCCCCTCTCACAGAGGTAGCTCAAGGCAATATTTTGCTTGAGGTAAGGAATGAAATGCTATCCCCTTCCCCAAGGTAATGCACAGGTGTAATCACCAATAGGGTTTTGGGGAAAGGGGATTCCCTTGGAATATGGCCCTTGGGAGGAGGCAAGGGTTAGGGTTCTCAAAGAAGTGACAGATAGTGTAACAGTGTTAATATTTCTAGGAAGCAGGCAACCCTGGCACAATCCTGGGAACCCTACTACTTGCTTCTCACCCTTCCCCAGTATCTACTCTGGTGATGTGGAAGAAGGATGAATGGTGGGACTCTGTGTCATACTTTCTTAGGTCCAGTACAAGGGTATTAGGTGCCTTTGGTGAACCTTACAGCCTTTCAACTCCCATCCCTCCCCCCAACACAATTAAAAATAATGCATTTCTTTCATTTTAAAATTTCTTATTAACCACTTCTCTAACCCAAAAAGGGAGATTTTACATGGAAAAGGGACATTCATAGTATAGTCTTCTGAGGTAAAAATATCCCTTACTACAGTACAACATGTATATTACATTTATGTGCAATGCAAAAAAGACATTTGGGACCCATATGGTATTAGGTCTACTGTAAAGTGCATTGGATGTTAGCTTGGCCCACAGAAAACCATGAATACATTGAACTAAAACTACAATATAATAAACCATCTAGACTATAACTGCCAGCACTCAAACATTAGCAACCCTACCTATGAAAAAGAAACATTGCCCTAAAACACCAATTCCCTTCCAATTAGGAAAACAGAACAAGCCAGGTTTTTATAGATCCCTACACAGAAACTACATGCTAACAGAATACCTCACCTTGATCACACATGCAGAACACAGGTAGACCCTCACCAAATACAGAATAAAAAATAAGACAAAAAAATGTAAATGGAAACATGCAGACAAAAACTGGACTGGAAACCACAAGCCAGATTTTATAATCATTGCAACAATGAAAAAAAACCAGAGACATCACCATTCCTCATAAGAACATAAGAAAATGCCATACTGGGTCAGACCAAGGGTCCATCGAGCCCAGCATCCTGTTTCCAACAGTGGCCAATCCAGGCCATAAGAACCTGGCAAGTACCCAAAAACTAAGTCTATTCCATGTAACCATTGCTAATGGCAGTGGCTATTCTCTAAGTGAACTTAATAGCAGGTAATGGACTTCTCCTCCAAGAACTTATCCAATCCTTTTTTAAACACAGCTATACTAACTGCACGAACCACATTCTCTGGCAACAAATTCCAGAGTTTAATTGTGCGTTGAGTAAAAAAGAACTTTCTCCCATTAGTTTTAAATGTGCCCCATGCTAACTTCATGGAGTGTCCCCTAGTCTTTCTACTATCCGAAAGAGTAAATAACCGATTCACATCTACCCGTTCTAGACGTCTCATGATTTTAAACACCTCATAAAACAAACAATAAAATGAAGAAATATAAAGCAACAATCATAATAGTAAATTGCCCTAATAAAAATAATATTTCAAAACTGCTGTGACGAATAGCAGAATATTCAATAATTTGCAAATTTATAAAATGTGTAAAAATTTCCAAAAACCCAATCCAAAATTTCAAAATACCAGATACAGCAAATAACAAGCAATATTTAATACTACTAAGGATACAAATATCTGGGAACTTTTAATTTTCAATCCCTGAGATTGCAGTGGATTAGTGCAAGGGAAAAGATGAGGGAGGAGGGCAGCACCAAACCTTGTCCTCTCTCATAGACACATACATTAACACACATACATACACATGTTCATTCTCACTCACTCTTCTCCAGATCACACAAGCAGCAGTAACCTTCACCTCAACCCAGTGGGATGCCTCCACTTTCCTTCCGGAACATGAGCTGTCACTATTTCATCTCCTTTCTTCCAGACACATGGACCACTGCTGCAATTCCTTCTGGCTGCAGTGATTGTGCCACCTCCTTCCCAATTGCACAGGTCCACACAACAACTTTTTACGGGCCTGCATAGGCAGGATGAACAAGGAAGAGCAATTGCTGCAACCCTGTTACTGCTGCAACACTCCCAAAACTCTGGTACTCTAATCAGGAGACCAGCGTTCGAGTCCCACTGTCGCTCCTTGTGACCTTGGGCAAGTCAATTTACCCTCCATTGCCTCAGGTACAAACTTAGGCCCAGATTTATCAAAATGCAGTAAATATTGCATGTGATAGGAAAAGGGGTGTGTTTTATGATAATAGCCTATTTATTGCAATGTCTTACCACAGAGACAGAGAAAGGGAGAGACTATCTACAAGGTCCTTAAAATAGTTAGCTATTTATGCTATCATAGGAGGCCCACCTAGTAACTCGAGGTGAGGTTTAGGTCGTAGTGTAGGGATTAGGGGCCACTTTTACATGCAAAGTGAGACATACGAATAGAACAGTGATCTTGTGATGCCCTTCCGCGTGAGGAAACTCACATAATGATGACATTTGTACAATGTTCTCCTAACCTAGCTTGATGGCTTGATAGACTCTCTACCTGGGTAATAGAGGGAAAGTTTGTATCTTTAAGCTTCAGGATTATTTTTTGTTATGAGGAATAATAATGGAAAGGCTCCCTAGATGTCCTGTCGGAAGCCATATAGAGCTAAACACATGATAATACAGAGTAAATATATTGAGACCTGCATGTCTCAATATATGTCACCTTCAGGTGTTTTGTTTTTTTTTTTGTTGTTGTTTTGTTTTTACTAGTTCTCTGTTGTGGTTTATTGATATGTTGCTTTTGTAATTCTGCAGTAAAAATATTCGAACACACAAAAAAATAAAAAAGATAAAAGCTGAAATGATACTAAGCTAAAGCCCAGTAGTAGTGGAACCTTGTTTGTTATTGCCCTCTTGGAAAGTGATTGAGTAAGTGTAAGGGACTTCAAGAGATACTGAGACACTGCAGCAAGCACTAATTGAATATCAGCTGTCTTGGGTTAATTCTGTAGAGTGGAACTGCCACAGTCTGTTGGGATACTACAGTTTGTTTTGCTGAGCATTGCAAAGTATATTACAATTGCTGTCTTGAGAACTTTGTTCTCTTTGAAAAATGATATGAATCTGCTGAAGTGAAAAGGTGCTTATGGGCAAACCCCCTACCAATAAAAGCTGCTGTTATTGAAAGCCCTGCTGTGTTTTGACTTTCCAAAAAAAAAAAAGATTAGACATAAAAAAATGCTCGGTCTCTGTAGGATTAGAATGGCTATAGATTAAAGCTCAATTCCATGGACTAATACTGAAGAAAGAGGCTCTTGAGGAACTGAGTGCCCTTAGGACATTTGATCCATGTTCAGAAGTAACTCCAGGGTCAGCCTTGAGCCTAATCGGTTCATGTTTTGAGCAGGATCATGAGCAATGTGTCCTAAGTAAGGCGTCCTAATGTAACCCCTTTTTTTTTCTTTTTGGTAACAACTTGTCCATGCTGTCACAGTGCCAGCTTTCTCTCAAAGATTACCCTGTAGGTCAAATCTTGTAGTACTAAGAATTAGAGATGTGCATTGGGTGCCCGATCATTTTCACTTTTGGGTTCGTGTGGCCGCGGGAGATTTTCCCACGGATCAGCATTTTGTTTTTCATCAAAAATCATTTTTCGGCTTATTGCGCACTAATGGGGGTTAGCGTGCACTAACGGGAGGGCGCACTAACAAAAATATCAAAAAATGACAAAAAGTAACAAAAATTAACAGTTTTTTGTTAGTGCGCGCACTAAGCCGAAAAACGATTTTTGAACGAAAATTTGGGGAAAATGTGATTGTTTTATCGTTTTCCCGATCCATGATGATTTAGGAAATATTGTACAAATTTCCTAATTGTCAAAAAATGATTGCACATCCCTACTAAGAATATGCCCTGAAGCTCCTGCTTAATACACTGGGGCATGGCAGGTAGTACAGTAACTGTAAGATCCCTGTGGTGGTAAAATGAGCTTGGCAGAGTGGCAGCAGCAAGACCCCTAAGGTGGTGTAGAAAGAATGGCAGGCAGATAGGCAAAGCAGTAACAATAAGACCTCTGTGGTGGTATATGGGGTATGGTAGGCAGACAGAGCGGTAACAATAAGACCTCTAAGGTGGTCTATTAAATCTGGAAACCCAAGCAAAGGCAGATTGACTTTCAAAAATACCAACTTTTCCATCAATTGTAGTGCCAGCCTTGAGTGATGAGAACTCATGATGTCCCCTGTTATTGAGAAAACACATTCACTGGGAACACTTATTTGTGGGCAGGGAAGAAAGCATTGATCCACTTTATCTAGGTCTGGCCAGATGGTGGACTTGTGAGCCCAATGTGCCAGTGCATCTGTTTCTATGCATTCAATAGGTTCTGCGAGATAACATGGGCTTTCCTTTGATACAGTAGGCCAAGAGTCTTTCCAGTGCTTTAGATATGACCTGTACCAGGAGAAATGGTTCTTTGTGGGTAACATGGCTTTGGCGTTTTGAGGTAGAGAAGGAAATGGTAACTGATAGACTGCTGCTTCTGTTTGCACTACTTTCTGAAGCCACTGTTTCCTGTGCCACAGCCTTACTCTGTCTCTGCCTATGTTAATCTTCTTGACAGACCTTCTCTACCAGCACCTCCTTCATGAATGTGAGATGCTGGGACTGGAGGGCAAGACTTCCATTCATCTGTGGATTACAAAGTGTATCAAGCATGTATGTTCCGTGAGCTGTCTCACTCTCTTCCACTTGCTGCTACAAGGAGTCCAGAAACAGTAACACCTCAGCTCTCATTCACTTGTACCAATAGAAGCCTTCCAACTTTTCCTCCAGGATGTTTATTATAGAAATGACTACGCCCAGGGTGATGTTTCTGGAACTCAGATCCTTGTGGCATCCTTGCAGGGCTTCAAGATTTCTACCAGTTGTCTCATGACTGCCTAATCATGATGCCCTGGGAGGTTCTGCATATCTATCTCTATATGTATTATGTGTGTACGTTGTGTGAGCTACTCTGATCAATTGTAATTGGATGTAGTATACTATAAGAATATTAAATAAATACATTTCCTGAGACAGATCATGAAGGGGGTTGCTGCTGCTCCATTAACATCGGCTACATCATATAGGTGGAATTGTTGTGGGTATCAACATTTTGAATGAGACATTTGTGAGGCATCCTCAATTCTTCCTGATTTTTTTTCGAAGAAGGTCCCCCACCTTCACGCTTCTATGGAAGTCCTCTGCTGTTTTCCTGCACTTTTCTATCAGCTCCTACAAGAATCCATTCCTGTGTTCCTTGGACCCCCAACCCCAGGGCATCTTTCACTGCCAGGTGCTGCAAGTGTGCAAAACAACAGATGCCCTGGAAGCCCCATTGTCTGTTGCCATTACTCTACTTGTTGCATTGTCTGTGACAAATCAAAATCCAGAATAAAATGGCAAAGGGAAGACAGAAATGACAAACTCAAAGTTCCAAGTTTGGGTGGGAGGAGAGAGAGAGAGAATGGTTAGTCAAGCATGGAGATCAAAATGGCAGGCAGGGGATCTAAAAGCTTGTCAAGATGTCTAGATAAAATAAAGTGAGATTTAAGAGTAGGATAGCAAGGAACGATATTACATCTGCAAACTGGTAGTATCTTATTTTTTTTAATTAGCTATCTTTGCTATTGTAATCCTCAATCTAAGCACTATTTAAATGATGCATTTTTGTGAAGTTAATCATAATTTGTATATCATGCCACTAGTGATCACAGTGTAAAATGTATTCACATGGGACTTGATTCTTCCAAATTAGTTTGATCTCTGATGGGCAAAAATCAGGAAATTGCTGAATATAAACTATCATAAAAGTCAAAGGAGATAGCTGCCTAATATGTGACAGAAACAATATTCAGCACACCCTGAGTAAAGATATTTAGGCCTTGCAGGAGGAGAGGTAATCATAAACACCCCTTTATTTCCCTCAAGTCCTCCCACCATCCTGTCCACAAAGATTTTTTCATCCAAAATAAAAGTGCACTTTTTCTACTGACAACCCAGAATCTTCAGACTCAAGTATATTTACAGAAGACTCACATATTCAATTCTGACTCCCCTTTCACCTCTGTCCAACTGAAGTTCTTTCTATGGTTGCTTACACTTAAACATATTATCTTGTGAAATGAGATAAACCCATACAATAATTTGCATTAACAGGTAACATTCAAACTAATTAAGTGATACAACACAGCATTAAACAATTGAAGAAAAAGGAAGAGAAACAACACAACAAAAAAGATCGACTACCTAATATGTCATGGTGGGTTATTGCACCCTCTGCAGGTGGGAGAAGTTATTTACACTTCTAACTAGTATATGTTAATTTAGTTTCATTCATTTGTCATTGCTTTTCCAACAAAAACATTCTGATTTTTCAGTATCAAACAAGCAATTTTGGTGCAGTTTCTTACTGTTCACAAATCTGGCATCTCAGTTCTTGGCAACAATCAAGAAATAATTATTTTGAATCCTCTTCTAATGTCTCTACTGTGATCAGTGTGGTACTTACAGCATATTATGATATCATCATATGATCATATCTCTTACGTTCACTTTCAAAGCATATCATCCATCTGCTTCTTAAATATTCCTAATGGGGATTATGTTTCAAAGGGATTTCCAAGGTTAAACAGGAGTTTACCTGTGGAAAATTCCACCAAACCCAACCCGCCCGCCCCCCCCCCCCCCCCCCCCCCCCCCCCCCCCCCGCACTCTCCAACACATACACACACACTTTTCTACATGGGGAAAAGTATGTATGAAATGAAAGTCCAAAACGCATCATCAGTTCCCAAAGAGAATCTAATGTAACTGTCTCCGGTTTGGTTGGCAAAAGGGAAGATTCATCCCATAGAGCCAACTCCTCTTTTCTGGCTGCAGAAGACCTCAAAGCTACTATCACATCCACTGCATATGTGGACATGCACAGTTTCTAGGTCGGCTCGCCAGAGGTACACAATCCACCTAGCTGCAAGCTAGCTGAGGATGCTAAAGACACAGCTATTCCCTCCCAAGCTAGCTCTGCAGTGAAGTCATTAAGTGCTGATGAGTTAGGTAGACTGGGAGATTCCCCTCTCTCTGCCGGACGTAGGCAATGGTCAAGAGGACTAAGGGAGACATCCTCCCCTAAAAGCAATGGCACTCCCTCACAAATGCTGACTACAGGGAATTCTTTCCTTTGTAAAACAGAGTCCTGGGAAGTTGGAAAAGAGATCCATTGATGTAAGGGAAGTAGGAGAGAGTATGGCAGGAAGACCTTGACTTTCCCCTTACATTTGGGATGCATCATTCGAAGTCATTCAGATTAACAGGTAACAGAATGCTGATCAGGTTATCTCACCCATAGTCATGCCGCCATCTTGTTTCCTCCCTTTTTTCTTTTTTTTTTACATTTTATTTTGAGGATAAAACACCCCAGTATAACCAAGACAGGAGCAGGGTGGGAGAATTAGTCTGAATACTGTGTACAATTCTGGTTGCCGCATCTCAAAAAAGATATAATTGCGATGGAGAAGGTACAGAGAAGGGCTACCAAAATGATAAGGGGAATGGAATTGAAAAAGGATTGGATAAGTTCTGGAGGAGAAGTCATTACCTGCTATTAAGTTCACTTAGAGAATAGCCACTGCCATTAGCAATGATAACATGGAATAGACTTAGTTTTTGGGTACTTGCCAGGTTCTTATGGCCTGGATTGGCCACTGTTGGAAACAGGGTGCTGGGCTTGATGGACCCTTGGTCTGACCCAGTATGGCATTTTCTATGTTCTTATGTCCAAGTGGCAAACACAAAGGCATTAAAACCTACAAGGTGTAGCATCGGAGATATGGCAGCAAGGCAGAGTGGCAGCAGCATTAGCAAGTTATAGCGTTAGAAGCAGGGCAGCAAGGCAGAATGGCAATAGCACCACCAAAGTGTAGGATCAGGAGCAGGGCACTAATGCAGAGTGAAAGCAAGACCCCCCATGGTACTTTCAGTCATCCTGCCACTCACATTGAAATTCTGGGAAACCCGGCAAAGGCAGATTGACTTTCAAGTAGATCAAATTTTCAAACAACTCTGGTACTAACCTTCAATGATGAGGGCTCACAATGTGTCCTGCCATTGGAAAGGCACATTTACTGTGTGGGCTGGTAGGTGGGTAGGGAAGATAATGTTGAACCACATTGGCCAGATCTGGCCAGACTGTAAACTTGTGTGCTCAATATGCCAGTGGCTCTGTGGCCATGTCCTTGATAATCTGTCAGACAGCATGTCACAGAAATTTCTGCTGGGATCTCCTTTGAAGTAGATCAAGAGTCTCTGTCATCAGATGCTCTAGCTATGGCCTGCATGAAGATTGTGGCTCTGTGGGGGAACATGGCTGTGTTGTAATGAGATGGGAGAGGAAGTGGTATCTGACAAAGTGCTCCTCATGCTCACACCAGTCATTGGAGTGGCCAATCTTTCCTGCACTACACCCCCACTACTCCTCTTCCTCTGCTGCTCCTGTTCATGCACCCTAACTGCTAGCATTTCCTTCACGTAAGTGAGACACTGGGGCTGGAGGGGGAGACTCCCTTTCACCAATGAGTCACAAACCATGGCATGCATGTAACTACTATTCTATTTCAAAGGTTTCAGTCTACCTTGCACCTGCTATTTCAAGGAGTCCACACACTTCATCACTTTTACTTTCATTCCCTCTTACTCAAGGAAACCCTTTAACTTCTTCTCCAGAATATTTAGTATGGAGATGATCCCACCCAGAGTGGCAATTCTGGAACTCAGAACTTCATTGCAGGGGTGACCAACTCCAGTGGCATAGCGAGGGGGTGGGCAGGAGGACCAATACCCCCAGGCGCCAGGCTATAGGGGACACCTGGGGGCAGGGGATCCCATTTCATCCAGGAAGAAGAGGAGGCCTGCGGCTGCTGGGGGAGCCCATCCCACCCGGCAGCAGCAGAAGTGGAGGCCCACAGTCATCGGTGAAGCCTATTCCACCCAGCAGAAGGAGGCTCACGGCCGCCTAGAGGATGAACGAGCTTCCAGGTGGCCATCAGCAGCAGTGAACCAGGACGTTCCTTACTGTGGGGGAAGATGCATATGGCAGCCAGTGACCCGATTCCACTGGCAGCCGAAGAACTGGGAGAGAGCTGTGCAGCTGCCAGTGAAACTAATTGAACAGCAGCTTAGCAGAGAACACCTTTCCCGTTGTTTGTGCAGGCCCGCGGTATTAGAATTTGTGAGCAAAGATGGCAGCGTGAACGAGACAAGGTTCAAACGCTCTCCTGCTTCTAACAATTACCTCAGAAATGCCATCCAAATGAAAGGGGAGAGTTCATGTTTTTCCTCCGGACACCTCTCTTCCTAGAGGACAGCGATTGATGATATCCTACTCATCTGGCTCAGCAGTAAGTGAGGGGATAACGAGCCCCACTGCGATGAATGGTGAGGGAGCACTGGTATCACTTGGGGAAGTCACACTAAGTCCCCTGGATCCTCAGCTCCCGCTGGCACTGACCATCACCGATCTCTCTCTCAGACCTGCAGCACATGGAGATGACGTAATCCTGGCATCTGCGGGGGGCGGAGTGGAGCTCTGTCTGCATCCTCCCTACGCTCTCTGAGGCTGCCAGAGGCTTTGTTTCCATCAGATATGGCACCTTCTATGCTCCCCTTTCTCCAGAGGTTGCTCAGGTGGATTGTGAGAGGATCAATACAGCAACAGTGAGTGGTGTTCCAGGAGCAGTTTCTCCTGGATTTTTGGGTGAGTTTTACCATCCACCACCCAAACCAGCCATAGTTACTCTTGATGCCTTATGGGACTTAATTGTAGGATATGGAGGCTCTCTGAAAGATTGTCAAAATAGGATCGAGACTCTTACTACAAAGGTGAATGCCACAGAGAATGAAATCAATGATCAAATTCAGGGTCTTAAGAATCAAGTATCAGCTACAGAGGTGTCTGACTCTCAAATTCAGTCCTGCAATTTTAGGGGCTGATGCAATACAGTGCTCAGCTGAGCACACTGTTAACACAGTCGGAAGTGGGTAGAATAGGAGCTAATCAATCCCCTAATGCATGCAATAAGGTGATTAGCGCATATTCAACGTGCATCCAATGTGGAGTGAATCTAATAGTGCTCATCACATGCAAATACATGTGAATGAGGATATTAGGCATTCACTCCCAATGCAAAAAAAAAAAAAATGTGCGTCTCGGACGCACATTTAACTGTCATCTATTAACGCTTGCCTGGAGCAGGCGTTAATAGCTGAGTGCATCAAAAACAAGTACAGAAAAGCAGAAAAAACTGCTTTTCTGTACTACCTCCTACATAATATCAGGAAACGGCGCTCGACAGACAAGCGTTCGCTTCCTGAACCCTCGGCATCGGTTTTCCTTACCGCCAGACAGCCATCACAAAAACTGATGGCGAGTTTATCGATGTCGGTTTTCCTTACCAGTGGGCAGTCGAGTCACAAAAACCGATGCCGATAAACCTGCGTTGATTTTTGTGACTGCCGTCCGCCGGTAAGGAAAACCGACACCGGGTCTATTGGTGTTGGTTTTCATGATGGTTTTCACTGACTTCCTAGAAGAAAACAATATTTTACACCCCGCTCAATATGGCTTTCGTAAAGACCGAAGCACTGAAAAACTCCTATTTGCAATAACGGATACCATCCTTAAAGGCATGGACCATGGCCAATCTTATATACTTGCCCTTCTTGATATCTCAGCCGCCTTTGATACCGTAAACCATCAAATCCTAATATCACGCTTAGCGGAGATAGGCATCTCAAACACAGCCCTATCCTGGTTCTCCTCATACCTTGACCACCGAAAGTACTTAAGCTTGATAATTTTGAATCCGCTCACATTCCACTCACGCAAGGCGTACCCCAAGGCTCCTCTTTATCGTCCACCCTCTTCAATATATACTTACTCCCACTCTGCCACCTACTCTCTAAACTAGGACTAAAATTCTTCTTATATGCAGACGACGTACAAATACTTATTCCCATTCAGAAATCTATCAATGAAACCCTTCAGTACTGGGAAATATGTCTGACATCCATCAATTCTCTCCTCTCCAATCTACACCTAGCACTCAACGCCTCGAAAACTGAAATCCTCATTCTAGCAAATCAACCAATTGACGCAATCCACCAAATGATTCAAAACGTTTCACAAGCTCACACACTACTGCCCAGTGTCAGAGACCTAGGAATCTCCCTAGACAATCAACTAAGCTTCAAACCCCACATTAAATCACTTCTAAAAGGGGGCTTCTATAAACTTCAAATCCTCAAAAAACTGAAGCCCCTCCTCCACGCCCATGACTTCCGCACTGTTATGCAAACCACCATACTATCTAAACTCGACTATTGCAACTCCCTTCTCTTAGGCCTCCCAGCCTCCACCATCAAACCCCTTCAAATCCTTCAAAATACTATGGCAAGAATCTTAACAAACACCAGGAAATCTGACCATATCTCTCCCATACTCCAAGATCTCCATTGGCTCCCCATCACCTTCTGTTCCCAATACAAAACACTTACCATCCTCCATAACACACTATACAATAACAATTCACCCTGGCTTGAAGATATGCCACAATTCCGGCAAGCTAATCGCCCCACCAGAAACTCCCTTGCTGGCACTCTCCAAACCCCCTCACTTAAAATTGGGCACCTTACCACCACCAGGGATAGAGCCTTCTCCATTGCGGGCCCCACCCTCTGGAATTCCCTTCCCGCCAAACTCCGCTTAGAACCGTCCCTGAGCCATTTCAAAAAAGGAATCAAGACATGGCTCTTTAAACAGGCATACCCCAATTCCTCTCAATCCTAGTCATTGTCCCCCTTGAACCATCCCAGCTCCCACTCAGCCTATATACCCTCTCCCTTACCTTCCTTTTACCATACCAGTACCCCCCCCTGCTCCCTCCTCCTAGCGCCCCTTAGCCTCCCCTACCCCCGCCCTTTCACCCCCTATCAACCGCTCCTTGAAAGTACCCGTGCTTTAATGTACCCCCTTTTCCCTCTACCACCACCGCTCCTTCCCCCTTTTCACTCCCTCCCTCTCTACTCCCTTCCTTCTGCACCAGCATTTAACTGTAAGTGCACTTGCCTCCTTTATCCTGTAAATATGTTTCATATGCTAAGTTCTTAAGTGCACATTCCTCCTTAACATTGTTTATAAGTTCACCTGCATATCTAATCCTAACATGATTGCAAAATGTTGTAACTCTGCTCATTGACTCTCTTCTCTTGTACTCTTGTATATTATCCAGTTAGCCCCCTTTCCTCATTCATTGTAATTTCCTTTTTTAGTTACTTGTAAACCGACATGATGTGTCCTACGAATGCCGGTATAAAAAAGTGTTTAAATAAATAAAAAAATAAAATGATGGCCGTCCGCCAGTCAGGAAAACCAACGCTGATAAACTCGGCATAGGTTTTCATGACTCGGCCATCCACTGGTAAGGAAAACCAATGCCGATAATCTCAGCATCGGTTTTCCTTGCCGGCAGACGGCCGAATCACGATAACCGATTGGGTTCTCGTTAGCAAGGATGTGCTAGGGTCGCACAAGCAACCCTAGCGCCTCCTTGCTAACGCGACCCCTAATTTAAATATTGCATGGCGTCCCCCTTGGGGACACCTGGGGCACATTAAGAGAGTGGGCACTGACTGTTCAGTGCCCACTTTCTACGCAAATTTATTGCATTGGCCCCTTAAATTGCTTAAAGATTACAGCATTTGATCTCGTAGATTGGAATTCCTGGAGAACCATATAAGACACTTAAATCTCCGCATTTTGAACTTTCAAAACGTGTTAGCGGAAGATCCCTATTCCACTTTGAGAAAAGTTTTCCTAGAAATTTTGAAATTTGAAGCGGATAAAGTTCTCTCAATTAATAAATTATTTTTTCTTCCCAGAACTAAAGTTACCTCCCAGAGACGGACAAACTGACCCTATAGTGAATTTAACTCAGTTTCTTGAGGATTCTACTGCTGAAATCTATGATTAATCAACACTCCTTGTTTCATTTATATCCAAACAAGAATTAAGTGAAGTCATGAAGAGGTACTTCAAGCACATCTCTACTCCATTTCATGGTCAGTTAGTATGCATTTATCTTGACTTTGCTAGACCCACCGAACAAAGAAGGCGAGATTTCTGGGCATTAAGATCCCTGATTGTTTCATTAGGTTTTCATTTGTATTAAGATACTCCTGCAAATGTGCTATTCATTCATCGAATGAATGTTTTGTTTTTTTTCTTCCAGAGCAGCTAAAATCTTTTATTAATTCCAGGTCTATATCACCTAATCTTCCTGGGGAAAGTTAGGTCCAGTGATCTATTGAATATGTTCTGCTGTAACACGTTAATGCCTGTTTCTATTTTGAGTTTTCCTGAATCTCCCTTTATTTTCTGGCCCTCTTTAAGAGAATTTCTTTAAGAATAAATGAAATATTTCTGAATTTGTTTTCTTAATTTGTATAATTTGAAATTTTTCTTTTGATACACCATTATTGTTTTCAAAGTAAGGTTATATCTTGCTTGTAATTTTTGAAATTTATAAAAATAAATAAAAAAAAAGAATTCACGAGAATAGCACGTTCTCTATGCTGATCTCACAATGCACGAGATCAGCATGGAGGATGTGCTAGCCCCGCAAATTTTTAATATCGCGGGCCCTGCACAGAGGAAGCAGAAGCAGCAACAATGAAGACAGCAACAGCAGCAGCAGAGGAGAGAGAAACTCTGAGAGTGCCAGCAAAACAAAGACAGGGGGGCCTACCTTCAGTGTGTATGTGTATGAATGGGAGCTTGTGAGTGTTTGTGAATGAATTGGTACCTGCCTAGGGTTCTGTCTGTCTGTGTGAATGAATAGGTGCCTGTCTGTGTGTGAGAGAGAATGGGTGCCTGCCTGGGAGTCTGTGTCTCTGTGTGAGAGAGATTGCCTGCTTGGGGATCTATCAGTGTGAGAGAAGAATGGGTGCCTGCCTGGGGAATCTGTCAGTGTAGGGGAGATGAATGGGTGCCTGCCTGGGGGCTGTCTGTGTGTGTGCATGTAAGAGAGAGAGAATGGGTGCCCACCTGGAGGGCTATGTGGGTGTGTGTGTGTGTGTGTGTGTGTGTGTGTGTGTGAGAGAAAGAGAGATAATGCATGCCTGCTTGGGGGGGGGGGGGTCCTGTCTGTGTGTGTATATGTGTGAGAATGAATGAATGCCTGCTGAGGGTCTGTCTATGTGTATGTGTGTGAGAATGAATGGGTGCCTTCTTGGAGATCTGTATGGGTGTCTGCCCGGGGGTCTGTGTGGGTGAGAGCCTGTGTGTATATGAGGGGGTCTGATGGAGTAAGAACTTTTGTGTCGGGGGGGGGGGGAGGAGAGGGTCTTAGAGCCTGTGTATGAGAGTGTGTGCATATGTATGAGAGCATGTAGGTAGCTGTAAGTGACAGTGCATGTGTGAGAGAGAATGAACATCTGAGTGTATGTGAGAGGGAGTGGATAAAATTTGTGTATCCTCCATCCCCTTAATCCTTAACAATCTCAGGGTGACTGGAAATCAAGAGGTATGGGCAGGAGTGGCTATTTTTTTTTAATCCTTCTTAGTTTTAATTATTGGGTGTTATTTGATGTGTGTGCTGTTTTGAAATATTTTATTGGTGCTTGAGAAATGTTAAATGCATATGACTTCAATTGATAGAAGTTATTCTATTTGTCAGTAGTTTTAAAATATATTTTTGTTAATATGATTTAACTATTAAAATTGATGCTTTATGTTTCTTGATTTTTATTTATTTTATGAGGAATTGTGGTTCTTTTTTTCCATTGTTACACACAGAGTCTGGCTTGTTGGGGTTTGTATTTCAGTTTTTGTCTGCATATTGCTGGTTCTAATTTGAGATCCTTTATTCTGTATTTGGTGAGAGTCTGTCTGTGTTCTGCATGTGTAACTAAGGTTAAATATTCTGCTACTGTGTCATTTCTATGTAGGGATCTATAGAAGCTTGGTTTGTTCTATTTTCATAACAAGATGTATATTGGTGTTTTAGGGCATAGTGTGATGTTTTCAGGGTCACCTTTTTATAGGGTTATAACTATTTGAGTGCTGACTGTTAGTGCTGTTTTGTAATGGGAGGTTTATTATATTGTAATTGTAATTTAGTTTGCTCATAGCTTTCTGAAGACCAAAACCACACCCAACATGTGTTACAATAGTACTAATACCATATGTTTTACAAGGGTCTTTTTGGCTTATATGCAGGGTTTTCTGGTTGACACCACAGCAGTGCATGTAAACATAATATACACATTGTGGTGATATTTTTACTTCAAAAGGCTGTACTTTGAGTGTGTTTCTTCATGAAAAAATATTTTCTTATAAATGCATAATTTGAAATTGTGTGTGGAGAGGGCCGTGGTAGGGGACAGGCTGGGCAGAAAGCTGTAAGATTCACTTAGAGTGCCTAATACCCTTGCACTGACCCTGATTAGTAAAAGAATACAAATTAAATGTTAAAAAAAACAGAATGAGGAGGGGCTAGCCCAGTAATTGTTTGCACAGGGCTACAGAAAAGTTAACACTAGCTCTGCATGGTGGGGCCATGTGATGATGCGTTGGCAGGGTTCCCTTCCCTCCCGAGTGAAAAGCCTCGCGTGGTGGTGCTGTGTGGTGATGCACTGGCGGATGTTGGGAGGGGAGAGAAGGGGGGCCATGCTGGGGAGACAACACTGAACATTTTGTGAAAAGAATTTGCGGAATAAGATTTTAATTAATAAACAAATAGATAGATTGGCCCCCTCTGTGCCAGGCCCCAGCATCAGGTCTGGGTCTGGGCTAAGGCCCCAGCATAGAGACTGGGCCAGGAGGCAGTGTCGGATTTGGTAAATATGGGTAGGGGTACTGGGAAATTTCTTGGGCCTGGGACTTTGTTCAGGTCTTGGCCTAGATCCCAAAATCAGGCCAGAGCCTAGGTCGAGACCCCAGCATTGCACTTGGGCATAGACTATGGCCCCTTCATTGGGTCATGGCCTATGCCTACTTGAGACCAAGGCTTTAGGACTAGGCTTAGGCCAAGGCACTAGAGTCATGCTCTAGCATAGGCTGGGTCCTCTGCGTTGGGTCTTGACCTACTCCCTAGGCAAGTCCCCGACCTTAGACCTAGGTCTAGACCTGACTGGAGACATATTTTTAAATAGGATTTCAAAACAAAACAAGATTCTGATGAAATCTCATTGGATTTTAACTTGTTCCATTTTGAAAACGATTTGAAATGAAATAGGAAATTTCATCTAATTTCCTATTTTGTTTTTCCCTCATGCCCATCTCTGCTTACCAGTACTGCTCTAATACTGACTAAGTATCTGTTATTCGCACTCAAGCTGACAGACTGAGTTTACTTCAATGCTTAGCAAACACTACCAATTGTCCAGAGTTAGCAAGTTGCCAGTGGCACAAACTCGGTCTTCTGTCTGACTATCCCTCACAACATGTGCAAAAATGTCAATCTATGCATCTTTCAGACACACACACACACACACACACTACACAGTATATGTGTGTATATTGATGACTGACTTCTTTTGCATATGTAAAATAAAACTTTTCAGAAAGAGAAGAAACTGACAAGACTAAGAAGACTAGCAGATAAAAATTGCACTGTGTAGAGTGAGACAGAAAAAAAAAATCTGCTATTTGTTCACTGCTTCTCTATCTCCAGTCCACTGCCCTGCCCCAGTGAACAGACAGAAAGGAGCGCCTCTGTCTATTTCACACACTGAGATTCCTGTGCAAATTCCAAAATTGTTTTGTCTCCTTTTTTAAACCTTTTTTTTTTAACCCTAAGAGCACTTCCAACAATCTATTCCTCTGAAATCCAACAGAAACAATGGAGTTTCTCTGCACATTCTCAGAGGATGTCAGAGTTACTTTAGCCCAGTATTAGCTATAAGCTAGTTAAAAAATGCTTAAGAATAAAAGACTTGACACACTGGGTTACTCCAAAAGTCCATCAAGTCCAGTATCCTGTTTCCATCAATGGCCAATACAGATCAGAAATACCTGGCAGGATCTCAAAGGGGTAGATAGATTCCATGCTGCTTATCCCAGAGTTAAGCAGTGGATTTCTGCAACTCCACCTTAATAATGGTTTATGGACATTTCCTCCACGAACTTCTCCAAACTTTTTTAATAACAGCTACACTAATAGCTTTCACCACATCCTCTGCAAATGAACTCCAGAGTTGATTTATATGCTAAGTAAAAAAGTATTTTCTCTTATTAATTTTAAATCTACAACTTAATAACTTCATTGTGTGTTGTTTACTTTTGAAAGAGTAAACAACCAATTCATGTTTACCTGTTCTACTCTACTCATTATTTTATAGACCTCTATCATATCTTCACTCAGGACTCTTCAGCCTGGAGAAGAGACAGCTAACAACTTAAGCCTTTCTTCATAAGGGAATCGTTCTATTCCCTTTATTAATTTGGTCTCCCTTCTCTGTACCTTTCCTTTTGTGTATTATAATTAAGTCTTTTTTCAACAGATAAGTATATAAAATCCAACCGTTAGTAAAGCAATATGAATTCTTTTTAACTTACATTATATCCTGATTGCCATTCCCTACTCTCACCTTTCTCCAAATCCACCCATACCCCACCCCCTCCCCCTTTCGCATCTATAGGTACAATACATAAGCTTCCAAGAACGGTTAGCATATGTGTAGCAATAATCCAAAAGTAAACCAGACAGAGTAGCACTACCATATGTTACATTTTTTCTTTTTCCAACCAAACAACCAAATGGAAAAGGATTCCCAGATATTATAGAATGTAGAAAGAGTATCATATCTCAATACTGTTGATTTCCCCATGTACCATTCAGTTTGTAATCATTGACTGATGATTCTGAGAGTTGGAGTATCAGGTTTCTTCTACCAGGCCGCAAGAGTACAACTAGATGCAATTATAATCTGCTTAACCAATCATTGACCAGAGGGCAAAAGGTCCAACGTGGAAATATTTAGGAGAAATAAGTTTGGTTCTTTAGGTAAACTGTAACTCAGCATATCAGCAACAAAAGCAATAATGCAGTCCCAAAACTTTTGAACAAAGGGGCAAAGCCAACAAATGTGAAAGAAAGTTCCATGAGCCCTACAATGACACCAACACATCCCACTCGTATTTGGATATATTTTCTTTAAACATTCTGGGATCAGCTACCAACTATAGAGAAGTTCGTATCCATTTTCCATCAATGCCGAGGACATTGAATTTTGACCAACCAATCAAAAAATTAGTACCACATACCCTCTGCCAGTTCTGCCCCAAAATCCTCTTCCCACGCCTCCAAATGTTTAGGTTTAATCAATACAATCCAACAGGTGTGTAGCAAAATTAGTTGCAAAGGTCCATGTAAAACAAACCAGAAAAAACAATTTAAACAGGAAAAGGTCAATAATTCCAAAATGCCAAATCTTTATTGAAATGTCAGTCCCCCGACACGGACCATGTTTCACAAGGGCTGCAAGGTTTAGTCAATAATACTTCATTTGACTTAAAATATAGTTTGAAAATGACACCCATGAGAGTATTAGTCTTGTCACAATACCCTTTGAATATGGTTATTCCATGCAATAAATCCTTCTTCACTGGAGCTGAGTTCATGAAGTGCATTAGTTGTACAAACACAAAATAGTTTTGCTTTGGAAGGCTCCCGGTATTTTTTTTCTACAAGCTCCTCAAAACAGTCATTTCTGGTTAATCCCAAATTGTTTCAGATGGTTCCTGCCCGAGTCTTCCCCACACTTGAAACAGCTGACATTCATTCCCCACTGGGAAATCTGTGTTATCTCTAATAGGTGTCTTATAATAATACCCCCTAGGGTCCATGAGGAAATCCTGCCACCTATCCTGTTGCAGCAGGGTCAATGATGTGAACGGAGATGGTAAAGCAATTCCTCACCTTTATTTACTGGGTAACCAAAACAACACTTAGAGAGGATGTGTCTCCAACCCAGCCTCTTCAACCTGTACACACTGTTTGCCATCTATAATCATGACAATCACTAACCGCTTTAAGATGAGAAGCTAGATGATATTTCTTAACGTTTGGAACCCCCAGACCCCCATCCATTTTAGATTAATATAACACAAATGTTGCCTCTCTTAGTGGTTTTCATTTCCAAATAAAATAAAAAACAGGTTTTAAGTAACTTATCCAAGGCTGGTCAGGGCAATGTCTGAAATAAATAACACAATTTAGGCAATGTATTCATTTTTATGGTTGCCACCCTCCCCAATGAGGACAGATATGCCTTTCCCAGGTATTTAGGTCTTTTGTAATAGACTGTAGCAAAGGCTCAAAATTGGTTTGGAATAAATCATCAAAGTCAGCTTTCACTTTCATGTCCAGGTAGCACAAAAGATCTTTCGCTCATTTACATGGGAACTGGGTTTTTAATTGCTGGACCTGGCGTACCAGGAGATAAAGATTAAGAATTTCAGTTTTGTCCATGTTTACTTTGAAGCCTGAGACTGCCCCCGTATTTTTCTATTTCTGACATTAATGTTATCGGAGATGTGGCTGGCTTACACAAAATAAATATTATATCTTCTACATATAGAGATATTTTGTAATGGTTTTTTTAAATCCTAATACCTTCTATATTTCCTTGTTGTCTAATCGGTTCTGTAAATGACTCAATACTTAAGGGGAATAACAATATAGACAATGGGCACCTCTGCCTAGTGCCCCATCTCACTGGGAAATTGTCAGAATAATCCCCATTAATTTCTATACTTGCTTCAGGACCTTATATAGCATACAAACCCACCCTAAGAAATGATTCCCCATTCCCATCTTCTCCATCACCTTGAAAAGAAAAGGTCCAAGGTTCCCTGTCAAATGCTTTTTCAGCATCTACTGCCAATAAGAGAGAGGGGAGTTGTGTTTACTTCTAGCATAATGCACTAAGGGGCGGATTTTAAAAGGAGCGCAAATAGCCTACTTTTGTTTGCGCTCCAGGCGCAAACAAAAGTACGCTGGATTTTAGTAGATATGCGCGGAGCCGCACGTATCTGCTAAAAACCTGGATCAGCGCGCGCAAGGCTATGGATTTTGTATAGCCGGCGCGCGCCGAGCCGCGCAGCCTACCCCCGTTCCCTCCAAGGCCGCTCCGAAATCGGAGCGGCCTCGGAGGGAACTTTCCTTTGCCCTCCCCTCACCTTCCTCTCCCTTCCCCTACCTAACCCACCCGCCCGGCCCTGTCTAAACCCCCCCCTTACCTTTGTCGGGGGATTTACGCCTCCCAGAGGGAGGCGTAAATCCCCGCGCACCAGCGGGCCTCTTGAGCGCCGGGCCGTGACCTGGGGGTGGGTACGGAGGGTGCGGCCACGCCCCCAGACCGCCCCGGGCCGTAGCCACGCCCCCGTACCCGCCCCCAAAACGCTGCCGACACGCCCCAGAAACGCCGCGACGACCGGGCCCGCCCCCCCGACACACCCCGACACGCCCCCCTCGGAGAACCCCGGGCCCGGGGCTCTGCGCGCGCCGGTAGGCCTATGTAAAATAGGCTCACCGGCGCGCAGGGCCCTGCTCGCCTAAATCCGCCCGGTTTTGGGTGGATTTAGGCGAGAAGGGCTCTTAAAATCCGCCCCTATATGTAAGATCTTTTATGCATTATCCACAGGCATTCTACCTGAGATGAACCCAGCCTGATCTTTGTGTATAAGTAAATGTGTTACTGCACCCAAACAATGGGCTAGTAACTTAGCTAGGATCTTTAAATCTATATTTACAAGGGAAATTGGATGGTAAGAGCTGCAAAGTGTGGTGTCCTTTCCTTCCTTAGCTAAAATCATGATCCCATCAATGTTAGCAGACTTCAGCAAGTCTCCACCCTCCCTCAGATAATTAAACATGTTCACTAGTGGGTCTACTATAACATCCTGAAAAATTAAAAAAAATAACAACTTGGGAGTAAATCCATCTAGACCAGGTGCTTTTCCTGATTGTAAGCCCTTGATGGTCAGAGTACCTCTAGTACAGTAATAGATTTTCCTAAATTACATTCCTATTCACCACTTAGGACATGAAGTTAACTCCAGCTAGATAGTCATCAATATTGGCTGATCTGATCATATCGTCAGCTGCATATAACTCCTCATAAAACTGTATAAAGCATTGCCTTATTTTAACATTATCTACCGCAAAAGTCCCCTCCAAATCTTTGATTTTTACATTCTGATTTTGAGAACATTTATTTTTCAATTTCTGAGCAAGAAATGAGAACCTTTATTGCCAGACTCATAGAAATTCTGTTTGACAATATTGAACTGAACAGCTACGTCCTATACAGATAACATTTGAAGTTTGTTCTTTACCTCTTCCAGCTCATTTAGTAGTTTTTGGGTTGGGTTTTGTTTGTGCTTTGTTTCTAATTAATATAAAGCATGTCTTAATGATTGTTACTTCTCAACTTTTTGCTTTTTCTTGTAGGATATCCACACTATCATTCTGATCCAAATCACCACCTTAAGGCAGTCCCAAAGAAGGACTGGCATAGTTTCTGCAATATCATTAATATGTAAATAATCTAGAATCTCAGTGTGAATTTTTTGCTAACCTTTTCTTCATTGAATAAACTGGCATTTAAATGCTAAAAGCGTCTCCATCCATTATTTGAACACTCTTTAATGTCCCACCATACAGGAGAATGTTCAGACTGGGTAATAGATCTTATAATTCATGTTGCCCTTTCTGGATGAGAGAGATTTTTCAACCAAAAAGAAATCTATCCTGGTATATGATTTATGTGGCTTTGAATAAAATGGATACTTACATTCTAAAGGGTGCAATATTCTCCATATATCTATTAGATTCCACTTTTCCATCAGGCACTTAAAGCTATCTCTATGCAATTTAAAGATAACACCAACCCCAGTAGAATTATCCAGAGCTGGTGCCCTTGTCATATTAAAATCCCTGCCAATAATTATTAATTAATTATCCTGCAAGACATGTTAACAAGAGATCATCCAATGTATCAAATGTTTTTGTGATTTATATTTGGGCAATACATACTTACTAATATAAAAGTAATATTATTTACCTCCAATGACTCTATTTCATACCTACCCTCTATGTATCTATTCAGCACTTCAGTTCTAGCATGAAGCTGCTTCACTACAAAGATCCCCATACCCCATATTTATTCTGAGATGTACAGGATGCCAGAAAATATCAAAATAATGTTTGGAAGATAATAAACCTTCCTTCTGTTTCCTGGATGAAACAGAAAGATTAAACAATTGTTTTGCTTTGGTGTTTACTGAACAGGATGTTGGGGAGTTACCCGTTCCGGAGAAGGTTTTCATGGGTAATGATTCAGATGCACTGAACCAAATCACGGTGAACCTAGAAGATGTGGTAGGCCTGATTGACAAACTGAGGAGTAGTATATAACCTGGACCAGATGGTATAGACCCCAGGGTTCTGAAGGAACTAAAAAATGAAATTTCAGACCTATTAGTAAACATTTGTAACCTATCATTAAAAACATCCATTGTACCTGATGACTGGAGGGTGGCTAATGTAACCCCAATATTTAAAATGGGCTCCAGGAGCGATCCTGGAAACTACAGACCAGTTAGCCTGAATTCAGTGCCAGGAAAAATAGTGGAAAGTGTTCTAAATATCAAAATCACAGAACATGTAGAAAGACATGGTTTAATGGAGCAAAGTCAGCATGGCTTTATCCAAGGCAAGTTTTGCCTCCCAAACTTGCTTCACTTTTTTGAAGGAGTTAATAAACATGTAGATAAAGATGAACCGGTAGATATAGCATATTTGGATTTTCAGAAGGCGTTTGACAAAGTTCCTCAGGAAAAGTAAAAAGTCATGGGATATGTGGTGAAGTCCTTTCGTGGATTACAAAAAGACAGGAAACAGAGAGTAGGATTAAATGGACAATTTTCTCAGTGGAACGGAGTGGGCAGTGGAGTGCCTCAGGGATCTGTATTGGGACCCATACTTTTCAATATATTTATAAATTATCTGGAAAGGAATACGATGAGTGAGGTAATCAAATTTGCAGATGATACAAAATTATTCAGAGTAGTTAAATCACAAGCGGATTGTGATAAATTGCAGGAAGATCTTGTGAGACTGGAAAATTGGGCATCCAAATAGCAGTTAAAATTTAATGTAGATAAGTGCTAGGTGATGCATATAGGGAAAAATAACCCATGCAATAGTTACACGATGTTAGGTTCCATATTAGGAGCTACTACCCAAGAAAGAGATCTAGGCATATTGAAATAATCAGTTCAGTGTGCTGCAGCAGACAAAAAAGCAAAGAGGATATTGAGAATTATTAGAAAGGGAATGGTGAATAAAACGGAAAATGTCATAATGCCTCTGTATCATTCCATGGTGAGACCGTATCTTGAATACTGTGTACAATTCTGGTCACTGCATCTTAAAAAAGATATAGTTGCGATGGAGAAGGTACAGAGAAGGGCGACCAAAATGATAAAGGGGATGGAACAGCTCCCCTATGAGGAAAGACTAAAGAGGTTAGGTGTGTTCCACTTGGAGAAGAAACAGCTGAGGGGGGATATGATAGATGTGTTTAAAAATCATGAGAGGTCTAGAATGGGTAGATGTGAATTGGTTATTTACTCTTTCGGATAATAGAAGGACTAGGAGGCACTCCATGAAGTTAGCATTGGCACATTTAAAACTAATCAGAAAAAATTATTTTTCACTCAACTCACAAACTCTGGAATTTGTTGCCAGGGGGTGTGGTTAGTGCAGTTAGTTTAGCTATTTTTAAAAAAAGGATTGGATAAGTTCTTGGAGAAGAAGTCAATTACCTGCTATTAATTAAGTTGACTTAGAAAATAGCCACTGCTATTACTAGCAACAGTAATATGGGATAGACTTAGGGCCTCATTTTCCAAGTGGCTCGCATGCGGAAAGTCCCTTATCGCGTACAATACCAGGATGGGGGCGGAGTCAGCCCCGGAAGAGGAGGAGTCGGGGCGTCACCGGGGCCAACTCCGCGAAGACGCCGCAGGTGATGAAAAGGTAAGGGCCTTTTCACGTCCGAGTTCGCGCCCAATAGCTGCACCTTCTATGGTGGCTCTATTGGGTGCGAAACCGGCAGCGATGGCACCGCGGCGGTGCCATCGCTGCCGGCTAGCACAGGACCACCCTCCGGGTAAACCTCCCGCCCCTCATTACCTAAAGTATCGCAGGCCTACTTTAGAAAATGAGGCCCTTAGTTTTTGGGAACTTGCCAGGTTCTTATGGCCTGGATTGGCCACTGTTGGAGACAGGATGCTTGGCTTGATGGACTCTTGGTCTGACCCAGTATGGCATGTTCTTATGATCTTATTAAACACAATAGAAGCTTTCAAGTATAGTCTTTCACAAAACAGCATTTGTCATTTGAATGGGGAGTTAAGCCCCTTAACATTAAGAGTCACTAGACCTATAGTACCCATGGAAATTTTCATGAGTAAGATGACTCTAGGAAAACCGGATCAGTGACTTATATAAATTACAATCTCTATATGGACATACCTTACCCTTCCTGCCATTTACCTTTCTTTGTATTCTTTCCTTACCATAATTACCAACATAGGGCCTCTGTGCCCCTTTACTCTGTGTCTCCACAATAAAATCATCAACCCCTTCCCCCATCCCACCTCTCTCTGTTCACACCTGAATAGACTCATCTTTCCAGAGGAACCCACATTTCATTCCCATATTTGTTATGAATTTTTAATACATATACAGTACAGAGATCACTTGTAGCTTAATATCAAAAATTGAAACTGTGACTTGTACAGAATTATGATTCAAATGCAAATACCCATATTATAGACCCAGCAATTTCTCAAGTTTCTCCTTGTTGTGGGGTAGCAGCATTCTCGGAGTTATACCAAAGTCTCCTACTGCTCTTCCCCACTCTCTGAAACTTAGGTTTATCTGAAGCAACTGGTGTTGTACTGGAGGTGGACCCTTGGCCTGGTGCAGGATTGGTACGGCCCTCTGGTCAGACCCACACAAGGAGACAGAGGCTAACTGGAGCTTCATCAATAACAGTCCGGAGTTTCCGCAGGTTGACCCCGGACTGCTAGACCCAAACTGGAAGCTCCAAAAACCTCAGGGAGGTAGCAGTCCAGGGAGGTTCTCCGGGCGAGACAGGCAGCACCTGCAGGTCTAGTCAAGTGGAAGCCACGGTGAGTTTCCAAGCAGGTTGGTCTGGTAGTCACAGTAGGCCAGAAGAGACTGTCTGAGTGAAGCGCAAGGGAGAGAGCCAGAGTATCAGTCCAGGAATAGTCAGCCAAAGCAAGGGTCAATACCAGGATCAGTTCCAGAGGCAGACGGGAGAATGGTCAGGCAGGCAGAGGTCAGTTCTAGGCGGCAGACAGAAGAATGGTCAGGCAGGCAGTGGTCAGATCCAGGCAGCAGGCAGCAGGCAGGCAGCAGACAGGCAGCAGGCAGAGGTCAGTCCGAAGAGGTACTACCTGAGAAGGCTACAGGAACACATGGAGACACAGGGAACAGGAGACACTGGAACAGGAGGCACTGGAACACACGAAGCAAACTAGAGCACCAATGGTGTCGAGCCGATTGCCAAGTCAGGGATCAGGGGTTTGAGCCCAGCCTTATATACAGGGCTCTGGTGATGTCATCCAAGAAAGCCTCCTTTGGGTTTCCCACGCTTGTCCCTTTAAAAGAATGGATGTCGGCCGCGCTCGTGCCTAGGGGCGGGGCCGAGATGGCCGAAGACGTGGATCCCCATCGGGAGCTCCACTGCGAGGCCTGCATTGATGAGGACACTGAGGAAGGTCGTGGTAAGCAACGGGGATGCCGGGGGTTAGTGGCAGCAGCCAGCCCAGCTCTTGAGGAGGGAGGCGCGAGGTGAGCATGCCCGGTCGGTGTACCCACGCGGCCGGGATGCACAACAACTGGGCTCAATGGGAGGCACAACATCACAGGAGACGTGATCCCAGCTGCCTTTAGAATCACTATCGCTTCTGATTGTAAACTTCAGGCCGCAAGCCAGCAATAGCGAATATTTTCTCTTTTCTCAAAAGCGTTGTCACCAAACTCAGTTCTTTTCTTTTTTATTTCTCATAGCTTGCGGGCCTGATTCATCATCTTTTCCTTCATAGCATAACCATGCAGGCATGCAATAATATCTTGGGGAGCATTGCAGAGAGCAGATCCTAGCACATGATTTGCTCTTTCTCTTTTAATCTCAGGCTTTTCTTGTTCCTCACCACTAGCGGATATGGTATTCAGATATGGAGAGAGCACAGATTCCCTAATCCTTTGCCAACTGAACGTATGTGGTGAGGGTATATATAGGGAATCTAAACACTTTTTACCCAAATATATACAATAAAGAATAAGAAATTTTTCAGTAGTACATTGTACTACTGAATAAATCTGTATTTTTGATATTGTATTTTTGAATAAAAAAGATAAAGTATGATATATCATGATGTAAATTTATACTACTGAAAAATGTCTTATTCTTTATTGAATATATTTGGGTAAAAAGTGTTTAGATTCCCTATATATACCCTCACCACTAGCGGCCATTGTAATCAACACAGCCTGGCATATTAAGCACTCAAGGAAGCTTTCATAGGCTTCCAAGTCTGGTAAGCCTCTGATTCTGATATTTGAGTGCCTCGATCTATTTTCCAAGTGCTCCAATTTATTAGATATGTCTGTGTTACTTTGACTTAACTCCATGATGGCTTTCTGGAGTTGAGAAATATTGGAGGCCTGCTCATCATCTGAGTGTGCTTCCACATCCTCCACCCTCTGCCCAAAATTGATGAGCTCCTTACAGAATTCAGACACAGTCTCCAGTATCTCTGCCTTAATCAACTTGATGTATGCTTGAATTTCCTGGAATCATGCGCTAATATCCTCTTTTGTCAGAGCGTCCTCTTACTTTTACCATACAAAGCCAAGCTCATGACCAATTCCACTGCTAATGGCTCTTTCTCTGAGCACTTGGCAATGCTGCCAGACTCCTCCATAGGCAATCCCCCAGCATCGTATGAATAGTGACTCAAGTCCACCATTTTTTTTTTAAAGACATGCCATGTAACTTCCTCTGACAGTATGCCCTAAAAATGAGCTGTTACTAGTAGTGATTCTTATTTAAAAATGCTAGGCATCATAGTGGATAATACTTTAAAATCGTCGGCTCAGTGTGCTACAGCAGTCAAAAAAGCAAACAGAATATTAGGAATTATTAGGAAGGGAATGGTTAATAAAACGGAAAATGTGATAATGCCTCTATATCGCTCCATGGTGAGACCGCACCTTGAATACTGTGTACAATTCTGGTCGCCGCATCTCAAAAAAGATACAGTTGCGATAGAGAACGTACAAAGAAGGGCAACCAAAATGATAAAGGGGATGGAACAGCTCCCTTATGAGGAAAGGCTGAAGAGGTTAGGGCTGTTCAGTTTGGAGAAGAGACAGCTAAGGGGGGATATGATAGAGGTCTTTAAGATCATGAGAGGTCTTGAACGAGTAGATGTGAATCGATTATTTACACTTTTGAATAATAGAAGGACTAGGGGGCATTCTATGAAGTTAGCAAGTAGTACATTTAAGACTAATCGAAGAAAACTTTTTCACTCAGCACATAATATAGCTCTGGAATTTGTTGCCAGAGTATGTGGTTAGTGCAGTTAGAGTAACTGGGTTCAAAAAAGATTTGGATAAGTTCTTGGAGGAGAAGTCCATTAATTGTTATTAATCAAGTTTAGGGAATAGCCACTGCTATTAATTGCATCAGTAACCAACCTCTTTCCCTCTTCAACAATTCACCAACTCAAGCTACAAGGGAATCCTTGTGTGGTGGTAATCTTGTACGGAGGTTATCGATGAGGATAACCGATTTTGCAGTTATCCTTTCTTTTACCTCCGTCTATTATTCTTTTATTAAGGTCAAAAGTATTTCTTAAAGGTGCTTTTTTGTGTGATTTTTCTTAAAATCCCTTCTCCCCTGCTGCTTTTCCGACCCACTGCTAGTCTTATGTCATACTTATCAAGGTCATCGCCTTTATTGATGTCTCATGGGTACGGAGCTGCTTGTCCGACACGGGCCATGTTTCGGCACGGTGTGCCTGCTTCAGGGACTGTGGGAGAGTGTGCTGTGTCCTGTGTAGGGTTCACAGCATTCTAAAGTCTTGTCGGCACGGGCCATGTTTCGGCACGGTGTGCCTGCTTCAGGGACTGTGGGAGAGTGTGCTGTGTCCTGTGTAGGGTTCACAGCATTCTAAAGTCCTTCAATATATAAAAATATTTAATTAAACATCAAAACTTTAGACAGCAGAAGTTTTTGACAAGTAAGTTTTTCAAGAAAAGGTGGGTGAGAATTAGAGAGTTATAATGAATGTGATATAAAGTTTTGATGTTTAATTAAATATTTTTATATATTGAAGGACTTTAGAATGCTGTGAACCCTACACAGGACACAGCACACTCTCCCACAGTCCCTGAAGCAGGCACACCATGCCGAAACATGGCCCGTGTCGACAAGACTTTAGAATGCTGTGAACCCTACACAGGACACAGCACACTCTCCCACAGTCCCTGAAGCAGGCACACCGTGCCGAAACATGGCCCGTGTCGGACAAGCAGCTCCGTACCCATGAGACATCAATAAAGGCGATGATATGACATAAGACTAGCAGTGGGTCGGAAAAGCAGCAGGGGAGAAGGGATTTTAAGAAAAATCACACAAAAAAGCACCTTTAAGAAATACTTTTGACCTTAATAAAAGAATAATAGACGGAGGTAAAAGAAAGAATAACTGCAAAATCGGTTATCCTCATCGATAACCTCCGTACAAGATTACCACCACACAAGGATTCCCTTGTAGCTTGAGTTGGTGAATTAATTGCATCAGTAGCATGGGATCTTCTGAGTATTTGGATAATTGCCAGGTTCTTGTGGCCTGGTTTGGCCTCTGTTGAAAACAGAATACTGGGATTGATGGACCCTTGGTCTGACCCAGCATGGCAATTTCTTATGTTCTTATGATATCGGCAGGGAGCTTTGCTCCTAAGCGGCTATACTGGATGGTAATATAACTTCTTCTCCTCTGTATCTTTTCTAATTCTGCTGTATCTTTTTTGAGATGTGATGACCAGAACTGCACATAAGACTCAAGATGAGGTTGCACAATAGAGCAATACAGAGGCGGGCGGATTTTAAAAGCCCTGCTCACATAAATCCGCCCAGATTTACGCAAGCAGGGCCTTGCGCGCCGGCGCGCCTATTTTCCAAAGGCTGCCGGCGCGCGCAGAGCCCTGGGACGCGCATAGGTCCCGGGGTTTTTGAAGGGGGCGTGTCGGGGGCGGGACCCGATGACGCTGCGTTTTGGGGCGGGACGTGGCGTTTCGGGGGCAGGACCAGGGCGTGGCGCCGCCCGGGGGTGTGGTCCAGGCCTCCGGACCAGCCCCCGGGTCGGAAGACGGCGCGCCAGCAGTCCGCTGGCACGCGTAGATTTACGTCTGCTTCTCGCAGGCGTAAATCTAGGAACAAAGGTAAGGGGGGGTTTAGATAGGGCCGGGTGGGTGGGTTGGGTAGGGGAAGGGAGGGGAAGGTGAGGGGAGGGTGAAAGGAAGTTCCCTCCGAGGGAACGGAGGCAGGCTGCGCGGCTCGGCGCACGCAGGCTGCCCAAAATCGGCAGCCTTGCGCGCGCCGATCCAGGATTTTAGAGGATACGCGCGGCTATGCGCGTATCTTATAAAATCCAGCGTACTTTTGTTTGCGCCTGCTGTGCAAACAAAAGTATGCGATCGCGCTTTTTTTAAAAATCTACCCCAGGCATTCTGATATTCTCTGTTTTATTCTCCATTCCTTTCCAAACAATTCCCAGCAGCTTATTTGTTTTCTTGTCTGCTGCTGCACATTGAGCAGAGGATTTCAATGTATTATCATCAATGATACCAAGATCTTTTTCCTGAATGGTGACTCCTAATGTAGAACCTTGCATTGTATAGCTAAAATGTGGGCTAGTCTTCCCTAAATGTATCACTTTGCATTTGTCCACATTAAATTTTATTTGCCATTTACATGCCAAGTCTCCCAATTTTGCAAGGTCCTCTTTCAATTTTTCACAATCCTCTTGAATAATTTTGTGACCTCGGCAAATTTGATCACCTCACTTGTTGTTCCCTTTTCCATATTAAAAAGCAGTGGTCCCAGAACAAATCTCTGGGGAACTCCACTATTCTCCTTTTCCCATTGGAAAAATTTACCATTTAGCCCTACTTTCTGTTTTCTGACTTTTAGCCAGTAGGGCACTGCCTCCTGTTCCATGACTTTTTAATTTCCTAAGAAGTATCTCATGAGGGATTTTGCCAAATGCGTTCTGGAAAGCCTGATACACTATATCAATTGTCTCACACTTATCTGCATATTTATTAAAACCATCAAAAAATATAGCAGATTGGTGAGGCAAGACTTCCCTTGGTTTTGTCCCATTAAATTATGCCTATCTATATGTTCAGCAATTATGTTCTTTATGATCGCATTTTAAAAACTTGGCTCTTTAAACAGGCTTTTCAAAGTGAGATTGATGAGAAGTAAAGAAGTAAAGAAAGGCTGTGCATATGACAAGGCAGACTATTTGATGTTAAGCACCTTGAATGAATTTGTATTGTATAGTATGATGGCTGTTTTATATATTTTATATATTTTATGTTATTTTATATATCCATTTTAAAATAGTTTTAATTTTTTAAATGCAATAGAAATTTGAGAAATGGGTTTAGTTTTTAGCTGTTTCATATGCATTTACATTTTTGATATTTGAAACTATCTTTTGTTACCAAATTTTAATTGATTGGCACATTCTAACTTTTAGTAATTTTTAGATAATTAATGTTATTTTTGTGTGCCTTATTTGTAAACCATCATGATGGTTATTAACTTAACAATGGTATATAAAAACTACAAAATAAATACATAAATAAATACATTTTGCTTGGCACAGACAAAATGTATGCATTTTACCCATTCATTTCAAATGAATGCACATCCCTACTGTTCATAATACTGTACTGCTTTTCTTTTGTGCAACTTGGGGTTTTCCTGCTACCACTGGTGCTGCTTTGCCTTTCTCACAGTGCCTTGAGGTGTTCCTTGCATCTATTGATGCTGCTTTGTTCCTCTCTCACTGCCTTGGGTGTTCATGCCTCTATTTTTGCCGTTTTGCTTCTCCTTTGCTGCCTTGGGCTGTTCATTCCACTGTAGTGGATCTTAAACTTAATCACAAAAAGGGTTTCAATCAAATATATGGTTGGTTGGTTGTATTATTCGCACCCCTGTTTTCTGTAAACCGACATGATGTGAACGAGTTCATGAATGCCGGTATAAAAAAAACCTAAATAAATAAATAAATAAATATGTTTCTCCGTGCCACTTTTTATGCAGTTTTGCTCCTCTTTTGGTGCCATGTGCTGTTCATGCCACTGTTAGTGGTGCTCTTTGTCTCAGTTTTGGTAATTTGAGGATTTCACTGTTGGTGGTTCCCTGTGTTCCTCTCATGGTGCCTTGATGTGTTTGAACCAATGTTTGTAATGCTTTGCCCTGTCATGGTGCCTTGGTCTGTTAATGCCATGGTGCCACTTTTTTCCACTCTTGGTATCTTGGATTGCTGTTCCCAGTGCTACTGGTATAAGCCTGTAAGTTTAATTAAACTTGAATAGAAAATCCAAGTGTTAGAGCCCAAAATAGTATGGATTGCTTCCACCATTGACTTTAATATAAACAAATCAAATAAGATAACTTGGGAACGAAAACAAATGAAACAAATAAATGTCAACTGAACCAAACCAGTTTTTTTTTCTATGCTCAGGCTTAAAATCCAGATAAACAGGAAACAATTTACACATTTTTCCAGCAGTCAAAATGCCTTTCAAGGTATTTGTCATCTAATTTCAAATACCCAACAAAACTGTTTCAGGAGGATAGGTATTTAGCAACCCCCTGAGAAAAATGGAGAAAGAAGAACAAGGAACCCAGGAGGTAAGATCCTCATAGCGTGTGTAGGGAAAAAGATATAAGAGGACATGTTAGGCATATTGATGATAGGACTTGCTTCTCATTCCATCAATCATTTCTGAGACTCTGCCAGAACATCTGGTTTTCTGAGACAACTGGACAATATATGATGGACTAATGAGCAAATGTGGAGCCACTAAGAAAGCAAGCAGAAGAGAAGCTCTGATCGTTACCTCCGGGACAACTACTTGGACTGAGCAGTTGATCGACTGATCTCATCTGTGATGGTACCATAATGTGAATATAGGCTAATTCCTGAGCTGTACAGTCTTCCGCAGAGATCACATTAAAATAAAGGACTAGATGGATACATAGCTGCTTTGTGGTGCTCACTTTTCTCCAACAGTGATGAGATGTGATTCTGTTCAAACTGGTAAACAGAGAAACAAAAAACATGCTGGCAGACAAAGACCACATGGCCCATCCAGTCTGCCCATCCACATCTCCTGCTCAGCTTTATATTCTTTCCTCTTGGTCAGGGATCTTCTGGGCTTGTCCCGTTTTCTCTTGCTTTATGATACTGTCCTTGTCTCCACCAACTCCACAGGGAGCCTCCTTTCCATTGAAAGAAACCATCTCCTTTCCATTTTTTCCTTGGAGATATTTAAATGTCGCTTTCCTATCGCCCCTTTTTCTTCTTTCCTCTAGGGTATATATGTGGTAAATCTGATACCATTGTCTTGTTTGTTCTACAGCTGAATCGAAGCCAGAATTCTCCATATTGCATGGCATCATATGGGTTCTAAAACTTTCATTATGCCTTTTATATCTGCCTATTGATTATTGCTGATTTGCCAACAGTCCAATGAGAACATTTGAGAATATGGGTGTTTTCCAGAGCACAACATGACCAGTCAATGAAGATGAGCGGTTAGCATTGCCTCAATACCTGTCATACTACATGTAAAACTGGCCCCAAAACCCTACATCAGCATACAGGACAAACATTATTACAGTATGCTGTGAGCACTCTATATGAGAATTCAGGTATGATCTATGTTCAAATATCCTATTGAGGGTAAATTTCAAGCAGTCAACATTGGCTATTGTCTGGACTTTTTGTCTGCAGACTTTAGACAGAATTTTCAAAAGAGATTTACATGCCTAAATCCACTTTGAAAATTTGCAAGCATGCCTTAGACTATTGTCTAATAACAGCAATGTAGCAAATCAGGCTGCACCTCTTCCAGTGTGGCCCAGAGCCAGAGTGTTGCACGTTAAACTATAGGGACATACGTAGTGCCACTTTGCTTAAATTGCAACACTCTGGCCTTGCACTGCACATGAAGAAGAAGCAGCTTGAAGCATTGTGTTACTGCTGCTGTGCAACAGTTTAAGGAAGCCAAGACTGGTGCACATTTGGGAAGAAAAATCTACTGGCTGCTTGGTCTTCCACAGCAAATCCATAGAAAAGAAGGAATTCCACACAAAGGACTGAAATTTGCAGCCCATCCCAAGGCAGTGGAATTCTGGGAGACCGTACACTTAGGGAGTCATTTTCAAAAGGATTTACATATTAAAACTGTAAAACATGTGTAAATGCTTGTTATGCTGCACACCATTGAATTGTCAATAGGTTTTACATGCATAAATACACTTTCATCTAATTTTTTTATAAGCAGAAAATAAATTATTTTAAATAAATAAAATAAATAGGGTTTTGAATATTGCTACGATAGTATGTTACATTTACGCAAGTAACACATGAAAATAACCTCTATATTGTATATTGTTTTATAGAAATGTTTTAACATGAGAAAGTTACTTATAAATCCATAAATTAAATTAAATTAAATCCTCTTGGTAAGGGAAAATGAATGCAAGATATCTCCCCTAGCCAATGCTAACAAACCAAATTATATTTTGACTTGATGAAATTTTTTAAATAGGCTTTTCTGTGCAATTATAACAGGCACATAGCATGGTTTAGATCAGTGAGTTAAATGCATTTTATTTAATGTGATCATTTTAATTATTGAAAATGTAAGTGGAAATTGCCAAAGAAGCAGTTAATTAATATACCACTTTATGTTAAATCTGAAAGTCTGTCATGCATGCATCCATGATTGGAGAAGAGATGTGCTTCCATTATTTAAAATTAAATTCTATGCATAAGTACCATTCAGTTACAAATCTAGATAGCAACGCATATGATTATGGGTTGTATGTGTATAAAAAAAACACATCAAACATTGCTAACAGGGTAAATTGCAAAAAATGGGGAAAAAAGAATTTTACTTTTAAGAAACAGTAAGACAAACATTTCAGACCTTATTTTTAAATGTTGTCTCTTGTTTGTCCCACTAGCAAAGTTGTTCTGTAAATAAGCACTAAATGATGTTCACAATAGTATAAATATTACAGGAGCAATATTTTGATTATATTTCATTTTGTAGTTACACTTAAGTTATGCTGATTTAATTTGATATTGTATTGTTACATATATTGTAAATATATTGTTCTTTTTTTGATTAATTTGAAATGGTATTGCAATGCATTTAATAATTTGTTTTATTCAATGACAGATTTAGGATTTTGCCACCGCTAAGCACTATTGATATTGTTGCACTGCCCTCTCATCCTCCAGAATAGGAACAACCTTCTTTGCTCTGCTCTGTCAGCTCTGGACTCATCTCCTTCTCAGGCTGAAATAGGGAACAGAGTGGCGTTTCTTTGCTCCTTGCTGTGTGCTTTGCCCTCAATCCCTCCTCTTGTTCCCTGTACAGAATAGGTGGGAGGAGCTGGAATAGGAAGTAGAGCAGCTTTTCTTTGCTCTGTCCCTTCCAACCTCACCCATCCCCTTCTATTCCATGCATTGGGAGAGGAGGGGCTGGTTCAGGAGGCAGAAGATTGTTCTCAGCTGAGTGTGATTCAGCACAATTGGGAGGCAGCAAGTCTTCAACAGATTTGCTGCTCCCCAGAGTTTTGCCACACTAGGCACAGACATATACAATTTTATTATGCATTTATTGATGTGCTATTTTATTATGTTAACTCCATGTATTGTAGTATGTGTTGTAATTATGTGGGTTTGTGGATCCTTAGATGCTGTGGAGGTGACCACACCCATAGGGAGGAGCCCCATGAGGAGCCACAACACTGGGCTAGATTCATACTACACAAACACAAGAGTTCTTTTATTTAACAGCTTGAATAGAACCACCAGAGGTGACAGTAGTGAGGCAGTCTCGTAGTTGCAGTCTCAGGGACCTCGGCAGAGGGAGCCCTTCTCTCCTAGATGACATCAGGAGGTTCCGCAGCAGGTCTCCCAGCGAGGAGACCTGCTGCGGAACCGCATATCAAACTAATGAGTACTCTAACTTATGCAATTCCACCAGGTCATTGTAGAAGGTAGAGGCACCAAGGCAGGGAGAGCAGGCCCTCGAGGAGTGAGTACCTGTTCCCTGCAAGGCACCTGAAATAAAGCAGAGGGCCCCGAGGAGCGGGTACCCAGGTTAGCATATACACCGAAGGGCAGAGAGAGAGAGCTTCCTGCAGCAGCATGGAAGTGGCATAGTAGCGTAGACAAGAACAGATTTGAGTCCTTGCTAACTCGGGGAGCTAGCAAATGAGTGAAGGTAATATACCCGGATGGCATGACGTCAGCATGAGGGAACGCTCTCGAGGTTTGCGCCAAGGGTGGTACGAAGACGTGGGTTGTGCACGCGCGCGCACCCTAGAAGGTACCTGGGAGGAACAATGGCAGGAGGCTGCACCATAGCCGTTCCGGGGATGCCAGAGAGGTCGGCTTGAAGATGCAGTGGTAGTCATCTTGCCCAGGTAAGTGGGAGGAGCCGTGAATAAGGTGCGGCAAACGGGGCGAAGCCGTCGATGACCGACCGACGCAACAGTATGCAATGAGCACTGATTTACCAATAGAATGGATTAATACAATTCAGAATTACATTACAATTGTTACTGTCTTTCTAGTGTGTTTTTTTTTAATTACAGGATTCATTTTAGATATTTTAGAAAAAAATTCCTGTACAGAAAATAACTGTTTATACTGCTTAGTAGTATTATCATAAGCATACAAAACAGTCAACTCATTATTTTTCTCTGTTCCTTTAATATTTTTTCAGAAATTATTTTGTTGATACACTTGTATCTCACAGTTATAGGTTAAACTGGTTTATTCCAGTCACCCTCTAAGAACTCAATACCGGTTTCATTATTTACAAAATGACACAAAATGGTAGGTCATCAAGTAACTTAAACTGATTTCTGGATGTTTTGGTTTTTTTCACTTTCTGACTCCCAGTACTTCCGCTACAATTCAGCATGCCAGATCTAAGATGGCCACAGTTCCTGCCATTGTGATTCTAGCAGAGTAAGAAGACATGAACAAAGCTTTGAAGAAGGGCCTATACAATGTGGGGCGGATTTTCAGAGCCCTGCTCGCGTAAATCCGCCCAAAACCGGGCGGATTTACGCGAGCAGGGCCCTGCGCGCCGGTAAGCCTATTTTACATAGGCCTACCGGCGCGCGCAGAGCCCCGGGACTCGCGTAAGTCCCGGGGTTTTCGGAGGGGGCGTGTCGGGGGGCGTGTCGGGGGCGGGCCCGAACCGCGCGGCGTTTTCGGGGCGTGTCGGGAGCGTTCCAGGGGTGGGCCCGGGGGCGTGGCTACGGCCCGGGGCAGCCCGGGGGCGTGGCCGCGCCCTCCGGACCCGCCCCCAGGTCACGTCCCGGCGCGCAGGAGGCCCGCTGACGCGCGGGGATTTACGCCTCCCTCCGGGAGGCGTAAATCCCCCAACAAAGGTAAGGGGGGGGTTTAGACAGGGCCGGGCGGGTGGGTTAGGTAGGGGAAGGGAGGGGAAGGTGAGGGGAGGGCAAAGGAAAGTTCCCTCCGAGGCCGCTCCGATTTCGGAGCGGCCTTGGAGGGAACGGGGGTAGGCTGCGCGGCTCGGCGAGCGCCGGCTATACGAAATCGATAGCCTTGCGCGCGCCGATCCAGGATTTTAGCGGATACGCGCGGCTCCGCACGTATCTACTAAAATCCAGCGTACTTTTGTTTGCACCTGGAGCGCAAACAAAAGTAGGCTATTCGCGCTCGTTTTAAAATCCGCCCCTCTGTGCAGACAGAATAATTTAGAATAGCACTCCTTTAAATCTCACAATGCATATTGGGGCGGATTTTAAAACGAGCGCGAATAGCCTACTTTTGTTTGCGCTCCAGGCGCAAACAAAAGTACGCTGGATTTTAGTAGATATGCGCGGAGCCGCGCGTATCCGCTAAAATCCTGGATCGGCGCGCGCAAGGCTATAGATTTTGTATAGCCGGCGCGCGCCGAGCCGCGCAGCCTACCCCCGTTCCCTCCAAGGCCGCTCCGAAATCGGAGCGGCCTTGGAGGGAACTTTCCTTTGCCCTCCCCTCACCTTCCCCTCCCTTCCCCTACCTAACCCACCCACCCGGCCCTGTCTAAAACCCCCCCTTACCTTTGTCGGGGGATTTACGCCTCCCAGAGGGAGGCGTAAATCCCCGCGCGCGAGCGGGCCTCCTGCGCGCCGGGCCGCGACCTGGGGGCGGGTACGGAGGGCGCGGCCATGCCCCCGGACCGCCCCGGGCCGTAGCCACGCCCCCGTACCCGCCCCCAAAACGCTGCCGACACGCCCCCGAAACGCCGCGACGACCGGGCCCGCCCCCCGGCGCGCCCCCGACACGCCCCCCTCGGAGAACCCCGGGACTTACGCGAGTCCCGCGGCTCTGCGCGCGCCGGGAGGCCTATGTAAAATAGGCTTCCCGGTGCGCAGGGCCCTGCTCGCGTAAATCCGCCCGGTTTTGGGCGGATTTACGCGAGCAGGGCTCTGAAAATCCGCCCCATTGTGTTTTGTCACATCAGCCCATTGCCACATCAGCTCACTGGCTACAAAACTGTAGCAAACTCTGTGAATATTTCAACATGGAAGGAAAACAAAAGTGTGAGCAGTGTAAGGCATCAGAGGTTCTATGTGCACCCTGACATGAATGGAGCAAAGAACTGGAGATGAGCTATCTAGCAAAGGATAGTGTGTGTAATGAAGAATGGATTATATCCCCAGCAAGTTGCTATTATACTTGATGAGTGGACATGGCTGGTTTTTGGGGTGGGCGAGCCAGGCAGTCGCCCATAACACCGTCAACTGAGGGGTACCTGGAGCACCACGGCGATGAAGGAGAGGCCCAGCAAGGTCACAGAAGATCCCATCCCACTGCGGCTGAAGAGACCAGGGTGGGCACACCATCAGTTTGGGGGGGGCGGGGGGGACGACTGACGGACACTTTTCAACCAGGGCACCATTTGCCCTAGATCTGGCCCTGTGAGTAGACATATGTTGGGTTGGTGCCAGAGCCTTTCTTGGAAAGCACTGAGCTGAATGATCAAACTGGGTTGGAGGTAATCCCAGCTAAACATCAAATGGCATGCTATATAGTGACTTAGAGAGTAAAGCAGCTGCAGCAAGGAGACCACAACCATCGGTTCTCATGGAAGAGAAGTCAGAGGACACCCAGACAAGTGGCAGCAAGAAGTTTATGATTATCACCAGGCAGGTTCAAGGATGAGTTGATGGTTGAGAAATCTGCCCCCAGAGTGGCTCTGAATAATCTGCCATGAACAGATTCTGGTAAAATGGTGGACTGTAGTCAATATTTACAGGGTGCATAAGCAGCAGTGGCTGCTATAGGGTAGTTGATCAGAATGATTATTTAGCTGCTTATTCACCAGTTGGTGCCGGTTCATCCATTCCTGATTTATTCATGTTTTGAATCCTGTTTACTTAGACCACTTGCACAGTGGAGGGACGGGGTACCTGGCAAAAAGTTAGACTCCACAGTTGGGCACAAGTCCATTAAACTAAATATGGCTTCTTGTTGTTTTTCAAGTACGACCTGTGATGAAGGTGAAACAGCAGAGGGGCCAAGGTGTAGCTGGAGATGGGACTGTTGCCTGAAGCCTCCTCAGAGGTGGATCTGTTTGATTTTGGATAAGTGCTTAGACTCTCAGCTGCAAATCTCTATCCAGATGTTTCAATGACTATTAGTCAGTCCAGGATACTTCTTATTGCCTAAGTGATTATCCTTAGACTAATCTGCATGATTAATGAAGGAGAAGGTTATAAATTAATTTTCTTCCCAGTTGGAAGACAGTTAATATTTTCTTGTTACAATATAAAACAATTGTAAAAGGCGAGCTCTGACTATTTGATTTGTCTCTATTACGTGTATTAATTTGTTTCTTTTGCAGCATTTTTGAAAGAGTTATTGTTTCCTGCAAAGGACAGGAGCAGGAATTAATAATGAAAAAATGGTATTATTTGTTTGGTAGTTCTTCATTCCCTATATCAGAATGAAGAATAGGTTTTAGCAATCTGGTTATGTCTATTATTTCCTAGTCCTGACAATCCGTGCCAGGAATATGATGGCAATGGCATTCTAATGAATGTCAGATTGGATAGAAATTCCTGGTAAGGTGCTAGAATAACTAAATATTGGCTATCAAACAGTTTCCCAAGTCAGAAAATACCTTAAATACATTACCCAATAATTGAATATATTTCTGATCTTTCCATCAGCAAAATGGGAATGTTCAACACCCAGAGCTTTCTCAATTGTTTACATATTAGGAAATTAAAGTCAAGTTCCAAGGATTGTGAAATATGTCACAAAAAGTAGAAAATAGTGTGTTTATTCTTCTTCTTAGATATACAATGAAAAAGAGGGTGAGTTTCTGTCTGTACCAGAGGGTTTGAGGCATGAACTTTATTTTTCGTATTATGTGTTATAAATAATAATAATTTGATTTAAGCTCTTAAGCATATCTACAATTATGTTACTGCAGAAATTGGAATAAATAATCCTCACCCATACAAAAATGTGTTTCTATTATTTATGTATACCAACCAAGTAGGTGAACAAGTTGGGTTTTTTTGGGGATGTGATGGGGAGGGTCACAATGAAACCCACTATTGAATTAGTTTATTGCCGTCAGCCTGTGCAGATGGCAGTAATGGTCTTGCCAGGTCTGTTCTGAGGATATGCCAGTAGCCAATGCTGGCTTTCTGCCAGACCTTGCTAAGTCATTCGCCTGGAACCTTTTTTCAACTTGGTTCCTTTTTCATATTGGGATAAAGTGGGGTCTAATGGCCTAGTCCAGTACATTTTGATGGTCTTTTTTTAGGGTTGTTGTTTTGGGGTTTTTTTAGGAGAAAATTATCACTGCCAAGAAGTGACAGCTTTTCTCTTCTGAGAGTTCTTGGCTGAGTTTTGCAGGAAATGGACATTTGGCACAGCTATCTGGTATGAAACCAGCCCAGAGAATCAGCTCCCTGTACAGCAAGTGTTTAAACTCCAGGGGGGCCGATGCAATAAATTTGTGTAGAAAGCGGGCGCTGAACAGTCAGCGTCCGCTTTCTTAACGCACCCCAGGTGCCCCCCAATGGGGGCGCCGTGCAATATTTAAATTAGGGGGTAGCGTTAGTAAGGAAGCGCTAGGGTTGCTTGCGCGCTCCTAGCGCCTCCTTGCTAACGTGAACCCAATCAGCATCGGTGGTCCGCCGGTTAGGGAAACCGACTCCGGGTTTATCGGCGTCAGTTTTCCTAAACGCTGCACAGCCACACAGTCAGGGGGTTCAGGAAACAGACGCTTGTCATTCGAGCATCTGTTTCCTGCACCCGACTGCCAGTGTGGTTTTTTTTTCTCTATTTTTTAACTTTATTTAGTTTCACTTTCCTCCTACTTAATATCGCAACAATATTAAGTAAGAGGCAGTACACAAAAGAAGTTTAAGGAGCACTCAGCAATTAATGCCTGCTCCAGGCAGGCGTTAATTACTGAGCGCTAGATGTGCATCTTAGACGCACATTTTTTTTTTTTGCATATGGAGTAAATGCTAATAGCCTCAATCACATGCATTTGCATGTGATTAGCGCTATCAGACTCAGTCCGTGTCCGACACGCATTAAATAGATGTTAATCTCCTTATTGCATTAGGGGATTCATTAGCGACTATTCAACCCGTGTCTGAGTGCAGGTTATACAGTGCGCGCGGCTGAGCGCACTGTATTGCATCAGCCCCCAGGTAGATCATGACATCAGTCCTGGTTGGAACCTCCAGACTGGAGGCCTAGCTGCAATATTTTTAATTCAATACTGTGGGTTTAATCAATGCACCAATGGATAATTTAGTAGCGAAAGTGGGAGAATTAAACTGCATGGGAATTAAGTGCTATTTATCAAGTGGAATCAAACAATTCAGAAGCTAATACCTGTTAAAGTATTATAAACCGCCGCCCCTGCAGGGTTGAAGATTGCTGTCGTGACCGAGGTTGATGGTATCAGTAATGTAGTCGTGAAATATGTACAAGGCAGCAAGCTCTCAGGTGTTGCCCTACAGGGGTGCTGTTTAAGGCCTTCCTCCCTACTGGGTCTCTTTTTAGAAGGGGGTTCAGTAGGGATTCTAATTGCTACTACCCACCCAGTGCAGTCTCTTGCCGGTTAAGAGGGGAGGCAAGGATAAATAAGATATTGTATATATTTTTTTTTTAATAATTTTATTTAAAAATACTCTTTTAATGAAATTGTACTATTTCTTAATACTACTGTGAATATTAAATAACAATTCTCTTAACAAACCTTAAAAAATATTTCTTTTTCTTTTCCCTATCACAGATTAATAGCTGTAAACAAACAAGCAATAATAAAATAATATATTCCAGCTACTTTCAACTCATCTATTTCTCAGATAAATATTTCAGTCCTTATTCTTTCTTGAATATTAACTTTAATATTTCTTATATCATTTTGTTTAAATAAAAGAAAATTGATTCTTTGTATTCTCTTTTCTTTCTCTTATTTAAGTCCAGTATATCTTCTCCTTGTTGTATTCAGATAAGTAAACTTTATTTTTTTTTCTTATAGTCTTTTACTTTCCTTTTGTATTTAATGTCTTTTCTTACTTATTGTTTGTAATTGTTCTCAAGTGCACATGTAAAACAATATGCTCAGGCCTGGCAATAGAAGTTTTAAGTTCTATTATTAAACTTATCTGTTTTTTTCTTCTTCTTTTCGTTGCTGGCCAGATCCGGGATCTTCCGTAAATAAATATATATATATATGTATATGTCAACCTGTGTATTCTGTCTTTGACAGAGCTACTTGTTACTGTTTATCTATCTAAATTAAATCAAAAGATAATTGGTATTCCCTATCTTTTCTTCTTCTTCTTCTTTCTCTTTTATAATTAAAAGAACAATTCCACTATAAATACTTTCATACAACTCTCTTTTTTTATATTCTTCCACACTTATGAGTTCATTCTTATAAAAAAAATTCTATTCACTCAAACAGTATATTTAGCCTATTAAATGCTGTTTTAGAGTGCGATACTGCAATTTTTAATTACTTAATAATAGTTTATTTTGCCTACCTTATCTTAACAGGAACCCTCATACAAACACATACATACTTTCATACATTCTATTTATAGTGCATGTTCTTTCATTATTTCACGATGTTTTATACTGAAAACTAGGCCTAAAGTACAGAGAATCATGACAGCACCTCTGTACTATTACACTTCTACCTCTCAACTAACTGTTTCTCTAACTGTCTCTTTCTTTTCTTAGATCCTAAGATTCATTCTCCTGCTGATGTCATTGCTCTAAATAGCACACAGCACTGCTCACTATATATGTTCTGTCTTTCCCCTCATATTCATTTCTACTTGGGTTTATTAATTTCAATATCAGAAACATTTTAATAGATTGTTTATTAATAAAATCCCTTCTTATTTGCTACTTTAATTCAGTGCTAAGGCTCAAACTAGTGTACTTGTGCACACCTTGTTACTTGTAACCAAGGAAGCTACTGACATTTATTTTATTTATTTATTTTTAGATTTTTATATACCGGTGTTCCTGTATAAAAATACAGATCACATCGGTTTACATTGAAACATAAAAGTTACGCCGAGAGGCGGTACATATAACAAGGTTATAGAACTTGGAAAACAGGGAAACTAGATTCAAAAATTAACATTGAGAAAATTGTAAAGTCTCTTTGAATATCCAAATCATAAAATAAGGTGTAACTGTAAAAGTTAAATGTGATCTGCAGAAGGGATTTGAATCAATGTCAAGTAATATAAAAGCCTTACTCACAAGGAGCAAACAACGATCCTACTCGTGTGCTGTAATATAAAAGAACATGAATATTGCGATGGTGAGAAAATCTTAATAGCTGGAGGTGAAGAAAAAATGATCATAGTTCTGGAAAAGCTTGGCTAAAGAGCTAGGTTTTAATTTTCTTTTTGAAGGAAGCATAGCAGATCTCAAGACGGATGTCTGGCGGGAGCATGTTCCATTGGACGGGTCCTGCTAAAGAAATGGCACGTTTCTGATGTAAGGATATTGTTGAAGGTACATAGAGTGTGCCTTTATAAGCTCCTCTGATAGGTCTGGTTGAAGAGTGAAAACGTAGTTGGGTGCTTAAGTGGAGTGGGGATATGTTGTAAATAGATTTATGAATTGCTGTATATACTTTATAGAGAATCCTTTGCTTAATAGGCAGCCAGTGGAGGAGTTTTAGTATGGGGGTTATGTGGTCTCTTTTATTCGTATTGGTAAGGATTCTGGCTGCAGAATTTTGAATCATTTGGAGGGGTTTGATAGATGAGGTTGGAAGGCCAAAAAGGAGCGAGTTGCAATAGTTGATTTTTGTTAGTATAATGGCTTGTAGAACCATCCGAAAATCATTGAAGTGGAGAAGTGGTTTCAACTTTCTTATGACAAGAAGTTTGTAGAAACAGTCTTTAGTGGTGGTACTTATACATTTTTTGAGGTTAAGCTGATTATCAATCATGACGCCTAAATCTCGTACATATGGTGAATGATTAATTATAGGAGTGGTAGAAATGAGTGGGCCAGCTGGGTATATTAGATTATTATTAACGTCATGATTGATAATTAAGATCTCGGTTTTGTTGTTGTTAAGAATGAGGCTGAGGCTGGAGAGAAGATGATTGATTAGTTGCAAGCAATTATTCCAGTGAATCAAAGTTTTGTGTAGTGACATCACTACTTAGTTACCCCCTTATTTTTCAAAGTTGTTTTAGATGATACTATCCTACATAGGGGTGTTCAGACTATTCCAATTAGACTATTAATGTATTCATTTTACTTTATCAGACTATTATAACTTTCCTAACTGTAATAAAAATATTTTACATATTTTCTCTTTACCTCCCTAGTATTTTAATTCCTTCTTACACTTTCACCCTTCACCCAAACATTATAAGTATACATATTTCTTTTATCCATGTTTCTGTTATCCTGGACTTATCTCCTTCAAGTGGCTTAAACCTCTATTTCAGGCTACCAGTATCATTAATTTTAATAAATTCTTAATTTTCTTTCTTTTACTTAAAATTAATATGCTCCCCCCACTTAAGATCGGGTCCCTGATGACATCATTAATGACATCACGTAAACTGTCTTTTCTTCGGCCTTCATCAGAACTTCAGCCCAGCTAAGCTGGACAGAATTCCTCCCTTCATAAAAAAAACCCCACTCACCTAAGAGCTCTCTGACCCTCCTGACTCCAGAAGCTGGTCTTTCCTGTCAGCTCTGATGCTTCTCACACAGGAGGGAAAGGCCATGGGCAGAGACAGTGACCCTGCTCAGCCGATCCCTCCTGTGCCGGTCTCTGTCAACTCTCCTCCGCTCCTGAGCCATCCTGAAGGCTGTCAGCAGCAGCAGCCCCCCTGAACTGCCCATAATCTCTCTCTCTTCACTCCTATTTTCTGTCCTGGCAGCCTGCTCTGGGCTTGACTATGCTCCCTGCCCCCACTCTCATCAGGCCTGAGGCAGTGACAAACGTAAACAAACCAGAAAAGAAAATCTCTGTTGTCTGCACTAATGCAGATGCCACCCTGCTGAAAAAACAAACAATCCAAACATGACTCAGTTTAAACTGAGACCAGCACTGCTCTCCTGTTTTGTTTAGTTTTGTTTCTTTTTTCTCTTTATTAACAAGTGCAACAGCCACTGTAAGCAAGACACAGCTCTATTCTTTTCCCTAAAAGAAAACTTAACACCTCTGAAGCTCTGCTCCATTTTCAGACACAGGTAAACTTTTGTATTTAATTTATTTATATATGCTATTTTAGATCTTATCTACAGTATCATCAGTAATTACACTCTCTGCTACCTACAGCCTCTGGTGGTACATGTCAAGTCCAAAATAAATCAAAATAGTTGGACCTTACTGAAGGGATACAGGACTGTTTATGGAACTGCACTGCAGAGCCACAAGATACAGAGACAGACAAGCAATGTTTCTCAGATGGCAGAGCAGAGAGCAGCCAAGTTCCAATTCTAATTCTGTCAGCTCACAATAATGTTAAGAACCCCACCGTCTGCTCTGATGATATATTGACTCAATCATAAGATTTGTATTAGTAAAATAAAATTTGGTTGTGGCATTCTGACAGTCTAACACTCCACAAGCTTTACATTTATTGCAATTTTAATTACAATAGGGATGAGAAAAAAACTGATACTGCAAATTTACCACATCCATTAGTCATCTAGACTTGTGTACCTGATGTTGCGCTGGGAGTGGGCCCTTGGTCTGGTGCAGGATTGGTACAGCCCTCCGGTCAGACCCGAAGAGCGCCTGCCACCAGGAGGCAGAGAACAGGAGGAGTCAGAGGCTAGCTGGAGCTTCGACAATAGCAACCCAGGGTTCCCTCAGGTTGAGCCCTTGGTTACCTGGGCTGCCTGGTCTTAGGTGGGCCTTGCAGGGTCTCTGAGAGAGAAAGTTCAAGGGGGTGCCCACCACGAACAAGGGTGTGTGGTCGGTGATCAGACAGGGAAGTCCAGAGGTCACAGGAGGCCGGAAGAGAATGTCCGAGTGTATAGTGAGAATCAAGGCCAGAGTATCAGTCCAGAATGGTCAGCAAGACAGGGTCAGTAACAGAGGTCAATCCGGGTATGGTCAGGTCAAGCAGAAGGTCAAGTTCCAAATGGCAGTCATGAGTAATCGGAGTTCCAGACAGAGGTCAGGTCAGGCGGCAATCAAGAGTAGTCAGAGTTCCAGGCAGAAATCAGGTCAGGCAGCAATCAAAGAGTAGTCAGAGACAGGCAAAGGTCAGTACCGTGAGATCAGTCCGAAGGGTACTACCAGGAATGGAGAGACGAAGGAGCAGGAGACGCTGAACAGGAGACACAGGAGACACTGGAATGGGAGACACTGGAACAGAGAGACTGGAACAGAAGACACAGGAGCAAGGCACTGGAACACAGGAAGGCAAAATAGAGACACCGGAGTGTACGACCCGATTGCCAAGGCCCCGAGCTAGGGGCCGGGCTGACGTATATATACCTTGCATGAGTGACGTCAGAATCGGGTGCCACCCTAGGTCTTCCTGCACTTGGCTCTTTAAATTACTCTGGGTCCACATGCACGCACTAAGGGGGCAGGGCCAACATCGAGGAGGACACCAAGCCCCGGCACAAGGAAAGCTGCAATGCTGAAGGCTGTGAGGGAGCCTGGGACGCCCGTGAAGGATGCGGTCGGGGTTGGACAGAGCAGGAACTCGAGGCAGCGCTGGTAGAGGGTCGTACCAGGTAAGCAGGCCCGGTCGCGGAGCCAAAGCAGCCGGAAAGCACAACAGCACCCCCTCTTCTAGGCCTCCCCCTTACCGGCTTTGACTTTTCAGGGTGTAGGCGTTGGAACTCCGTAAGGAGATTCTTGTTGTAGATGTGATGGGAGGGTTCCCAGGAGTTCTCCTCCAGTCCGAAGCCCTCCCATGACAGGAGGTACTCCCAATGGCCTCTGTATTGGCGGATGTCCAGGACCTCCTTGACTTGAAGCACATCATCAGGTTCAGCCTCAAGTTGCGTGGGAGCGGGAGCCCTTCGTGAGGACCAAGACAACACCTATGGCTTTAGCAGGGAGATGTGGAAGGTGTTGTGGATGCCCATGGATGCAGGGAGTTGCAGTTGATAGGTCATGGCACCAATGCGTCGAAGTATTAGAAACGGTCCAATAAACCTGGGGGCAAGTCGCTGAGAAGGGAGTCTGATGTGCTTGGTGCTTAACCAGACCTTTTGGCCTGGCCGAAATAAAGGTGCGGTATGACGATGAGCATCGGCAGAGTGCTTAGCTCGCTCAGCGGCATGGCCCAGCCTTTCCTTGACTTGGTTCCATAAACGTCTAATCATCTGGGCCATCGATTGGGCAGCAGGAGAAGGCACTGAGAGTGGTACTGGTAAAGGTAGACATGGCTGGCGACCGAATACCACGGAGAAGGGTGACACATCAGTGGCGGAGGTGACATGAGTATTGTGGGATAACTCAGCCCAGGATAATAAGTCGGCCCAGTCAAACTGCTGGTCATTAACATAAGAACGTAACAAGGTTTTTAAGGATCTGTTTTTTCTCACTGCTTGGCAGTTTGCCTGGGGGTGATAAGCTGAAGTCAGAATGATTTCAAATTTCTTGCACAAGGATTTCCAATATTTGATACAGACCTAGGTCTGAGATGATCTCCTTGGGCAGTCCATGGAGGTGAAAGATGTGTTTGAGGAAGAGTTTGGTCAGTTCAGGAGATGAGGGGAGTTTATGTAGTGGAATGAAGTGACCCATTTTCGAGAATCGGTCAATATTGACCCAGATGACCTGTGGCATTTGGATGGAGGTAGATCTTTGATGAAGTTGGAGGAGATGCTCGACCATGGTTCTGTTGGTGCCGGGAGAGGTTGGAGGAGGCCCTATGGATGGCCAGTTGGGGGTTTCTGTTGCGCACATATGGGACAGGAGACCACATAGTTGTGGGAGTCCTTGACCATGTTAGGCCACCAATAGTATCTCCTTAGCATTTCAAGGGTTCGAGCCTGACCGGAATGGCTGGCCAACTTTGAGTCATGAGTCCAGTGAAGGATGTGTTCGTGGAGACTGCGTGGGACCACCGTCTTCCCCGCTGACACAGTGTCAGTGACTGCAAGGGTTATGCAGGCTGGGTCGATGATATGCCTAGAGGTGTCAAGCATATACTCTGGTTCAAGAGAGCAGGAGAGAGCATCCGCTCAAGTGTTCTTGGCTGCAGGACAGTAACAAGGTTCAAAAAACAAAAACAATGCCTAGCGGGCCTGTCTGGGATTCAACAATTGGGCTTCCTTTATGTGCTTGAGAGTTTTGTGATCTGTGAAGATCGTGAATTTATGCTGTGCTCCTTCTAACCAGGGATGCCACTCTTGGAGCGCTAACTTCACTGCTAGGAGCTCGCGATCCCCGATCATATAATTTTGCTCTACAGGGGAAAATTTGTGCGAATATTTATTTATTTATTTATTTATTTTTAATTTTTATATACCGAAGTTCTTGTGGGAATTACAAATCACTCCGGTTTACATAAAACGATGAACTGCCCAACAGCGGATGGGGGCTTTACATAGAACTGTAGAACATAAGGAACAATAAAACCGGATGTCAATTTAACATAGTAATAATAAATATAATATAATATGTATATACAATTTAACTATTTAACGTAGTAGAGATGACCTGTCAAATCTACCATATAGATACAATAAGAATAATATAGTGAACTTATGGATTCAAAAATTGATTGAGCAGTTGTGGAGTCCTGATAGTAGGAATTGGTGAGGTGTCGATAATTTAGGGATACCTAGTATTTAGGAAGTCCTCCTGTCTAAGTATCATTGAGAATCTGGGAAGGCTTGTTGGAAAAGCCAGGTCTTCAGTCTTTTTTTGAACTCTTGATGACTGGGTTCTAGTCTTAGATCTGGGGGGAGAGCGTTCCACTGGTGGGGTCCAGCTGAAGATAATGCTCGTTTGCTCAATGCTGATTTTACTTGTGGGACAAGCAGTATAAGGAACAGGGTACTAATGCTCCCTTGGAGGAAAACTGGCTCAAGACTGTCCCTGCCCCAATGGCGGAGGTGTCGACTTCGATGACAAAAGGGCGGTTAGGATCTGGGTGACGTAGACAGGGTCCAGTGCAGAATGCCTCTTTTAAGGCATAGATGGTGGCTTGGGCCTTGAGACTCCACTCTTTGTGGTTACTACCTTTCCTGGTCATGGCAGTGAGTGGAGCAGTTAGTGTGGAGTAATTGTCGATGAAGTTCCTGTAATAGTTTGTAAATTCAAGGAACCTTTTAGGGTGTGGAGGCCTACAGGCTGAGGCCAATCTCGGATTCCTTGAAGATTTTCAGGGTCCATGGTAAAACCACGATTGGAAATAATATACCCCAGAAACGGAAGATGAGTCTTCTCGAAGATATACTTCTCTAGTTTCACATAGAGATAGTTGTCCCTGAGACATTGAAGAACTGTCTGAACATGTGAACGGTGGGATTTCAGATCTTTGGAAAAGATCAGTATATCGTCTAGATATACGACGACAAACGAGCATAAAAGATCCCTGAAGATCTAATTCATCAAGCGTTGAAAAACCACAGGGGCATTACAAAGTCCGAAGGGCATCACTACGTACTCGTAGTGGCCGTCCCTGGTATTGAAAGCGGTCTTCCAAATGTCCTCTGACTGGATCCTTACGAGATTTTATGCCCTTTGGAGATCTAGCTTTGTAAAGTTCTGGGCTTCTTGGAGATGATCAAAGAGTTCGCTGATGAGTAACAGAGGATAACAATCCTTGCGGGTTACAGCATTTAATCCACGGTAGTCAATATAAGGGTGGAGACTGCCATCTTTTTTCTTCACGAAGAAGAAGCTGGCTCCTGCCAGGGAGTCAGAGGGTCATATGAATCCCTTGTCCAGATTGTCTTTAATGTATTCAGACATTGCTTTAATTTTTGGTAGCGAGAGAGGGTATGTCCTGCCTTTGGGAGATGTGGTACTTGGTAGGAGCTCGATGGGACAATTATACTCCCTGAGTGGGGGTAGGATGTACGCATTCTGTTTATAGAATACATCTTGGAAATCCATATACGGAGCAGGCAACCCAGTTAGGGATGTAGAGTTCAGCACAGTGACTGCAGGAGACACCTGACGTTGACACTGGAGATGTTGGAACAGGAAACACAGGAGACACTGGAACAGGAGACACAGGAGACACTGGAACAGGAGACGCTGGAACAGAGAGACTGGAACAGGAGACACAGGAGCAAGACACTGGAACGCAGGCAGGCAAACTAGAGACACAGGAGTGTACGACCCGATTGCCAAGGCCCCGAGCTAGGGGCCAGGTTGAGGTATATATACCTTGCATGAGTGACGTCAGATTCGTGAGGTCTTCCCGCGCTTGGTTCTTTAAATTAATCTGGGCTCCGCGTGCACATGCTAATGGGGAAGGGCTGAGCCCCTACGTGAGGAGAGCTGCTATGCCGAAGGCCGTGAGGGAGCCAGGGACGCCCGTGGAGGACGCGGTCGGGGTTGGACAGAGCAGGAACTCGAGGCAGCGCTGGTAGAGGGTCGTGCCAGGTAAGCATTTATCTGTTCTTTTTTCAGTATTAACTTCTGCTATTTTGTCAGTCTCCATTGTACTACACATGAATTTATGCCATGATATATATCAGGCAGCTTATCTTCTAGCCATTTAATAAGTAGAAAGCTCAGATCCACTCTTGCCAAGTCTTACAGTTGTCATTTAACTCATCTCCTCTAGCAGAAATAATGAGGCCGATGATTATAAATTCTGATTACATACAGAAATCAATTTTCTGCCTCAGGGCAGAGTGTGCAGATCCAGGGATACTCACTGGCCTTCAAGCTGGTTTTCAACAGGGAAACTCCCCGCATGACTTCCCTTTGAAAATTCCTTTCCTGGGGGGCCCCATAGGTCAATACATATATATCCGCAGAGTTGGCAAGCACAAACTCCCCACTGGGAAGTACATGCAGAGAGTTAAACATGAACTACATCCATGTATGTTACCAGTTTGGCTGCGGGCTTGCCCCCAGTGCTGCGCCTTTTCTACACAGAGTGGGTACAGCAATTTCCAAAGGGCCTTCTCCTCAGGTAAACACTGGTTTATCATGTAAAATCCTTTTCTTAAATTCCCTGCCTCTTCCCCTTTATATTTAGCTCCCAATAATCTGTTCCACAAATACCACAGTGATCCCTCAGATGATCTCCATTTCAAGCACAAGGGAGATTGGAGAATTTCCATTTTGTAAATCCAAGGCTCTGTGTAAGATTTTAAAATGTGTTTCTTTTATATGAACTGTCAGAGCTAACCTATGTGCTGGCATACAATTTTTTTTCTGCAAATCTCCAGTTTGATTGTCTTCCCCTAATGCTAATATTGACTATTTCTTTGTTTCTTGTATTGTGACAATCACACACAACATCATGACATTTAATGAAATGAAGTAACATTTCACTTTTTATTTAGAAGCTGAAAAAAGTTAATGAAAAAAAATATATTTAATCGACAATATGGACCAATGGTTACATATGACCCCATAGCATTGCAAGTTGAATACATTTACTATATGCAACCTGTACACAGGTATTATGATGGTCCTTCTTTAAATATATTATTTGGTACAGTTGTGTGTGATTATCACAATATAGAAAGAACAGAAGAAAATAATAGTGAATGCTCATTGGGATTTATATATTTCTGCTTTTGATTTAAGCGGCTTACATTGTTGGGTAAAGACCTTTTTTTTATTTTTTTTACATTTTAACTACATTTTAAATCAGTATACTTAAATCAAAACAGTTTTATAAAACAAAGATAAAGAATTCTTGAAGCAATTTAGCAACTTGAATAGAGATTACAGTTTTTTTTGTAATAATGTCTTTGTCTTTGTAGAATAAGCACAGCACCATGCACGTCGCACAAACACTATGTGTAACATGGTATCTGTGCACCCAAATGGCCTGCAGCACACACAAGTTAGTCTGACAGGGGTTCTCGCTGTGGTTGTGTGACCTGACACAACCTGCCTGGTAGCCATATGGCTAGCACTGCTTTGCAAGGGTCTTTTCTCCTGGCAAGCTGCATGGTACCTTTTGGCTTGCATGTGCACTCTCACAGCTGGACCATGTCAGGGCAGGCCATGCCACCGTTGGCCGACTGTGGGAGAGGAGGACACATTAAGGATGAGTGGTGAGTAGGGGACTTAAGGAGAGGGCTGGGCAGTGCTTTGGCCTCTTGCATCCTGCTTTTCCATCATCTCTGTACTACATTTTAGAGATGTGCAGAGGGACGCCATACGTTGCATTCGTGATTCGGATTCGTTGGGGAGCAGATACGTTACCTCCTGCACGCCGGCCGTCCAATGCCAGTACTCAAAATGGCGCCGATAGCCTTTGCCCATACTATGTCACAGGGGCTACCGGTGCCATTGATCAGCCCCTGTCACATGGTAGGAGCACAAGATGGCGCCGATGGCCATGTGACAGGGGCTGACCAATGGCACCGGTAGCCCCTGTGACAAAGGCTATCGGCGCCATGATGAAACCGGCTCGAGGGTGTGAGTGCAGGGGATGGTTCCCGGACCCCCCGCTGGACAACCAGGGAGTTTTGGTAAGTCTTGGGGGGGTTCAGGAGGGTGGGGGGGTTGTTTAAATTTTTATTTAGGTGGCCGTATAATTCGGGGAAGATTCGTGTATTCGTGGGGAATCGCGATACGTTTCACTTCCCCACGAATACTACGAATAGTGCAATATACGTTGCGGATCGCCAATACGAATGCACACTCCTACTACATTTCACTTTTCCTTTCTCTCCCCACCCCCCCAGTGATCTGCTACCTCTGCTGCAGAAGTAGTATTTACCCCTCATGTTTATAGCCTCTCCTGCTTCTGCTGGCTCCCAGGGACAATCTCTCTGCTTTTCTTCTAATGCAGTCAACAGTGCTGTCAGGCTCTATGATCAGAACTATCAGGTAGTAGCAGTGGTGTCCAGGCAGTAGATGGGTAGTTGTAATGCTGCTGTTACAACCAACCAGCCAGCAACTGGCTTCTGCTGAAAATCAAATGTCAGGCCATGCTGCAGCTATAGCTGTGATTTTCAACATGTGAGTGCTCGGTGCTGTGTGAGAGTGAGAGCTTCATATGCCCTGTTGCCCCCTTCACCCATTGTGGGAGGTGACCGAGGCAGGGCAATGGGGGCTGCCCTGCTAGGAACTTGTGCTGAGGACCTTGGGATCAAGGTGGGTCTCAGGCTCTGTACTCTCTCCAGTACCATTTTCTCACTAGGCTATTATCCTTTTCTTTTTGTCTTCTTAGCTTGCCTAATCCCTTCAAATTACTTCACCTATCTTCTGACAAGATAGACATCTGCCTACTATATTGTTCCCCTTGCCTTCTCTCTCACAAGCTCTCTCCACTTATTATATTTTTTGCTCTGTCCTTACCATGCCCAGATAAAACCATTATTCTAAGTGATTTCAATTTACACATTGATCGATACTCCCCATCCAATACCATGACAAACTTTCTCAGTGCAATAAATGCTCTTGATTTACAGCAATACATCACTGTACCTACTCACTGTGCTGGACACACTCTAGATCTATTAATTAGCATTCCGGCTGTTATTTTCCCAGCTTCGACTATATCCATAACCCCAGTCCTTTGGTCAGATCACTGCTTCATTCACTGCAAATTCAACTGTTATATTTCTACTACCGATAGATCTGCTTCTTCAAATAATAACACACTTTCTTGTCTAAAAAGAAAATCCATTGATCCTCAATTCTTTAAACATACCTTGCTGCCACTAATTCTTAATCTTCCTAAAGACAATACCGAAAGCATGGTTAACACCTGGAACCATGCCCTCTCTACTGCGTCTGGCAATCCAGTCTGTCTCCAAATCCTCCCATTTTAGATCTTCATATGCCCCTTGGTTCTCTCAATCTTTGCTCATGTTAAAAAGGAAATCTCTGCAGATTAGAAACTAAATGGAGAAATAATAAATCCACAAATAATTTGACTTCCTATCTAATTGAACTATCTAATTACCACACTCCAGTTAATGCAGCAAAAAACTTACTACTCCAGACAAATCTTTCAGGCCAATAACAATCTCAAGATTTTGTTTAATACCATCAAAATGCTAACCAAACAATTTAATCCAAACTGTCAATATCCCAAACCTCTCCCAACCTTAGGTTAAGTGATTCATTTAAAAATGTATTTCAAAATAAAATTGACTTGATTATTAAAACATTTCCTAATACATAGAAACATAGAAATGACGGCAGAAGAAGACCAAACGGCCCATCCAGTCTGCCCAGCAAGCTCCACCTTTTTTTTTTCCCCATACTTATCTGTTACTCTTGGCTCTTAGTAACCTTTTGGTACTATTTCCCTTCCACCCCCATCATTAATGCAGTGAGCAGTGTTGGAGCTGCATCTAAGTGAAACATCTAGCTTAGTCAGGGGTAGTAACCACCGCAACAAGCAAGCCACACCCATGCTTATTTGTTTACCCAGACTATGTAATTCAGTCCTTGTTGGTTGTTGTCTGTATATAGATCCACCTTTCTTCATCCCCCCCTGCCGCTGAAGCAGAGAGTCACGCTGAATATGCATTGAAAGTGAAGTATCAGACTTTCTCCCCTGCCATTGAAGCAGAGAGCTGTGCTGGATATGCATTGAAAGTGAAGTATCAGGCTTATTTGGTTTGGGGTAGTAACCACTAGGAATGTGAATCGTTTTTTGACGATTTAAAACAATCGTCAGATTATATTTTAAATCGTCAAAAATCGTTAGAGCCATGATACAATAACAATTCCCCCGATTTATCGTCAAAAAATCGTAAATCGGGGAGGGCGGGAAAACCGGCGCCCTAAAACCCACCCTGACCCTTTAAAATAAATCCCCCACCCTCCCGAAGCCCCCCAAAATGTTTTAAATTACCTGGGGTCCAGTGTCGGGGTCCCGGCGCGATCTCCCGCTCTCGGGTCACGGCTGCGTTAAAAGAAATGGCCCCGGTGGCCCTTTGCCCTTACCATATGACAGGGCAAAGGTAGCTCCGGCGCCATTTTGGTTCCTGTCACCCAACGTCACGAGTGCAGGAGATCACTCCCGGACCCCCATTGGACCCCCAGGGACTTTTTGCCAGCTTGGGGGGGCCTCCTGACCCCCACAAGACTTGCCAAAAGTCCAGCGGGGGTCCGGGAGCGACCTCCTGCACGCGGGCCGTATTGCCAATATTCAAAATGGCGCCGGCGCTACTTTTGCCCTCACTATGTCGACATAGTGAGGGCAAAAGCAGCTTGTGGGGGTCAGGAGGCCCCCCCAAGCTGGCCAAAAGTCCCTGGGGGTCCAGCGGGGGTCCGGGAGCGATCTCCTGCATTCGTGACATCTGGTGACAGGAACCAAAATGGCGCCGGTGCTACCTTTGCCCTGTCATATGGTAAGGGCAAAGGGCCACCGGCGCCATTTCTTTTAACGCAGCCGTGGCCCGAGAGTGGGAGATCATGCCAGGACCCCCCCCACTGGACCCCAGGTAATTTAAAACATTTTGGGGGGCTTCGGGAGGTGGGGGATTTATTTTAAAGGGTCGGGGTGGGTTTTAGGGTGCCGGTTTTCCCGCCCTCCCCCGATTTATGATTTTTTACGATTTAAAAAAAACAAAAACCATGACGATCAGATTTCCCTCCCCCCCAGCCAAAATCGATCGTTAAGACGATCGATCACCCGATTCACATCCCTAGTAACCACCGTAACAAGCAAGCTACTCCCTGCTTTTTTGTGAATGCAAATCCTTTTTTCCACATTCATTCACGTCCTCTAGACTTTATGGATCCACAGTGTTTATCCCACGCCCCTTTGAAGTCCTTCACAGTTTTGGTCTTCACCACTTCCTCTGGAAGGACATTCCAGGCATCCACCACCATCTCCGTGAAGAAATACTTCCTGACATTGGTTCTGAGTCTTCCTCCCTGGAGCTTCAAATCGTGATCCCTGGTTCTGCTGATTTTTTTTCTGATGGAAATGGTTTGTCGTTGTCTTTGGATCACTAGAACCTTTCAAGTATCTAAAAGTCTGAATCATATCACCTCCTCCTTTCCTCCAGGGTGTACATATTTAGATTCTTCAATCTCTCCTCATAAGTCATTCGATGAAGACCTTCTACCTTTTTGGTCGCCCTTCTCTGGACCGCCTACATGTCTCTGTCTCTTTGGAGATACAGTCTCCAGAACTGAACACAGTACTCCAGGTGAGGCCTCACTGAGGACCTGTACAAGGGGATAATCACTTTCCTTTTCTTACTCGATATTCCTCTCTCTATGCAGCCCAGCATTCTTCTGGCTTTAGCTATCGCCTTGTCACATTGTTTCGCCGACTTCATATCATTAGACACTATCACCCCAATGTCTCTCTCCTGCTCCGTGCACATCAGCCTTTCTCCCCCCATCGAATACAGTTCATTCGGATTTCCACTCCCCATATGCATGACTGCACTTCTTGGCATTGAATCTCAGCTTCCATATCTTTGACCACTCTTCCAGCTTCCTTAAATCCCGTCTCATTCTCTCCACTCCTTCCGGCTTGTCCACTCTGTTGCATATCTTTGTGTTGTCCACAAAAAGACAAACCTTACCTTCTATCCCGTCCGCAATGTTGCTCACAAAGATATTGAACAGGACCGGTCCCAACACCGATCCTTGCGGTACACCGCTTAATACCGCTCTCTCTTCAGAGAGAGTTCCATTTACCATCACACATTGTCTTCTGTCCATCAACCAGTTTGCAATCCAGGCCATCACCTCTGCACTCACTCCTAAGCTTCTCATTTTATTCACCAGTCTCCTGTGCGGGACCGTATCAAAAGCTTCAATACCATCTCAACAATGGGAAACATTTGAAATGGTTGCCAGCAGTGCACTGCAATAATTCAGATTATTTAAAAAAATGAGCCCTTCTACCCACCCTCTTTCCCCTTGCTACACTACCCTTCTTAAAGCCATCAAAAAAGAAATCTCACTTCCTATTGCTAATATTGTCAATTCCTCCTTATCTACTGGCTCATTCCCTAGTTCTTTGAAACAGGCTGTGATTTCTCCCATCTCCAAAAATCAGATCACTACCACGCCAGAATTTACCAATTTTTGTCCAATTTCTTCACTCCCATTCATTGCCAAAATCATTGAATCTGTAGTTTCCGAATACTTTGACCAACATTCCTTATTAAATCAATATCAATTTGGATTTAGACCTTGTCATAGTACTGAAACTCTCCTCCTCTCATGCACTGATATTCTACACCATGGATTCAATTCTGGAACCTCCTATATTTATATCTTTTTAGATCTTTCAGCCGTGTTTGACACCATTAAACATGACATACTTCTCTCTAGGGATGTGAATCATTTTTGACGATTTAAAATATCGTCCGATATTTTTTAAATCGTCAAAAATCGTTAAAGAGTGCGATTCAATAGAAATTCCCACGATTTATCGTGAAAAATCCTTAATCGGGTTTGTGCCACTAATGGGAGTTATTTGGGGGGAGGGCGGGAAAACCGTACACCAAAACAACCCCTAAACCCACCCCGACCCTTTAAAACTAATCCCTTACCTTCCCCCCCCCTCCCAACCCCAACCCCCCCCCCCCAAAATGTTTTAAAATCACCTGGTGGTCCAGTGGAAGCCCTGGGACTGATCGCCCGCTCTCGGGCCGTCGGCTGCCACTAATAAAAATGGCGCCGATGGCCCGATAAAATAAAACCCACCCGACTTTATAAAACTGACCCCTTAGCCTCCACCACCCTCCCGACCCCCCAAAAATGTTTTAAAATTACCTGGTGGTCCAGTGGGGGTGCCGGGAGTGATCTCCCACTCTCGGGCCGTCGGCTGCCACTAATAAAAATGGCGCTGATGGCCCTTTGCCCTTACCATGTAACAGGGTATCCGTGCCATTGGCCGGCCCCTGTCACATGGTAGGAGCACTGGATGGCCAGCGCCATCTTTAAAGATAGCGCTGGCCATGCCCGCGCCATTTTTAAAGATGGCGCCGGCATCTCATCCTGATGATGTCAGGACGTTCAAACACTCCCCAGCTGCAGCTCCGTCAGAGGAATACGCTGGTAAGCTCTCCCAGGAGGCACCGGTCTCTTCTCTCACCTTCTCCTCTCCAGTCCTGATTGGTGTGCAGCAGTAGGACTGGTTTTGTAGGCTCTCACGGTGTCTCACCCCGATGATGTCAGGACGTTCAAACACTCCCCGGCTGCAGCTCTGTCGGAGGCACATGCTGGTAAGCTCTCCCAGAAGGCACCAGTCTCTCCTCTCACCTTCTCCTCTCCAGTCCCGCTTCTTCTTCCTTTTTAAGTATATTTTATTCTTTTCCTTTTTTTTTTTTACTTTACTTATTCTCTATCATGTTATTATTATATTTTTTTACTGTATTGTTTTTATGTGATCTTACTTTGGAGGGTGCGGTATAAAAGTATTTTAAATAAATAAATAAATAGGCTACCCTCTGGATTGCATTCAATCCTTTGTTAGGGTGTGGCCTACTTACCTTTGCTCCAATGCCTTTCTTGACCAGCAACATCCAGGAATATTTCTGACAATTTTTCTGAGAACTGGGGCAAAGTTTGTGGGTGAAAAAAATCATGGATTTTGTCTCAGTGTTGAAAGTCTGAAAATTTCCCTCAAAGGAGTTACCCCAGGTAAAACCCTGAAGCTAAAAATATGTGCCTCCCTTCAGCTACTAAAAGTATGCATGTGCTTTCATAGCACATACTTTTAGTCACAAGGAAAAGGGGCATTAAAGAGGACAGGACAGGGGTTGGGAAGGAAAATTGTGAACGGGAACACATTTACAAGGATTTGATTTTACATCCCCATATATACTTTTTCCCCACAGACCCACTCTACATAAATAGCAAGTGCAAAGTCCATGGGATTTGCTTGTACCTGCGATCTTGCAGGTTGCAGTTTCAAAGGGGAATTGCAGGGATAGTTGTTTAGAAGTTGTGTTTTACTTCATTCTGTTGTTCACCTCTTGATATTTTTACTAGTTATTTGATGTTTATGTTAATATTCACACTTTTAGATATTTTAAAATAGCCTTATTTTCCTAATCAAAGTACTTATCATTCCATCAAGTCATGGTCTAGGGCGCAGTGTATATCTGACCCAAAAACAGCAGAAGGTAGTGCCATATATTATTTGTGAAGTTGATGAGAGTTTTATTTTGTTCGTGGTCTATATGTTTTAAATTATGTATGGTTCTCTGCTACTTGCCTAAAATGGTAGACAGAATGGAATATATAATTGAATTAATTTATATAGCTCATGCCTTTTCATTCGTAGATCAAGGTGACTTACATTCAGGTACTGTAGGTATTTCCTGTCCCAATGGGGCTTACAAGTTAAGGGAGTCATTTACTAAGCTGCGGTATTTTCCCCAGGTGGGAAAATATCTCAGGTTAGTAGCCTCCCAAGTATTCAAAAACCCTAGGAGTCTTGTAAGACCACCTTGACAAACCCCCCCACACACACACACACACAGACACACACACACACACACACACTCCTGCTGCCCGTACAATCAACACAAAAGTAAAATTAAAAAAAAAAATAGATAGTAGCAATGGATGACCTTCTCCCAGGCTTCCAAACCCCCAGTCCACCATCTCTAGCCCTGCCATCTCCCCAACCTTCCCTGGTTGTACCTTAAACTCCATGGTGGGCTAGAGGGATCCAGAGTGCCTGCTAGGCTTCAGGCCCTGCAACATCCAAATAAAAATGATGCTGACCAGCTGGAAAGGTTTGTACTTATCCCCTTATCATGTGATAGGCCACGCAAATCTATAGCTGTACAAATCTATTGTACAACATACAACACAAGCTGCAACTGAGGGAAGCACCAATTTGACATCATTTTGATATTAGCAACATTGTGACTGGCACCATTTTTAAAGCTACTGCTAACCAGAGCAGGAGTAAGGGTGGATTGCTCCTGCCCTTTAGAGCACTTGGAGTCCCCAAGATGGGATAAGTGGGGGCTGGGGACCTTCCCAGCCCCAGAATTTGGACCAGGGGATGAGTGGAGCATCAGAGGGGCCTGGGAGGATTGCCGATGGGTCTCCAGTACTCAGGTGCCAATGCTTGCATTTGTGCCACCTAATCCGCTCTCATCTTCCTTCTTCCCCAGTCCTTCTCATAGAAATACTTAAAGTTACAGAAACCTTAGAATCTCCACACAAAGGAGTATAATTATAATATCATCTAAACAAATACTCCACTCCTCTCACACTTAACTTAAACAATTAACCATTTGAAAAATATTTTTAGGTGGGAGAAGTAGTTTCATACATAGCAAACCAGGGGGGTTATTTTCTAAGGGCTTATCGCACACGATACAGCCGTATCGCGTGCGATAAGCCTCTATTGCATGCCTCTATCGCACACGGAATCGGCGGTGTCTTTGCTGCCAGCGATAATGTTACTAACATTATCGTCGGCAGTAGCGCGCCGAATAGCACCACCTTTCACGGTGGCGCTAATCGGTGCGAAAGCTGGCAGCTGGCATACCGCCATGGAGTGAAGGCTGCGGGCTTTCGCAGGCCCACCCCCCTTCACCACCCCCCACTCCATTTTCGCAGGATTCATCATTCTGCGAAGAATGATGAATCCTGGCCTAGGTATCATCCAGGTTACCATGTCTTCACCTTAATCATTAACTACCAACCAACCACCTTGTATTCAAACAATTAATTTTTACAAAAACTTATATATATATTTTTTACAAGAATTGTTTTTAAATTGCATATTAAAACCAACAAACCACCATCTTGAATATTTGTCAAATGACTACAAAAAATATTTGTCATTCCTGCTTATGCACTGTCTGGCTTGATTTGGTAAATCCCAATGTGCTACATTAAAAAAATGAATCCTTCATCAGGGGCTACGAGTCACTGTCCTCAGGTGGGTCAGTATCATACAACTTTTCGGCAGCTGCCTCTGCTGTACTGCTGCTCAACATAAATACCAACTATCTAATGGTGTCCATTTAAACATAACCATGTGATCTGGAATCAACCAATCAATCCTTGCTACTTCTGAAATGTCCTAGGCTTGATGATGGGATCCTCCTATCTTAGGAAGTACGTCATAGTAATGATGACCAATCCAATTCCTTATTCATCCCTTCAGGGACTACTGTCTTGAGGGTATATATCCAAAATTGTTCCTATCTTAAATGAGCATTTAAATCATCACCTGTCAGTGATATACCAACTTCTTCTAATATTTTCCATTGTAGCTGCTCAATAAAATGTTGTACAATTGGAGCACTCTCAGTTCCTGTTTGCAATCTTGAACAATGTTCTGCTAATTCGTTTTAACCGGGTGGCTCATTCAGCCAACATACACTTTGGGACACAGGCAAATCAGAGCATATACTACATTATTCAAACAGCAATTGGTCATTTCTCTTCTCTTCACATGATAACCAGTCAATGGATCCTCCTATTCTGCCCCCAATATTGTGCTGTTACAAAAATTACACTTATCACACCTACGATGTTCACCTCTTGTATCATTTGGGAGACTCTCCACAAATAGCAAATGCATAATTTGATCATGTATATTCATACCCTGAGAAAACACAATTAATAGTGGCTCACTGAAGATCTCATGTAAAGCTAGCACATGCCAGTGTTTTCTTATAGATGCCACTATTGTTGATGACATTATTGTGTGTTTCAATACATAGATCAATCTAGTATTGTTCTTCCGGGGTTTATATTGTAAAAGATCTTGACAATCAGAAAATCTAACTTGCTTGTAGGCCTGTCTTATTGCTTTCTGTGGATATCCTCTTCCTCTAAATCTTGCCACCAATACAACTGCCTGACAATCATATTTCTCTAAATTGGAGCCAATTCATCTAATACAAAAAAATTGACTCACTGGCAACTCCAATTTGATAGATCTTGCATGATGACAATGAAATTGCAGGAGATTATTCCTATCTGTATTCATGGTGGTGTGAATATGTCCCTTTTGTAATTGGATCAAAATGACTAAAAATGTTATAGTTGATCTATTTCACTCTACAGTAAATTGTAAGTTTATATCCAACGTACTGATCCATTGTATGAACATCGGAAGTTCTATCTCTGTTGCCGCCTAGATCATGAAAATGTCGTCTATGTACCGACACCATTTAATTATATACTGCCACCATTGTGAAATATATGTTTTTTTATTTTTCAAAAGCAGTTACAAATAAATTCATCACAGAAGGTGGCATAGATGACCCCATTGGTATTTCATGTATTTGATGGTAATAATCTGAGCCAAAAATAAAATAGTTGGAAACAATACCACCCATGCTAACTCCAGTATAAAATCTGTCAGAATGCATTGGGGAACTGACCACTGTGACACAATCATGTCACCACATCTAGCGCTGCATGCTGTGAAATATTTGTATACAATGCTTGTATGTCCATTGTCACCAATAATACGGGCTACTGTAAAGTTACAGAAAGGCACACTAATTAAATCAAACCCCAGAAAAGAAATGAAGTGACAGGCTATTATAAACAGCCAAAAGCATGACAGGGCTAATGATCAGAAAAGGGGCTCCCTTGCATTACTATACCAAAGACTGACTTCACTGGATGGTCACCCAATAGAGGTACACAAAGAAATTCTCACCCTCCATGTAGCGGTTCTGGCCGTGAGCACCGCGGCCAGGCCCTTACCTCTGGGTTCCCGGACCTGCTCCCGCATCCAGGGGCCTGGTTTGTGGCCTGGTTGGTGGCGTCCCCGCTGGGGCTGCGCCGCTGCGAGCCCTCCCATGGATGTCTGGCTCCTAGGTGCGCGTGTGTGCCACTTGGGCGCTTTTCTAGGCCGTTTCCTGCCAGTGGTGACTCCTCCCAACTCCTGACGTCAGATGCCGCGGCCTAGGTAAGCCGGCCGTGGCCATCCAGTCTTGGCCTTGCAACGGGTTTGCCTCCTGGTTTCCTGTTGCGCTGTTCCCTGGAGTGACTCGCTTTGCTTCGTCGCTCCGTTCCTGCTACAGTACCTGCCTGGTTCCTGCCTGCCTGCTACAGTCCCAGACTGCCTGCTACAGTTCCTGCCTGGTTCCAGTACCCGAATCCTGCTATAGTTCCTGCCTGGTTCCAGTATCCGAACCCAGTTACAGTATTGCTACTATCCTAGTCTGGTTCCAGTTACCTGTCCTGGTCCACAACCCGCCTAAGTCCCAGCGGTCGGGCCCCTATGGGGTTCTCCCGGAGGGGCTTCGGCTTTCAAGGGTGAAGCCACCTAAGTCCCAGTGGTTGGGCTCCTACAGGCTCCTCCCGGGGGAGTACCAGCTTCCAGGGTGAAGAGCATCTACGTCCTGCCTGAACATCTGCCTTCTGGCCTGCTATTCACTAGAGACATTGACCACCTTTCCCAGTCTCCAGCAGGTCGGCCCAAGGGTCCACTAAACAGAGACTCCCATAACAGATTGCAAGGCCATGGACTCGGCGGATGCACCCGCTCCCCCGGATCTGCCCAGGATGGCCTGGAGGATGCTACAGCACCAGAGCTGCATAGATACATTGGCAGCCATGGTGGAACGGCTATCCTCACGCCTGGAGTCCTTGGCTTCCACTGGCGGGGTCCCCAAGGGTCACAGCTCCTCTGACTCAGTTACCAGCACCCTCTCATTATGCTGGTGATTTAAGGACCTGCTGCAGCTTCTTGAACCAATGTTTTGTACTGTTCTCCTTGTTGCCCCAGCAGTTCCCCTCAGATGCGGTGAAAATGGCATATATCCTGTCCCTACTTGATGTGAAAGCCTTAGTTTGGGATTCTCCCCTCTGGGAAAACAATGATTCCTCATTAACGAACTTACAATTGTTCATCACGAACTTCCGCCAGGCCTTTGATGAGCCCGCCCGAGTAGCCACAGCTATGTCTGACCTGCTGCAACTTAGTCAGGGGGCTCGCTCCTTGGCAGATTATGCAATGGAGTTTTGGACTTTAGCCCAGGAAGTAGGTTGGCAAGATGGTAGTCTTAAGGCCATCTTCCTGGAAGGCCTCTCCGGACGCATAAAGGATGAAATTGCTGCTCGAGATCTGCCGGAGGACCTTAACGCCTTGATCGAGATGGCTGCCCGCATCGACCGCCGCCTACAACAACGAGCCAAGGAGCAACGCTCCTCTCGCCATAGTCTGGCTCGAGGGCCGAGACCTTTGCCCTCGCCCAAGAGTTCTCGTCCAGATGCTCCCACCTGCGAACCTATGCAGCTGGGACGGGCCCCGCTGTCTGCTGAAGAAAGGCAACATCGGCGTTCGTTGAGGTTGTGCCTGTATTGTGGCCAGAAGGGCCACTTCTTGGCACGCTGCCAGGAGCGTGTGGAAAAACGCCAAAGCCTAGAAGGTCGGGAGGAGCTCCTCCTAGGTTGTACTATAGCTCCTCAATGCACTGTCCCTGTTACCTTGGAATATCCCGGAGGCTCTTTTGAGACGATGGCGTTCCTGGATTCCGGACCCGGAGGTAATTTCATCCTGCAGGACTTAGTCTCCCAGTTGCGAATCCCTATGCATAGACGGGAGGTCCGGTTACGAATTACCTCTATCCAGGGGACGCTTTTTCCCGGACCTGTCCAGATGTCCACAGCACCCATTATGGTCCGCACCGGGGTGATCCATTCGGAGGAGATAGCCTTCCTAGTGTTGGAGAAGGCTGTCCACCCTGTGGTGCTCGGGTTGCCGTGGTTGCAGAAACACTCGCCCACGATTCAGTGGGATACGCTACAGATTGTCAAATGGAGTCCTTTCTGCCTAGCTAATTGTATGAAAGTGCCTAAGACTCCCGTACTTCTCTTGATGCACTCTGCCATGGTGCCTCCGGCACCTTATGAGGACTTTACGGATGTATTCTCCAAGACCAAAGCGGAGATCCTTCCGCAGCATCGTCCCTATGACTGGGCTAAAGACTTGCTACCTGGAACTATGCCCCCCCGAGGAAGGGTTTATCCCTTATCCGTACTTGAGACTCGGGGCATGTCCAAGTACATAGAGGAGAATCTGGCCAAGGGCTTTATCCGCCCATCCAAGTCACCTGCAGGGGCAGGTTTCTTTTTCGTCAGCAAGAAAGACGGCTCACTGAGGCCGTGCATAGACTATCGAGGCCTAAATTCTATTATCAAGCGAGACCGCTATCTGCTCCCATTAATCCCGGAGCTCCTTGATCAGCTTCAAGGAGCGAAGATTTTCACAAAGTTGGACCTGCGAGGCGCGTACAATTTAATCAGAATCCGTCCCGGGGATGAGTGGAAAACCGCATTTAATACCAGAGACGGGCATTACGAGTACCTTGTGATGCATTTCGGCTTATGTAATGCCCCGGCGGTGTTCCAGCACCTGATCAATGAGGTGTTGCGGGACCTTCTGAACACCTGCATAATTGTTTACCTCCTCGATGTGTTAATCTACTCCCAGGATCTGTCGTCGCACCGTCACCATGTCCGACAAGTGCTTCAGATACTTAGGGAGCATGGTCTGTACGTGAAGCTGGAAAAATGTAGCTTTGAGAAGACTTCCCTGCCGTTCCTAGGCTATATAGTCTCTGCAGCTGGCTTTCGAATGGGTCCTGAGAAAGTGGCGGCTATTAAGAATTGGCCCCGGCCAAGGGGTCTTAAAGCGTTGCAACGCTTCATCGGCTTTTCTAATTTCTACCGTCACTTTATTCCCAATTACTCTCGTATTGTGGCACCGTTAACTGCCCTCACCCGAAAGGGGGCTAACGCGGTGGATTGGCCTGCTTCAGCCTGTCAAGCTTTTGAGACCCTTAAAGAAGCCTTCTTGTTAGACTCTTGCCTTCACCATTCGGATCCCAGCCGGCCCTTCATGGTGGAAGTTGATGCCTCCAATGTGGCCGTGGGGGTCGTACTGAGTCAGTACTCTGATTCCAGACAGCTGTTGCCCTGTTCATATTTCTCAAGGAAATTCTCCCCGGCAGAGAGCAACTACTGTGTTGGGGATAAAGAGTTGCTAGCCGTGAAACTTGCCCTGGAGGAATGGAGACAGTGGTTGGAAGGAGCCAACCATCCGGTTACGATTTACACCGATCACAAGAACCTAGCATTTTTTAAGCAAGCCCAACGCCTGAATCCAAGATAAGCCCGGTGGTCGCTGTTTTTTGACTGGTTTGACTTTACGTTACGCTATCGACCTGGCTCGAAGAACGTTCGAGCTGATGCGCTCTCGCGCTCTTCTGAGGTCGAAGAGACTCCTGATACACCCCAATATATCTTGGACCCTAAGAAAATAAGTCTTGCTGCAACCTCAGTGTCCACCCAAGGGAAGACCGTCATTCCACGTTGCTCTCGGAGAGCAGTTCTCACTTGGGCCCATGAATCCCTCACTGGGAGCCATGTGGGATGGAAAGGGACTTTAGACTTGTTAAACCATTTCTACTGGTGGCCAATGGTGAGACAGGACGTCCAAGCTTTTGTGGGCTCATGCCCTACTTGTGCTGTTCAAAAGCCGCCCATCGGGAAGCCTAGGGGTCTCTTGCAACCTTTGCCCATCCCGGTGGAGCCGTGGACACACATCTCCACTGATTTCATCGTGGACCTTCCTGCCTCAGGAGGTAATTCGGTCATTTGGGTAACCGTGGACCGATTTTCCAAGATGGCGCACTTTGTCCCTTTGCCTAAGCTACTTTCTGCACCTGACCTGGCCGGCCTGTTCGCCCAGCATATCTTTAGACTTCACAGTCTCCAGCAAGATATAGTCTCCGATCGAGGACCCCAATTTTCAGCTCGTTATTGGAAAGCCTAATGCAAACACTTCAATGTGCAACTTAGTCTTTCGTCAGCGTTCCATCCTCAAAGTAATGGGCAAACAGAACGAACCAATTGAACTTTGAAGACTTTCCTTCGTGCCTTTGTGAACAAACGTCAAGATAATTGGGCTAAATTACTCCCGTGGGCGGAGTTTTCGTATAATAATCACACACATGCTGCCACTGGAAGTTCGCTGGTCCTCGTTGTTTATGGGAAGCAACTTCGTCTGCCCTTACCTTCACCTGAACCTAGTGCACTCCTGGCAGTGCAACTCTCAGCTCGCCAGCTTCGTTCCTTGTGGATCTCTACCAAGGAAAAGATCCGTAAGGCCGCCCTGTCTGCTAAGAAGTGGGCAGATAGGCATCGTCAGCCAGCACCCATCTTCCTTCCAGGAAACCGTGTCTGGATTAGCACCAGAAATCTACAGCTACGAATCCCGTCCAGATGACTAGCACCAAAATTCTGTGGGCCTTTTCGAGTCACCGAATGTGTGGGAGCAGTCTCTAACCGTCTGCGCCTACCCTCCTCCATGCGCATACATGACGTCTTCCATGTGTCATTGCTGAAGCCTCTTGTTTTATCCAGGTACCAATCCCGGACTCATGAACCATCGGATCCTTCTGTACCGGACGAGGTTACGTATCAAGTGCGTGAAGTTTTGGATGTCCGGTTTCATCAACGCCGATGGGAATACTTGCTTGCCTGGGAGGGTTCTGGACCCGAGGATAATTCTTGGGAACCGGCCCAATACATCCTCGACAAGGACTTATTACGGCAGTTCCATCTGGATCACCCAAGTAAACCCGGACCGACTAAGATGGTGCGTAAGAGGGGAGGTACTGTTGCGGTTCTGGCCGCGAGCACCGCGGCCAGGCCTGCTCCCGCTTCCAGGGGCCTGGTTTGCGGCCTGGTTGGCAGCGTCCCCGCTGGGGCTGCACCGCTGCGAGCCCTCCCATGGACGCCCGGCTCCTAGGCGCGCGCGTGCCACTTGGGCGCTTTTCTAGGCTGTTTCCCACCAGTGGTGACTCCACCCAACTCCTGACGTCAGACGCCGCGGCCTAGATAAGCCGGCCGCGGCCATCTAGTCTTGGCCTTGCAACGGGTTTGCCTCCCAGTTTCCTGTTGCGCTGTGCCCCGGAGTGACTCGCTTTGCTTCATTGCTCCATTCCTGCTACAGTACCTGCTTGGTTCCTGCCTGCTTGCTACAGTACCTGCCTGGTTCCTGCCTGCCTGCTACAGTACCTGGTTGGTTCCTGCCTGCCTGCTACATAACCCGTTGGTTCCTGCCTGCCTGCTACAGTCCCAGCCTGCCTGCTACAGTTCCTGCCTGGTTCCAGTACCCGAGACTTGCTACAGTTCCTGCCTGGTTCCATAACCCGAACCCAATTACAGTATTGCTACTGTCCTAGTCTGGTTCCAGTTACCTGTCCTGGTCCACAACCCGCCTAAGTCCCAGCGGTTGGGCTCCTCCCGGGGGAGTACCAGCTTCCAGGGTGAAAAGCATCTACATCCTGCCTGAACATCTGCCTCCCGGCCTGCTATTCACTAGAGACATTGACCACCTTTCCCAGTCTCCAGCAGGTCAGCCCCAGGGTCCACTAAACAGAGACTCCCATAACACTCCAGCTGATCAACAAAACTTGAAAAATTCTATCCTGCTACTGGTCCCCAGAAATTGGGAATGAAGACTGGAATATGAAAAGAAAAGATTGGATAAAAGGTAATGGGGACAGATCCCATTGAAAGAAACCTACCAAGTTCTGCCTCTCTGAGCGAGGACACAGAGACCAGTATTAGGCTGGTGATCCCTAGGCAGAGCTAGATAACTTTGTACCAATAAGTCACACAACAGTACTCAGACAAGATGGGTTTCAATTTTTTCCAGTACAGATCTCTCCCACTGAAAACAGAAGGAGTGGTTTTGTTTCAAAAAAACAAGGAATGCTCAGTTTTATTCTGTATATTATTAATCTAATAATGATTAACAAGCCATAGCCAATTAAAATATTTTTAGGTTTCTTTTAGCACAATACAAAATCTCCAGATGACCACCATAAAATGACAGCAACAGAACCCCCAATGTCCCACACAGTCATAACTCCCAGCAGAAAAGCAGCCTCTCTCAGGAAGATTCAGTGTTGCTCTCTGGTTCTCTTTGTAAGTATTTTATTGAAAATCTTCTGCATTATTAATTGTCCTGCTGCCTTGATCCTATTGCAACAATCACACTCCAGCCCCAAACTGCAGGGCACTGCTGATGTAGTGCTCACAGCCTTGCAGTACTGATTCTTTTTTGGTTTCTCTACCCCCCAGTAACAGCTGGTCAGCTGTGATTGCTGTTTTGTAACTCAGCAGCTCAGCTCAGCTCAGCAGCTCAGATTTAAAAGGGGATCCATGTTACCCCAGAAAACAAGTACCTAAATATATGAATTATAACGATTTAAAATGAAGCTTTCAAGCTTTAATTTCAGCAAACATCTTTTTAACTGGCACATTAACAAACTGTGAGCAGAGTTTCAGCAAACAGTTTTAACCCACACCTTATTACATCAGGCCCTCCGAGAGTAACAAGAGGTAGATCTACTGAATTTATGACCCAGGCTGGACATTGTTGAATCATCCACCCTAGAGCATTCAACTCCACTTTAAATTTTCCTTCTTTCAGCACTTACTTCTAGTGATAAGCATTCATTTTTTTTATTTTTGTTTTTAGTGTGTGCCATATCAAATTATTATACACTAATGCAATTTAGTGCTCACTAACTTGATTTAGTGAGCACTAAAATGAAAACAAACTGAAAAAAAAGTACAACAAAACAAATATATATATATTTTTTCTAGATGTACATCCATATTTACCTCCTCACCCTCCCTATAAATGATTCCCTGCTCCCTGACTTGTGCTCCTGCTATTGTTTGGGATAGTTGTGGGTAGATCCTTGGGCCGGTGGCAGATGACCACGCCCCCAGGGGAAGATCCAGAGAGGGACCACCGGTCAGGCTCAGAGTTTGGAGACAGACACGCACTAGTTCTTTTATTATTTATTTATTTATTTTTATTTATTATTATTTTTATATACCGACATTAAACAGTATATTGAACCACCAGAGGTGGCAGTAGTGAGCTGGAAGCGCCCAGCTGGGCTATAGTCACTCAGATACTTGAACAGCAATCCTAGGATGGCAGAGATGTAGAGAAAATAAGTATAGTGAGTAGGCAGGGTATACAGAGTTCAGGAATAGAATCTTGATGGTAACACTCATACAATAGTCTCTTGAAGCAGCCCAGGAGCTGGAATGGATCAGGCCATCGAGCGAGTACCTGGTTCCAGGGAAAGCTCTGAGAGAAAGATGGTAACTCACTGGTGTTGTAGGCAGCGATGATTTCCTGGCAGAAGTGGTATTCAGAAGCAGGTCCGAAAACATGGGCCCTCAAGGAGCGAGTACCGGTTCCAGACTGCAACCTGAAAGGCCAAAGAGAAACGAGACCCCCGAGGAGCGGGTACCCCTGGTAAGTCCGAGGAGGCAGAGTAGCTAGGAGCGTAAGAAACCTTTCCTTGCTAACTCCATTAGTTAGCGAATTCAGTGACTTTAAATATCCGGTGTGGATGGCGTCATCTCAGGGGGACGCCCTGAGGTTTGCGCCGCTGCTGGTACTTGAGTCGGGGCCGCGCCACGCGAGCGCCCTTAGGCTTCTGGGAAACACGGCAGAGTGCAGGGTCTTGCCGGTCCGGGGATGCCGGAGGAGGGTGGCAAGATGATGCCACGGCAGCCAAACATCCAACAAGCAAAGAGGGAATCACCACAGAAGTAAGGTGGGTGGGGTGGAGAAGTCGGGCAGCGATGGTTGCAACAGTACCCCCCTCCAAAGGGCAATCTTCTCTTCGGGTACCAGGCTTGGGTTTTGAAGGATGCACGATGTGGAACTGATGAAGCATCTTCTTGTCCAGGATATTGGTCTGAGGCTCCCAAGAGTTTTCTTTGGGGCCAAAACCTTCCCATTTCAGAAGGTATTCAAAAGTATTGCCTCTTTTACGAACATCCAGAATCTCTTCAACTTTGAATTCTAAGTCGTCTTCTGCATTGATGACAGGTGGGTCTTGAGATTTGGAAGAGAATTCGCTGAGTATGAGCGGTTTCAGGCTTGAAACATAGAAAGCATTATAAATATCAGCAGCAGTGGATTGAGCTGCTGGGGACGTCACCGAGCTTCATTGGAAGTGGCGGTGCTGGGGAACATCCAAAACCCACTTCAAATGGTGACTCAGTAGTGGATCTTTCAACTTTATGAGGGGACTCCTCAAGTCTTCCACTAGACATCTGAGAATGAAGTTGCCTCCTGCCCCTGAGACCACTAGGACAGGAGTCTGAACCGTGACCGGTCTGTAGGTCAAGGAGATTGGGAGAGAGAGCGGAGGAGAGGGCACACGATGGCCTAAGAACAGTACTCCTACAGGACTTAGGCCAGTCCGTTTTCCAGACGAATGGAGCATGTAGAGACATCATGGCCGGGCTGACCACAGTACATGCAAAGGCCGTGCTTCTTCCGAAGCCTTTTCTCTTTGGAAGTCAAACATCCATGACCAAGTTGCATCGGTTCATCTTTATCAGCAGCAAGGATTACTGGAACCATCTGAGGTGCAGATGCAGCACTAGCCTGTTTCAACCCAGGTAATACCTTAGGCCAGAGTTCCTTCACCTTGTTCCAGAGCCGGTGATCAATCTGAGTGGCCAAGGCTACTAATTCGTCCAGCGAGTCAGGTGTTTCGCGAGCAGCCAGCTCGTCCTTTAAACAGGTATCCAGGCATCTACAAAAGAGAGTCTTGAAAGGTGGTGCTATTTGGCGTGTTACTGACGACGATAAGGGGCCTTACCTTTTTGCCATCAGCAATTTCTTCACTGCATCCGCCCTGGTCCCACCCGAACTCCTCCCATTCCGGTGCTGACTCCGCCCTGACTCCACCCCGATCTAGGTATCACGTGCAAAAGCTATAGAAAATGACCCCCTTAGTGAATAGCCACTGCTATCACTTGCATTAGTAGCATGGGATCTATTTATGTTTGGGTTCTTGTCAGGTATTTGTAACCTGAATTGGCCATTGTTAGAAACAGGATGCTGGGCTTCATAGACCCTCAGTCTGACCCAGTATGGCAATTTTTAAAAAATTCATTGGAAAATATAGGGGTGGATTTTAAAAGCCCTGTGCACGTAAATCCTGCCGGATTTTCGAGCGCAGGGCACTTGCACGCTGGCGTGCCTATTTTGCATAGGCCACCAATGTGCACAAAGCCCCGGGACGCGCGTAAGTCCTGGGGCTTTGCTTGGGGGGCGTGCCAGGGGTATGTCGGGGGGCGTGCCGGGGGTGGCGCGGCATTTGGGGCGTGTCTGGGGCATGTCCAGAGGCGTGGCGGCGGTCTGGGGGCGGGCCGAGTGCTCCGGCACAGCGGCCTGTGCTGGGGCAGGGAGCCAGCGACGCGTGCAAGTTACGCCTGAGGCAGGTTATGCCAGAGGCAGATGTAACTCAATGAAATAAGGTAGGGGAGGGGGATTTAGTTAGGGCTGGGGGGTGGGTTAGATAGGGGAAGGAAGGAAAAGGTGGGGGGGGGGGCAAAAAAAAAGTTCTCTCCGAGGCCGCTTTGATTCTGGAGCAGCCTTGGAGGGAACGGAGGCAGGCTGCGTGGCTCGGTGCGCGCAGGCTGCCGTTTTTGTGCAACCTTGCATGCGCTGACCCCGGATTTTAAAAGATATGCGTGGCTATGCGCGTATCTTTTAAAATCCAGTGTACTTTTGTTTGTGCTGGTTGCACGAACAAAAGTATGCGCGCGCGTACTTTTTTAAAATCTGCCCCATAATGCTCAAAAGAAGCTAGAGAGTAACTGAGAGTAATATTTCAGTAAAGAACAATGGGCCGGGAGGAGAGGAGGAAGCGGTTGCAGTGCCTGGAGGCCCCCGGTATCAGTGCTGACTAAGCTGAGAGAAAAAAGACCTGACTCCTGACCGAGGTGCGACGAGGCTCGGACCGGGTAGGCGACGCTCCCAGTGACGTCATCGGTACTCGCCCCCAGGAACTGTATAAAATCTAGCCCCAGCGGTGCTGCAATCGAGGAGAGGAGGAAGCGGTTGCAGTGCCTGGAGGCCCCCGGTATCAGTGCTGACTAAGCTGAGAGAAAAAAGACCTGACTCCTGACCGAGGTGCGACGAGGCTCGGACCGGGTAGGCGACGCCCCCAGTGACGTCATCGGTACTCGCCCCCAGGAACTGTATAAAATCTAGCCCCAGCGGTGCTGCAATCGAGGAGAGGAGGAAGCGGTTGCAGTGCCTGGAGGCCCCCGGTATCAGTGCTGACTAAGCTGAGAGAAAAAAAGACCTGACTCCTGACCGAGGTGCGACGAGGCTCGGACCGGGTAGGCGACGCCCCCAGTGACGTCATCGGTACTCGCCCCCAGGAACTGTATAAAATCTAGCCCCAGCGGTGCTGCAATCGAGGAGAGGAGGAAGCGGTTGCAGTGCCTGGAGGCCCCCGGTATCAGTGCTGACTAAGCTGAGAGAAAAAAGACCTGACTCCTGACCGAGGTGCGACGAGGCTCGGACCGGGTAGGCGACGCCCCCAGTGACGTCATCGGTACTCGCCCCCAGGAACTGTATAAAATCTAGTCCCAGCGGCGCGCAGCCAAAGCCGCGCGCCAAAGGGGCGTGCCCCTGGGTAATTTTCTTTTTTTTTCCTTTTTTTTAATATGGGAAGAAAACGTAAGGCAAAAAACTATACCTCATCGCCAGTTACTCCAACACAGAGAAGGATTGGACCCATGGACTCCCATTTAATACACATTGGTGAGTCCATTGTAAGGGACAATTTAGAAGTTAGTTCCCCCTTGGGAGTTAGCTTAAGTCCCAGGTCCTCGCAACCCCCAGAACAACCACAGGAAGGTATTAATGAAGTGAATGTAATTATAGATCCCTCTGTAATTACCCCCCCAAATATTTCAGGAGGGGAGAATATTGCCGAGGGGAATATAAATTCTAATGTGAATAATATGGGAAATGTGACCGCCACTAATATTAGAAAAGTTAAATGTCCAGCTGTGATTTTTGACGCAGTTAATGAAGAAAAAAACACAGAAGTGGAACCAGTGAATGTATCTTTATTAGATTTATGGAAATTGAATGTTAAAATTGATAAGAAATTATCTAGTTCTATTTCCAAAATCCACACCTTCTCGGTTGAGACGAGAGAGAAGTTTGTGGATTTGGAAAGTAGAACAAATAAAATTGAACAAGTGGTGATGAATCTGAACCCATCAGTTAATAATTTGCAAGCTTCAAATTTAGCCTTCATTAAGGATAGTATTATTCAGCATAATAGGATTGAGATATTGGAAAATGAAATTCGCTCTGCCAATCTTAGGCTATTGAATTTTCCTATATCAAGATTACTGTCGTCCTATGAGTTATATAAGAAATATGCTGTTGAGATATTATCCTTTGATGCTGAGAAAATCCCATTGTTATCGAAGATATATTACCTACCTAAAGGGAAAACATTGTTAACACAACCGGGGGGTATAGATATATTGGAAAGTCCGGGAGTCTCAACTTTTTTAGAGGACTCAATGGATAATATTTTATCTAGAGCAACATTGCTTATACAATTTTCTTTAAAACAAGAGAAGGATCAATTTTTTTCTAAATATTTCCAAGTGAAAGATATGAATTTTTGTGGACAAAAAATTCAGGTCTTTCCCGATGTGTCGAGGGCAACCCAGGCACGTAGTAAACAGTTTTTGGTACATAGGCAAGCTGCTCTAGATATAGGGGCAAGTTTTTTCTTGAAATTCCCCTGCAAGTGCCAGATAATGTTTCAAAATAATAAGTTTATATTTATAGATCCTTTACATTTAGAACGTTTCCTAAGGGATAAGACTCCGATACATGATTAATATGTGATGTTTTGGTATTAGGGTGCTAAAATAGATATGGGCATGACCAACATGCTTCCTTCTCCCCTCCTAGATGTGGGCTAGGTATCCTGAATTGATGAATTGTTTAAATGGAATGTTATGTTGTATTTTCTTTGGATTTCTTATGTTATTTCGATGTATTCGATTTAATAATTAATAAAAAATTTAAATAATAAAAAAAAAAAAAAAGAACAATGGGCCGGATTTTAATACCTACGCACGGGCATACATTTGTGCGCACAACCCGGCACGCACAAATGTATACCTGATTTTATAACATGTGCGTGCAGCCGGGGTCGGCGCGCGCAAGGGGGTGCACAATAGTGCCCCTTGCGTGTGCTGAGCCCTTGGGGAGCCCTGCTGGCTTTACCCATTCCCTCCAAGGCCACTCCGAAATCTGAGTGTCCTCGGAGGAAACTTTCCTTCTGCCCCCCACCTTCCTCTCCCTTCCCCTACTTAACCTGTCCCCCAGCCCTACCTAAAACCCTCCCAACCTTTATTTAATAAGTTGCACCTACCTCTGGGCGAGCATAGGTTGCGCGAGCCGGCCGAGTTCCGGAGCACGATCCCCCAGCCCAGTGGCAGTATGGAGGCCTCTGGTCATGCCCCCGCCACTCCCTGGACCGCTCACTCCCCACCCCTTTTTTCAAGCTCCGGGACATACACGCGTGCTGGGGCTTTATGCACGCCGCCGGGCCTTTTGAAAATAGGCCCAGCGAGCGTAACCCACTACGCGCGTAAATCCTCCTGGATTTACGCGCATTGGGCTTTTAAAATCTGCCCCAATGAGTTTAAGCTTAAAATAAAGAGGGGACAAATATTTCCCAAAGGTTGTTGACATAAAGATGCTTTAATTCTAATTATTTAACCAAGGTTTTGTGGAAAGCAGAAAACTACTGCTTACTATTTTTGTATCTTTCTTTAATACCAGTCTAAGAGAAATTGGGATTTCAACAGTTTTCTGACACTTCTGTGCTGCTTGATCAATTTCCATCTCATTATGCTTTGCGTTAGCTTTCAGGATCAGCTGATAGTCAATGAAATACTAGCCTTGACATGAAAGAAAATATGCTATTAAAATGTGATCTTTTCAGTCTCCCTAAGGCCCCAAGAGTAAAATAAAATGAAAAAGTAATTTACCTCTTTATTAACAAGGTGACTGAGGGAAGAACTTTCAGCAGAAAACCACTGTCTGGCTCTTATCTGCATAGATATTAGCTATTAGTGCCATGCAAATGTTTTAATGCATTATCATTAAAAACACTATAAGCTTGACAGATTCAGTTTTATTGATTTCAAACTTTAAGGAAAAATTGTCAAGAAAAACAGCAGATTAAATTATGAAGATATAACTCAAATGACTGATTTTGATGCATGATTCTTTTAAGATGCCCATTTCAGTTAGTGGAAGTCAGATTCAATTAATTTAAAGGCAAGAGACTTGATCTAAAAGAGCATATTAGTTTTCATACCGACCTGCATGAGAGCATTTAAGCAGACACATGCATTGAATACATGTGAACATGCACAATTAAAACATGTAAAACAACTTAATAATTAGTATTTGTATGTTCCTGTAAGTATTTTAAAATATGATTATATTTAATATTTCTATTAATTTATCTTTTTTCCTATTTTTTGAATCAAAATTATACCTTTATAAAATTTTATTTATCTAAAAGCATAAACATTTAAAAGCAAAAAGCATGACAGGATTTCATTTGAAATAGTAACAAGGGCTGAAAATTGACTTTTAATTAAAATGCTGTTTGAATGTTACTTTTCATTACGTGTACTTTGCTATCCAAAAGTGGATGTATCAACATGAAATCAAAATTATGCATATCATTAAGATTCCAGTATTAATTTTTGATTGTTCTTCCTTCATTTTTTTTCAGTCATTATTTTGTATTTTTTGTTTTGCCTTAATTTTTAACTTTATAAATTAATAAATTATTTAATTTACATTTCAAGAAATATACACTAGAAATAGAAATGGTCATCATTCAGAAATATTATTTTAAACAAATCACAGAAAGAAAATACTAAAAATACTAATACTCAGAATGTCTTTAGATCCTCAGAAGAAAGAAAAAAAAATCTTAAAACTCTCAAGTCTTCAATAATATAGAATTTAAGAATTCAGAATATCTTCTACTTGAAAAAAAGATGAAAAAATCATCAAAAGTAAAATATTAAGAAAGAAAAATACAAAGTATTAATCTCAGATAACAGAAAGTATTGGCATATCTACAAAATTTCAAACCATGTGATTTAACCAAAACCAATCCATTCATAAGATAATGATATTTGTACAGAGGCTTTGTCAATACCAGCCCTACAAGTTGCTATCTTGCCTTCCAAAAATATACACAATTTATTAAATTGAAAGAAGATATAATCTTTACCCCGATAAACAGTTTTATTCATGTATTGCAATTATGCGTAAATTTGCTGCTCAAAGTCTGATCTGTAAATCACTGGATAGCTTCAGTAATATGATTTATAGAGTCCAGCCTGTACACAATTCTTTGTGATGTGATTGATTGGTTTGTGGAGAAGATGTGTGCAATGTTTAACTGAGGTTTTAAAACAATATGATGATGGTAGCCTCCATGTGGCATGTCTGATAAATGCCTCATTGCACAACTAATATCATTCTCCTGGCCTTTTAGAAATCTAATATTATTTTTATTATATCAAGTATATGGAATTATCATATAAGAAAGGACTATTTTAAGGACCAGGAGATCCATATACAGCTAACTTGGCTGAGATATTCTGGGATGCAGCCACACTGTAGAATACACTCAGCTATTTTAAAGTTAGGCAAAGTGAATAGAAGTCCTCTTAAACTTATCCGGTCAGCTTAGCTGGATAAGATTGAAAATTGACATTTATCTGACTAAGGGCCTGATTCATATATAGATTCTTCATTAACAGATTTACAATTGTTCATTATGAACTTTCGCCAGGCCTTTGATGAGCCCGCCCGAGTAGCCACGGCTACGTTTGATCTGCTGCAACTTCGTCAGGGGGCTCGCTCCTTGGCAGACTATGCAATGGAGTTTCGGACTTTAGCCCAGGAAGTAGGTTGGCAGGATGGTAGTCTTAAGGCCATCTTCCTGGAAGGCCTCTTCGGACGCATTAAGGATGAGATTGTGGCTCGAGATTTGCCAGAGGACCTCAACGCCTTGATCGAGATGGCTGCTTGCAAAGACCGCCGCCTACAGCAACAGGCCAAGGAGCAGCGCTCTTCTCGCCATAGTCCGGCTCGTGGGCCGAGACCTGTGCCCTCTTCTAAGAGCTCTCGTCCAGACGTCCCTACCAGTGAACCCATGCAGCTGGGACGGGCCCCGCTTTCTCTTGAAGAAAGACAAAGTCGCCGTTCATTGAAGTTGTGTTTATATTGTGGCCAGAAGGGCCACTTCTTGGCACGCGGCCAGGAGCGTGCGGCCAGGCCCTTACCTCTTGATTCCCGGACCTGCTCCCGTCTCCGGAGTCCTGGCTTGCGGCCTGTTTGGCAGCGTCCTCGCTGGGGCAGCGCCACCGTAAAGGTGCCGGTGGACACCCTGCTCCTGGCCTTCGGAGTGAGGAAATCTTCACTCCGAAGGCCAGCAAATCTTCACAAAAGACCACTGTTCTGTTTGTAGGTGTCACGTAGAATGTCAAAGTGGCCCCTAACCCCCTACACTCATACCTAAACTAAACCTCACCTCAAGTTACTAGGTGGGCCTACCATAGGGATACAAATAGCTACCTATGGGCCATGATATTGTGACCAGGCTTTCTCTCTCTCTCTCCCTCTCCCTCTCCCTCTCCCTCTCTCTCTCTCTCTCTCTCTCTCTCCCTCTCCCTCTCCCTCTCCCTCTATCCATAACAATGGTCCCCTGGTGGTTGAATGACAGAAATACAACAGGTCTGGTACTGCAATTTGTGCTAACTTAGCTCTTCACACAGGTAATTAGTACAAATTGCAATAAATGCTATATTAGCATAAAACACACCCCTTTTGCTATTGCATGCAGTAGGGGGGTGTCAGGACAGAGGCATGGCTATTATTGTGGCTAAATTACCTGGATAAATGGCAGTATTTATCCTTATCCAGACAGATAGACCTGCTATTGAGCTGGTCTAAAGTTAACTGGATATGTTTATCTGGCTAATAATCTGAGCCAAATGTAGCTGAGTATCCACCTCTGAGGGTTTTCTTTACTAAAGCCAATCTTTTTTTGTTTAATTTTTCTCTTTCATTAGTGTAATTGATTTGTTCCGACTAGTGCAATAATATGAAAACTTTCTGAAAAAAACTTTCAGTCTAAACCACTCTTTTGAAGGCTTTGACCTTTGCTATTTACTGGTATGCAAGTCTGTGTAAACAAGCAACAACTTGGAAGTGGCTTGGAGTTTATTCTGCAAATCAGACTGCTACTAAAAAATATTGCATTGTTTGGAGAAGGACAACCTTCAGAATATTTGTTCTAGGCTGGCATATCAGTTTGGACATCTATTAATAACTCTGAACCAGACATATTCTGTCCTTCTTATTGATTGTTCAGTATTAAATTGTACTTTTAATTTACTTCTCTCTCAGATTAGAAAATGATTGCAGCAGATGGCTTTCAGGATTCATATCTGAGTTGTAAAAGACTACATTTTAAAAATGTAATTTCCATGATTTCAGGTAAGCTGTTCTAAAGGAAAATGATGTGACAGGCCATGTTGTGTGAAAAATATGGCCATACATGCTATTACTGTACAGTGACAGGTAGAGGTATGAAACCATCTTTAAAATAGGTATGTCAAACATTTCAGTGAACACAGAACATTTTTAAAAGGTTGTCAAATTGATTTGTCAGACTTAAAAAGAATAAAGCCAAGGTTGATTTGAAAAATTTGCTCTGGATTTTCAAAACTTTTGAAGTAGACTTCATTAGCTTGTGAATCTATTTCCGATTTAAATTTCTTCTGAATTTTCCTCAAATTCACATGTAAAAATCTAACAGTTAGCCATAGTAAATCCATGTGTAGTCCTGCACCAATCTGGACCCTAGCCCAAGGTTTTACGCAGGGGCATAGGGTGACAGCTGAAATTGGTGGTGGATCAGAAAATTTGCTTTTGCCATGTAATCAACTCTCTGAGCTGCTTCCCCAGCCTAACATCATAAAAAAAGGCCAGGCTGAAAATGTCTCCTTTGACATGCGACATTGAGCTGGCCTTTGTTGATGATGTCAGACTGTGAAAGTTAGTTCAGAGTATTGGCAGCCAGAGCAGGAGCAGAGCTTTACTTTATCGGTAACTGATGCTGGCAGTTAGGAACCGCTCATGGCAATCTGCTGCTTGAGTAGAGGGATAGGATAGGATGAGATGCCCCTGCTGCAGTCCTTGCTAAGGTACCCAAAAGGGATACACTTTCCAAGAGACAACCCACATCATCTCACCATACAAATGAAAATTCTAATTTTGTTATCACTTCATTAACAGCCATAGAAACCCCTTTCACTGCTAGAAACATTTTGAAGTAACACCTGGGACCTTTTTTTTTCAGTCACTCTGAGATTTTCATGGATTAGTGGAGAAGGGGAACAAACTTTCTCCTCTCTCACAAATCCTTCTACCTTCTCTTCTTCTTATTCCCCTCTTCTACTTTCTCATTCCCTCTTCCCTGTCACTCTCTCACCCCTTCACTCACAGTCATTCAGTCACCCTCTACCTCCCATTCAACCCTTCCCTTCCCTCCCTGTCACTCACCCCTCCCTCCTACTCCTTCCCTCTGTCTCAGGTACACACACACTCTGGCTCCTTCCCTTCCCTCTCAGTCACTCACCCCCTACCTCCCACTCACCTGTTCCCTCTCAAAACTCGCCCCTTCCTTCTCAGTCGCTCAACACATCCCTCCTACTCAGTACCATGCAGGGTCTCTTCTGACTGGGAAGGGATGGGAACCCCTCCAGCACATCACCACAGAGCGCTGCTGTGCAGGGCCAGTGCTAGCTTTTCTGCTGCCTTGTGTAAACAATTACCATGCTGGCCCCTGCTCATACTGTTTCTTTTTTTTTCATGTTTAATTTTTAATCTTTTTCTAATCAGGGCTAGTGCAAAGGTATTAGGCATCCTAAGTAAATCTTACAGCTTTGTGCCCCTCAACTCAGCCCTCTCCACACCCAATTTAAAATTAAGCATTTATAATACAAGATTTTTCATGAAAAAGGATACTCATACCGTCTTTTGAAGTAAAAATATCTCAACACATGTATTATTTTTACAGCACTGCTGTGGTATCAACTAGAAAACCCTGCATAAAAGCCAAAAAGACACTGGGAACATATGGTGTTAGGATTTAGGGATGTGCATTCGTCCTGGTTCAGGGAGCCTGAATCCCAAAAGGGTTTTTCCCAAACTTTTGGGAAAAATTTGTTTTTGGGTCAGTGTGCACTAACTCCCATTAGTGCGCGCTAACGTAAAAATGTTAGCGCACATTGACGGGAGTTAGCGCACACTAAACCGAAATTCGGGTTCCCCAAATTGAAAGGGCCCGAACCGCGGGAAATACAAAATTTCCTACGGCGGACCGAAAACAAAGCTCTAACCAAAAGGTTCGGGCTTTGAACATCTCTATTAGGATTATTGTAATGCATATTGGGTGTGGGCTTGGTCTTCAGAAAGCCATGACCAAATTAAAATACAATTACAATATAATAATTCCTCCCATTCCAAAACAACACTAACTATCAGCCCTCAAACAGTAGCAACCCTACCTATGAAAGGTAGCACTGCAGAGATTACACCACACCGTAAAACACCAATACAACTGCTATTAGGAAAAATGAACAAGCCAGGCTGCTATTGATCCCTACACAGAAACTGTTATGCGCCCCGCCCGTGGCCGTCCCACGTGCGGGCCTGCTCAACTTCATGGTTCCACAGCAGGTCCCAGGACAACCTCCCTCGTGGTAGTAGCTAGTCTTGCCAGGACCCGACGTCCAGTGGTGGCGGTCACCGGGCTTCCACTGTGCGCCAGGCCTCACGCTGAGGCTCAGCATCCTTGGCCATGTTAGCCACGCCCATATGCGCGTGCACGCGGACTGCCCGGACTTATGTAGGGCCAAGGGTGGGTCTTAGCTCCGCGGTGCACCCTGATTGATCCCTGGATATTAGGGATGTGCATTCGTT